>NC_052340.1:35026286-35070311 GCF_016432855.1 Salvelinus namaycush | reverse complement strand
TTCTGAGAATTCGTAGGTGAGCGAGTAAATCTCCACTCCAATCTTTTCTATTGGCCAACGTGCAATCATTGGAAATGTAATAAAAGCATGCTGTGACCAACTGGCAAGTGTCTTCACTTTTCAGCCACTCACTGACTGAGTCTGTAATACCTAAACTCAACAAAAAAAGAAACGTCCTCTCACTGTCAACTGCGTTTATATTCAGCAAACTTAACAAGTGTAAATATTTGTATGAACATAACAAGATTCAACAACTGGGACATAAACTGAACAAGTTCCACCGACATGTGACTAACAGAAATGGAATAATGTGTCAAAATCAAAAGTAACAGTAACAGCCAGTATCTGGTGTGGTCACCAGCTGCATTAAGTACTGCAGCGCATCTCCTGCTCATGGACTGCACCATATTTGCCAGTTCTTGCTGTGAGATGTTACCCCACTCTTCCACCAAGAAACCTGCAAGTTCCTGAACATTTCTTCGCTGGCCATGGCAGAACACTGACATTCCTGTCTTGCAGGAAATCACGCACAGAACGAGCAGTATGGCTGGTGGCATTGTCATGCTGGAGGGTCATGTCAGGATGAGCCTGCAGGAAGGGTACCACATGAGGGAGGAGGATGTCTTCCCTGTAACACACAGCGTTGAGATTGCCTGCAATTACAACAAGCTCAGTCCGATGATACTGTGACACACCGCCCCAGACCATGACAGACCCTCCACCTCCAAATCAATCCCGCTCCAGAGTAAAGCTCTTGGTGTATCGCTCATTCCTTCGATGATAAACGCGAATCCTACCATCACCCCTGGTGAGACAAAACCGCGACTCGTCAGTGAAGAGCACTTTTTGCCAGTCCTGTCTGGTCCAGCGACGGTGGGTTTGTGCCCATATGCAACGTTGTTGCCATTGAAGGCTGGTGAGGACCTGCCTTACAACAGGCCTACAAGCCCTCAGTCCAGCCTCTCTCAGCCTATTGCGGACAGTCTGAGCACTGATGGAGGGATTGTGTGTTCCTGGTGTAACTCTGGCAGTTGTTGTTGCCATCCTGTAGCTGTCCCGCAGGTGTGATGTTCAGATGTACCAATCCTGTGCAGGTGTTGTTACACATGGTCTGCTACTGTGAGGATGATCAGCTGTCCATCCTGTCTCCTGTCCATCCTGTCTCCCTGTAGCGCTGTCTTAGGCGTCTCACAGTACAGACATTGCAATTTATTGCCCAGTGGTAGGCCTGATCACCGACAACGATGAGACAGCCTATAGGGAGGAGGTCAGAGACCCGGCAGTGTGGTGCCAGGACAACAACTTCTCCTTCAATGTGAGCAAGACAAAGGAGCTGATCGTGGACTACAGGAAAAGGCGGGCCAAACAAGCCACCATTAACATCGAAGGGCTGTAGTGGAGCGGGTCGAGTGTTTCAAGTTCCTTGATGTCCACATCACCAACTAACTATCATGGTCCAAACACACCAATACAGTTGTGAAGAGGGCACGCAACACCTTTTCCACATCAGGAGACTGAAAGGATTTGGCATGGGTCCCCAGATCCTCAAAAAGTCATACTGCTGCACCATCGAGAGCATCCTGATGAATTGCATCACCGCCTGGTTTGGTAACTGCTCGGCTTCTGACCATAAGGCGCTACAGAGCGTAGAGCGTACGGTCCAGTACATCACTGGGGCCAAGCTTCCTGCCATCCAGGACCAACAGTGCCTTGCGAAAGTATTCATCCGCCTTGGCATTTGTCCTGTTTTGTTGCATTACAACCTGTAATTTAAAAGGATTTCATGTAATGGACATACACAAAATGGTCCAAATTGGTGATGTGAAATGAAAATTTCCCAAAATTTCCAAAAATTCCAAAAATTAATAAAAGGAAAAGTGGTGCATGCATATGTATTCACCCCCTTTGCTATGAAGCCCCTAGATAAGATCTGGTGCAACCAATTAACTTCAGGAGTCACATAACTAGTTAAATAAAGTCCATCTGTGTGCAATATGTGTCACATGATCTGTCACATGATCTCAATATATTTACACCTGTTCTGAAAGTCCCCAGTGTCTGCAACACCACTAAGCAAGGGGCACCACCAAGCAAGTGGCACCATGAAGACCTAGGAGCTCTCCAAACAGGTCATGGACAAAGTTGTGGAGAAGTACAGATCAGGGTTGGGTTATAAAAAAATATCCGAAACTTTGAACATCCCACGGAGCACCATTAAATCCATTATTAAAAAATGGAAAGAATATGGCACCACAACAAACCCACCAAAACTCACAGACCAGGCAAGGAGGGCATTAATCAGCGAGGCAACAAAGAGACCAAAGATAACCCTGAAGGAGCTACAAAGCTCCACAGTATCTGTCCATTGGACCACTTTAAGCCATACACTCCACAGAGCTGGGCTTTACGGAAGAGTGGCAAGAAAAAAGCAATTGCTTGAAGAAAAAAATAAGCAAACATGTTTGGTGTTCACCAAAAGGCACGTGGGAGACTCACCAAACAACATATGGAAGAAGGTACTCTGGTCAGATGAGACTAAAATTGAGCTTTTTGGCCATCAAGGAAAACGTTACATCTGGCGCAAACTCAACACCTCTCATCACCCCGAGAACCTCATCCCCACAGTGAAGCATGCTGGTGGCAGCATCATTGTGGTGATGATTTTCATCGGCAGGGACTAGGAAACTGGTCAGATTTGAAGGAATGATGGATGGTGCTAAATATAGGGAAATCCCTAAAGGAAACCTGTTTCAGTCTTCCAGAGATTTGAGACTGAGACGGAGGTTCACCTTCCAGCAGGACAATGACCCTAAGCATACTGCTAAAGAAACACTCAAGTGGTTTAAGGGGAAACATGTTTATGTCTTGGAATGGCCTAGTCAAAGCCCAGACCTCAATCCAATTGAGAATCTGTGGTATGACTTAAAGATTGCTGTACACGAGCGGAACCCATCCAGCTTGAAGGAACTGGAGCAGTTTTGCCTTGAAGATGGGCAAAAATCCCAGTGGCTAGATGTGCCAAGCTTATAGAGACATACCCCAAGAGACTTGCATCTGTAATTGCTGCAAAAGGTGGCTCTATAAAGTATTGTTAGTTTAGTTACACATGCTCAAGTTTTCAGTTTTTTTGTCTTATTTCTTGTTTGTTTCACAATAACAAATATTTGCATCTTCAAAGTGGGAGGCATGTTGTGTAAATCAAATGATACAAACCCCCAAAAATCTATTTGATTTCCAGTTTGTAAGGCAATTAAATAGGAAAAATGCCAAGGGGGTGAATACTTTTGCAAGCCACTGTATATACTTTGCAGTGTCAGAGAAAAGCCCAAAAAATGGTCAGAGTCTCCATTCACCCAAGTCATAGACTCTTTTCTCTGCTACCACACGGCAAGCGGTACTGGAGCACCAAGTCTAGGACCAAAAGGCTCCTTAACAGCTTCTAGCCCCAAGCCGTAAGACTGCTGAAAAATGTATCAATTGGGGACCGGACTATTTACATTGACCCCCCACCCCCCCCCCACCCCACCCCTCCATTTGTTTTTTACACTGCTGCTACTCGCTGTTTACTATGTATGCATAGTCACCTCACCCCTACCTACATGTACAAATGACCTCGAATAACCTGTACCCCAGCACACTGACTCGATACTGCCACCCCCTGTATATAGCCTTGTTATTGTTATTTTATTGTGTTACTTTTATTATTCTTTTTTTATTTAGTTTATTTGCTAAATGTTTTCTTAACTCTTTCTTGAACTGCACTGTTGGTTAAGGCCTTGTAAGTAAGCATTTCACAGTAAGGTCTACACATTTTGTATTCGGCACATGTGGCATATACAGTTTGATTTGATTTGATTTTGAAGAACACAGGCTGGAATTGTGGTTGGTCTAAGCCGAGGATCCTCGGTGGTTGAGTGAAGAGAGAAAAGCCTCTGGCTTTTGTTCAAGTCCTGTCCTCTGACCCACCCCCCCAAACACACACACATAATTCAACAAGTAATTACATTATCTGTCTATATGAAACCATGCTCAGTTGGCAGCCTCAATAATTAATTCATGCCCTCCCTTACTTGTTTTAAATATTCATAGAAATGATCCATGGCCTCCCTTCTCTTAATCTTGTTCATGTTGCTTTTTCATGACAATTTTTTCCCTTCAGTGTAGAGAGAGAGGCTGGATGCTTGTGGACGTACAGTATATCATTGGAACTGGAGGGATTTAGCAGGCATAGAGTAACAGACTAATTCTCACTGGGCCAATATTCATATAGCTGAATAAAGGTCACAATAAAATGATAAAGACATGCATAAAAAAAGTAACCAAGGCGTAGGGTTTCAATTAGCATCAGATGTAGTGGACACATTCACTAATCCAAGCACATTGGTGACCTCACTGCTCATTGTGTTCCTGTGAAGGACATACAGCGCCTTCAGAAAGTATTTACACACCTTGACTGTTTCCACATTTTGTTGTGTTAAAGCCTGAATTTAAAATGTAATAAATGTAGATGTTGTGTCACTTGTCTAAACACAGTATCCCATAATGTTAAAGTGGAATTATGTTTTTAGAAATGTTTACCAATTAACCTTTACTTAACACCCATCCCGGATCCGGGAGCATCCTCATCAGTAAAAGCTGACTAGCATAGCCTAGCATAGCGCCACAAGTAAATAATAGCATATAAATATCATGAAATCACAAGTCCAATACAGCAAATGAAAGATAAATATCTTGTGAATCCAGCCATCATTTCCGATTTTTAAAATGTTTTACAGCGAAAACACAATATGTATTTCTATTAGCTAACCACAATAGCCAAAGACTCAACCGCATATTTTCACCATGTTTCTACCGCATAGGTAGCTATCACAAAACCGACCAAATATAGATATAATTAGTCACTAACCAAGAAACAACTTCATCAGATGACAGTCTTATAACGTGTTATCTTCTTATGGCTGCAAGCCCTAAGTCGGGATCAATATGACAACAGCCACTTCAAGTGCAGGGCGCGAAATTCAAAATGTATTTTTTAGAAATATTTAACTTTCACACATTAACAAGTCCAATACAGCAAATGAAAGGTACACATCTTGTGAATCCAGCCAACATGTCCGATTTTTAAAATGTTTTACAGCGAAAACAGCACGTATATTGATGTTAGCTCACCACCAAATACAAAAAAGCACTAACATTTTTCACCGCACAGGTAGCATGCACAAAGCCAACCTAACTAACCAAGAACCAACCAAACTAACCAACACACAACTTCATCAGATGACAGTCTTATAACATGTTATTCAATAAGTCTATGTTTTGTTCGAAAAATGTGCATATTTCAGGTATAAATCATAGTTTACATTGCAGCTACAATCAGAAATTGCACCGAAAGCTGCCAGAATAATTACAGACACCAACGTCAAATACCTAAATACTCATCATAAAACATTTCTGAAAAATCGGTGGTGTACAGCAAATTAAAGACAAACATCTTGTGAATCCAGCCAATATTTCCGATTTTTTAAGTGTTTTACAGCGAAAACACAATATAGCATTATATTAGCTTACTACAATAGCCTACCACACTACCGCATTCATTCATCAAGGCACGTTAGTGATAGCAATAGGCACGTTAGCGATAGCGAATAAACCAGCAAGATATATAATTTTTGACTAACCTTGATAAGCTTCATCAGATGACAGTCCTATAACATCAGGTTATACATACACTTATGTTTTGTTCGAAAATGTGCATATTTAGAGCTGAAATCAGTGGTTATACATTGTGCTAACGTTGTGCTAACGTAGCATCTTTTTCCCACAATGTCCGGATATTTTTCTGACACTTTTTCTGACACACATATTCTGACCAAATTACTATTCATAAACATAACTAAAAAATACATGTTGTATAGGAAATGATAGATACACTAGTTCTTAATGCAATCGCCGTGTTAGAATTCTAAAAATAACTTCATTACGATATGCAGTTTACGTTATGGCGAGAGAGTACCCAAAAGCTGGGCGCAAACGACTATTTCACATGTTCGACAGATATATGAAATAGCATCATAAAATGGGTCCTACTTTTGATGATCTTTCATCAGAATGTTGTACAAGGGGTCCTTTGTCGGGAACAATCGTTGTTTGGATTTAGAATGTCTTCTTCTCCAGTCAATTAGCACGGAAAGCTAGCAAAGTGGCGCTAAGCTCTCCTTCCTGAACAAAGGCACACAACGCAACACGCCTAACGTCCCGAATAAATTTCAATAATCTAATAAAACTATATTGAAAAAACATACTTTACGATGATATTGTCACATGTATCAAATAAAATCAAAGCCGGAGATATTAGTCATCTATAACGACAGCTGTACAGAAGGCAAATCCAGGTCCCTTCGCGCGCTCTCCAGAAAACAGGAAACTGGTGACACGTCATGCCAAGAGCTATTATGCGAGCCCAGATCAAGTTACACACTCCATTTCTTCTCTCACTCCTTGTCGACATCTAGTGGAAGACGTATGAAGTGCATCTAAACTAATAAATATCAAGGACTTTAATAGGCAGCCCCTAGAAGAGAGCATCGATTTCAGATTTTCCACTTCCTGTCAGGAAGTTTGCTGCAAAATTAGTTCTGTTTTACTCACAGATATAATTCAAACGGTTTTAGAAACTAGAGAGTGTTTTCTATCCAATAGTAATAATAATATGCATATTGTACGAGCAAGAATTGAGTACGAGGCCGTTTGAAATGGGCACCTTTTATCCGGCTACTCAATACTGCCCCTGCAGCCCAAACAGGTTATACAATAAATTTATGTTTTGTTCGAAAATGTGCATATTTGAGGTATAAATCATAGTTTTACATTGCAGCTACCATCAAAAATATCACCAAAGCAGCCAGAATAATTACAGAGAGCAACGTGAAATACCTAAATACTCATCATAAAACATTTATGAAAAATACATGGTGTACAGCAAATGAAAGTTAAACATCTTGTGAATCCAGCCAATATTTCCGATTTTTTAAGTGTTTTACAGCGAAAACACAATATAGCATTATATTAGCTTACCACAATAGCCAAACACACAACCGCATTTATTCACCGCATAGATAGCATTCGCAAAAACCAGCAAAAGATATAAAATGAATCACTAACTTTGACCAACTTCATCAGATGACAGTCTTATAACATCAGGTTATACAATACACTTATGTTTTGTTCGAAAATGTGCATATTTAGAGCTGCAAACCGTGGTTATACATTGTGAAAATGTAGCAACATTTCCCCAGAATGTCAGGAGCTATTTTGGACACTCACCTAATCTGACCAAAGAACTCATCATAAACTTTACATAAAAATACTACATGTTGGACAGCAAATGAAAGATACACTGGTTCTTAATGCAACCGTCGTGTTAGATTTTTAAAAATAACTTTACCATAACAAACAGCTATCGTTATTACGAGACAGCGCCCGCCAAAACGGCAGAGAATAGGAATAACATTTTCCACAGAAATACGAAATAACATCATAAATTGTTCTTACTTTTGTTGAGCTTCCATCAGAATCTTGTACAAGGAGTCCTAGGTCGAGGATAAATCGTTGTTGGGTTTTAGAATGTCCTTTTCTCCTGTCGAATTCGTGCCACAATGCTAGCCAATGTTGATGACGTTCCCAGTTTCTCTCGAAGCAAAGAACGGAAAACTCCAAAAGTCCCAATAAACGTTGAATAAACTGATGAAACTCGGTTGAAAAAACCTACTTTATGATGTTTTTCTAATATGTATCAAATAAAAACAGAGCCGGAGATATTAGCCGTGTATACCGAACGCTTATCATAAGACAATACGGAGGTGCTTCCCGCGCCTAGGTAGAGAAAGGAAAATCTGGACACGTCATTCCAAGAGCTCTTGTTCGACCTCAGATCAAGCTAGACACCCCATTCCACCTTCCACTGCCTGTTGACATCTAGTGAAAGGCGTATGAAGTGCATGCATATCGATAAATATTAGGCAATTGAATAGGCAGGCCCTGAAACAGAGCCTCGTTTTCAGATTTTTCACTTCCTGTCTGGAAGTTTGCTGCAAAATGAGTTCTGTTTTACTCACAGATATAATTCAAACAGTTTTAGAAACTTGAGAGTGTTTTCTATCCAATAGTAATAATAATATGCATATTGTACGATCTAGAATAGAGTACGAGGCAGTTTAATTTGGGCATGATTTTTTCCAAAGTGAAAACAGCGCCCCCCTATTGACAAGAAGTTTTTAATAAAATAATTTAAATGTATTGAGTCAAGAACCCTCAGTTGAGCAGTGAATTTCCAACACAGACTCAACCAAAAAGGGAGGTTTTCCAATGCCTCGCAATGAAGGGCACCTGTTGGTAGATGGGTAAAACAATTAAAAGCAGACATTGAATATCCCTTTGAGCATGGTGAAGTTATTAAGGCTGGATTACACTTGGTCTATCGACATGTCTGTGGACAGTTGGCGCAGTGACATCATGAATATTCTATTGTTGTCTGACAGCAAACTTGTCGTTGTCGTTATGATGAAGTACAATCACAAAACGATAGCATACTTGCCTTATTTGAACACCAATTAACCCATTCATGAATTTAGTGAATGTCAATCCAGCAAGCCTGGCAACTAAGATCAACTTTCTAAACAATGTTTTGGTTTGTTGCTAGCTTGTTAGCTACCTAGCTAGCTAGCTAGTCAGTTCAATTAATGACAAGAGCATACTTTAACTTTAGCTACTTTTTTTTCATTATTATAGGGAAAAAAATCCACCACAACAACATCATTAATTACAAGGTAATGAAGGTGAGCATACAGAAAACAGCTTATGGTTGTGAGTGTGATGAATTAAAATTGGGTAATTTATTCTGAGAATTTTTTTACTCCTGCACAGTCTTGTCACAGACGGAGTTGATCCTGTTGCTGTAGCAGCCCAGTAAGCACGACAAAGGACGTTGCGACAGTCGCAAAGACATTAACTTTCGCAGCAATGTTCTGAAAAACAGTCCACCGGAGTATAAATTAAATGTTGTTTTGACCAGTGACACTAATCACATTCTTATTGTCTACATACATGTCGTTGGCGGAAGAATAAACCACCCTTCATTAACATGTATACTACTCTCACTCCGTGTCTCTCTATTTCTGCTCTTCTCCAATTCTGCTTTTTCTCAATATATTTTTATTTCTCTACCTTCACACTGTCTGT
Organism: Salvelinus namaycush; assembly: GCF_016432855.1. Classification (NCBI taxonomy): domain Eukaryota; kingdom Metazoa; phylum Chordata; class Actinopteri; order Salmoniformes; family Salmonidae; genus Salvelinus; species Salvelinus namaycush. Next base: position 35,061,074 of record NC_052340.1, on the reverse strand, counting down.
CTCTCTCTAGTTGAAGAGAATATACTGTATCAGCAAACTAAAGGGTGGGTAGTAACATTCTGTAGAGGAGGTATCACTAGACTAGAGGAGACCTAGTAACATTCTGTAGAGGAGGTATCACTAGACTAGAGGAGACCTAGTATCATTCTGTAGAGGAGGTATCACTAGACTAGAGGAGACCTAGTAACACTCTGTGGAGGAGGTATCACTAGACTAGAGGAGACCTAGTAACATTCTGTAGAGGAGGTATCACTTGACTAGAGGAGACCTAGTAACATTCTGAAGAGGAGGTATCACTAGACTAGAGGAGACCTAGTAACATTCTGTAGAGGAGGTATCACTAGACTAGAGGAGACCTAGTATCATTCTGTAGAGGAGGTATCACTAGACTAGAGGAGACCTAGTAACATTCTGTAGTGGAGGTATCACTAGACTAGAGGAGACCTAGTAACATTCTGTAGAGGAGGTATCACTAGACTAGAGGAGACCTAGTAACATTCTGTAGAGGAGGTATCACTAGACTAGAGGAGACCTAGTAACATTCTGTAGAGGAGGTATCACTAGACTAGAGGAGACCTAGTAACATTCTGTAGAGGAGGTATCACTAGACTAGAGGAGACCTAGTAACATTCTGTAGAGGAGGTATCACTAGACTAGAGGAGACCTAGTAACATTCTGTAGAGGAGGTATCACTAGACTAGAGGAGACCTAGTAACATTCTGTAGAGGAGGTATCACTAGACAAGAGGAGACCTAGTAACATTCTGTAGAGGAGGTATCACTAGACTAGAGGAGACTTAGTATCATTCTGTAGAGGAGGTATCACTAGACTAGAGGAGACCTAGTAACATTCTGTAGAGGAGGTATCACTAGACTAGAGGAGACCTAGTAACATTCTGTAGAGGAGGTATCACTAGACTAGAGGAGACCTAGTAACATTCTGTAGAGGAGGTATCACTAGACTAGAGGAGACCTAGTAACATTCTGTAGAGGAGGTATCACTAGACTAGAGGAGACCTAGTAACATTCTGTAGAGGAGGTATCACTAGACTAGAGGAGACCTAGTAACATTCTGTAGAGGAGGTATCACTAGACTAGAGGAGACCTAGTAATCATTCTGTAGAGGAGGTATCACTAGACTAGAGGAGACCTAGTAACATTCTGTAGAGGAGGTATCACTAGACTAGAGGAGACCTAGTAACATTCTGTAGAGGAGGTATCACTAGACTAGAGGAGACCTAGTAACATTCTGTAGAGGAGGTATCACTAGACTAGAGGAGACCTAGTAACATTCTGTAGAGGAGGTATCACTAGACTAGAGGAGACCTAGTAACATTCTGTAGAGGAGGTATCACTAGACTAGAGGAGACCTAGTAACATTCTGTAGAGGAGGTATCACTAGACTAGAGGAGACATAGTAACATTCTGTAGAGGAGGTATCACTAGACTAGAGGAGACCTAGTAACATTCTGTAGAGGAGGTATCACTAGACTAGAGGAGACCTAGTAACATTCTGTAGAGGAGGTATCACTAGACTAGAGGAGACCTAGTAACATTCTGTAGAGGAGGTATCACTAGACTAGAGGAGACCTAGTAACATTCTGTAGAGGAGGTATCACTAGACAAGAGGAGACCTAGTAACATTCTGTAGAGGAGGTATCACTAGACTAGAGGAGACTTAGTATCATTCTGTAGAGGAGGTATCACTAGACTAGAGGAGACCTAGTAACATTCTGTAGAGGAGGTATCACTAGACTAGAGGAGACCTAGTAACATTCTGTAGAGGAGGTATCACTAGACTAGAGGAGACCTAGTAACATTCTGTAGAGGAGGTATCACTAGACTAGAGGAGACCTAGTAACATTCTGTAGAGGAGGTATCACTAGACTAGAGGAGACCTAGTATCATTCTGTAGAGGAGGTATCACTAGACTAGAGGAGACTTAGTATCATTCTGTAGAGGAGGTATCACTAGACTAGAGGAGACTTAGTATCATTCTGTAGAGGAGGTATCACTAGACTAGAGGAGACCTAGTAACATTCTGTAGAGGAGGTATCACTAGACTAGAGGAGACCTAGTAACATTCTGTAGAGGAGGTATCACTAGACTAGAGGAGACCTAGTATCATTCTGTAGAGGAGGTATCACTAGACTAGAGGAGACCTAGTATCATTCTGTAGAGGAGGTATCACTAGACTAGAGGAGACCTAGTAACATTCTGTAGAGGAGGTATCACTAGACTAGAGGAGACCTAGTAACATTCTGTAGAGGAGGTATCACTAGACTAGAGGAGACCTAGTAACATTCTGTAGAGGAGGTATCACTAGACTAGAGGAGACCTAGTATCATTCTGTAGAGGAGGTATCACTAGACTAGAGGAGACCTAGTAACATTCTGTAGAGGAGGTATCACTAGACTAGAGGAGACCTAGTATCATTCTGTAGAGGAGGTATCACTAGACTAGAGGAGACCTAGTAACATTCTGTAGAGGAGGTATCACTAGACTAGAGGAGACCTAGTAACATTCTGTAGAGGAGGTATCACTAGACGAGAGGAGACCTAGTATTATTCTGTAGAGGAGGTATCACTAGACTAGAGGAGACCTAGTATCATTCTGTAGAGGAGGTATCACTAGACTAGAGGAGACCTAGTATTATTCTGTAGAGGAGGTATCACTAGACTAGAGGAGACCTAGTAACATTCTGTAGAGGAGGTATCACTAGACTAGAGGAGACCTAGTATCATTCTGTAGAGGAGGTATCACTAGACTAGAGGAGACTTAGTATCATTCTGTAGAGGAGGTATCACTAGACTAGAGGAGACCTTGTAACATTCTGTAGAGGAGGTATCACTAGACTAGAGGAGACCTAGTATCATTCTGTAGAGGAGGTATCACTAGACTAGAGGAGACCTAGTAACATTCTGTAGAGGAGGTATCACTAGACTAGAGGAGACCTAGTAACATTCTGTAGAGGAGGTATCACTAGACTAGAGGAGACCTAGTAACATTCTGTAGAGGAGGTATCACTAGACTAGAGGAGACCTAGTATCATTCTGTAGAGGAGGTATCACTAGACTAGAGGAGACCTAGTAACATTCTGTAGAGGAGGTATCACTAGACTAGAGGAGACCTAGTATCATTCTGTAGAGGAGGTATCACTAGACTAGAGGAGACCTAGTAACATTCTGTAGAGGAGGTATCACTAGACTAGAGGAGACCTAGTAACATTCTGTAGAGGAGGTATCACTAGACTAGAGGAGACCTAGTATCATTCTGTAGAGAAGGTATCACTAGACTAGAGGAGACTTAGTATCATTCTGTAGAGGAGGTATCACTAGACTAGAGGAGACCTAGTAACATTCTGTAGAGGAGGTATCACTAGACTAGAGGAGACCTAGTAACATTCTGTAGAGGAGGTATCACTAGACTAGAGGAGACCTAGTATCATTCTGTAGAGGAGGTATCACTAGACTAGAGGAGACCTAGTAACATTCTGTAGAGGAGGTATCACTAGACTAGAGGAGACCTAGTAACATTCTGTAGAGGAGGTATCACTAGACTAGAGGAGACCTAGTATCATTCTGTAGAGGAGGTATCACTAGACTAGAGGAGACCTAGTAACATTCTGTAGAGGAGGTATCACTAGACTAGAGGAGACCTAGTATCATTCTGTAGAGGAGGTATCACTAGACTAGAGGAGACCTAGTAACATTCTGTAGAGGAGGTATCACTAGACTAGAGGAGACCTAGTAACATTCTGTAGAGGAGGTATCACTAGACTAGAGGAGACCTAGTAACATTCTGTAGAGGAGGTATCACTAGACTAGAGGAGACCTAGTAACATTCTGTAGAGGAGGTATCACTAGACTAGAGGAGACCTAGTAACATTCTGTAGAGGAGGTATCACTAGACTAGAGGAGACCTAGTAACATTCTGTAGAGGAGGTATCACTAGACTAGAGGAGACCTAGTATCATTCTGTAGAGGAGGTATCACTAGACTAGAGGAGACCTAGTATCATTCTGTAGAGGAGGTATCACTAGACTAGAGGAGACCTAGTATCATTCTGTAGAGGAGGTATCACTAGACTAGAGGAGACCTAGTAACATTCTGTAGAGGAGGTATCACTAGACTAGAGGAGACCTAGTAACATTCTGTAGAGGAGGTATCACTAGACTAGAGGAGACCTAGTATCATTCTGTAGAGGAGGTATCACTAGACTAGAGGAGACCTAGTAACATTCTGTAGAGGAGGTATCACTAGACTAGAGGAGACCTAGTAACATTCTGTAGAGGAGGTATCACTAGACTAGAGGAGACCTAGTAACATTCTGTAGAGGAGGTATCACTAGACTAGAGGAGACCTAGTAACATTCTGTAGAGGAGGTATCACTAGACTAGAGGAGACCTAGTAACATTCTGTAGAGGAGGTATCACTAGACTAGAGGAGACCTAGTAACATTCTGTAGAGGAGGTATCACTAGACTAGAGGAGACCTAGTATCATTCTGTAGGGGAGGTATCACTAGACTAGAGGAGACCTAGTATCATTCTGTAGAGGAGGTATCACTAGACTAGAGGAGACCTAGTAACATTCTGTAGAGGAGGTATCACTAGACTAGAGGAGACCTAGTATCATTCTGTAGAGGAGGTATCAGTAGACTAGAGGAGACCTAGTAACATTCTGTAGAGGAGGTATCACTAGACTAGAGGAGACCTAGTAACATTCTGTAGAGGAGGTATCAGTAGACTAGAGGAGACTTAGTATCATTCTGTAGAGGAGGTATCACTAGACTAGAGGAGACCTAGTAACATTCTGAAGAGGAGGTATCACTAGACTAGAGGAGACCTAGTAACATTCTGTAGAGGAGGTATCACTAGACTAGAGGAGACCTAGTAACATTCTGTAGAGGAGGTATCACTAGACTAGAGGAGACCTAGTAACATTCTGTAGAGGAGGTATCGGTAGACTAGAGGAGACCTAGTAACATTCTGAAGAGGAGGTATCACTAGACTAGAGGAGACCTAGTAACATTCTGTAGAGGAGGTATCACTAGACTAGAGGAGACCTAGTAACATTCTGTAGAGGAGGTATCACTAGACTAGAGGAGACCTAGTAACATTCTGTAGAGGAGGTATCACTAGACTAGAGGAGACCTAGTATCATTCTGTAGAGGAGGTATCACTAGACTAGAGGAGACCTAGTATTATTCTGTAGAGGAGGTATCACTAGACTAGAGGAGACCTAGTAACATTCTGTAGAGGAGGTATCACTAGACTAGAGGAGACCTAGTATCATTCTGTAGAGGAGGTATCACTAGACTAGAGGAGACTTAGTATCATTCTGTAGAGGAGGTATCACTAGACTAGAGGAGACCTAGTAACATTCTGTAGAGGAGGTATCACTAGACTAGAGGAGACCTAGTATCATTCTGTAGAGGAGGTATCACTAGACTAGAGGAGACCTAGTAACATTCTGTAGAGGAGGTATCACTAGACTAGAGGAGACCTAGTAACATTCTGTAGAGGAGGTATCACTAGACTAGAGGAGACCTAGTAACATTCTGTAGAGGAGGTATCACTAGACTAGAGGAGACCTAGTATCATTCTGTAGAGGAGGTATCACTAGACTAGAGGAGACCTAGTAACATTCTGTAGAGGAGGTATCACTAGACTAGAGGAGACCTAGTATCATTCTGTAGAGGAGGTATCACTAGACTAGAGGAGACCTAGTAACATTCTGTAGAGGAGGTATCACTAGACTAGAGGAGACCTAGTAACATTCTGTAGAGGAGGTATCACTAGACTAGAGGAGACCTAGTATCATTCTGTAGAGAAGGTATCACTAGACTAGAGGAGACTTAGTATCATTCTGTAGAGGAGGTATCACTAGACTAGAGGAGACCTAGTAACATTCTGTAGAGGAGGTATCACTAGACTAGAGGAGACCTAGTAACATTCTGTAGAGGAGGTATCACTAGACTAGAGGAGACCTAGTATCATTCTGTAGAGGAGGTATCACTAGACTAGAGGAGACCTAGTAACATTCTGTAGAGGAGGTATCACTAGACTAGAGGAGACCTAGTATCATTCTGTAGAGGAGGTATCACTAGACTAGAGGATACCTAGTAACATTCTGTAGAGGAGGTATCACTAGACTAGAGGAGACCTAGTATCATTCTGTAGAGGAGGTATCACTAGACTAGAGGAGACCTAGTATCATTCTGTAGAGGAGGTATCACTAGACTAGAGGAGACCTAGTAACATTCTGTAGAGGAGGTATCACTAGACTAGAGGAGACCTAGTAACACTCTGTGGAGGAGGTATCACTAGACTAGAGGAGACCTAGTAACATTCTGTAGAGGAGGTATCACTAGACTAGAGGAGACTTAGTATCATTCTGTAGAGGAGGTATCACTAGACTAGAGGAGACCTAGTAACATTCTGTAGAGGAGGTATCACTAGACTAGAGGAGACCTAGTATCATTCTGTAGAGGAGGTATCACTAGACTAGAGGAGACCTAGTAACATTCTGTAGAGGAGGTATCACTAGACTAGAGGAGACCTAGTAACATTCTGTAGAGGAGGTATCACTAGACTAGAGGAGACCTAGTAACATTCTGAAGAGGAGGTATCACTAGACTAGAGGAGACCTAGTAACATTCTGTAGAGGAGGTATCACTAGACTAGAGGAGACCTAGTATCATTCTGTAGAGGAGGTATCACTAGACTAGAGGAGACCTAGTATCATTCTGTAGAGGAGGTATCACTAGACTAGAGGAGACCTAGTAACATTCTGTAGAGGAGGTATCACTAGACTAGAGGAGACCTAGTAACACTCTGTGGAGGAGGTATCACTAGACTAGAGGAGACCTAGTAACATTCTGTAGAGGAGGTATCACTAGACTAGAGGAGACTTAGTATCATTCTGTAGAGGAGGTATCACTAGACTAGAGGAGACCTAGTAACATTCTGTAGAGGAGGTATCACTAGACTAGAGGAGACCTAGTATCATTCTGTAGAGGAGGTATCACTAGACTAGAGGAGACCTAGTAACATTCTGTAGAGGAGGTATCACTAGACTAGAGGAGACCTAGTAACATTCTGTAGAGGAGGTATCACTAGACTAGAGGAGACCTAGTAACATTCTGAAGAGGAGGTATCACTAGACTAGAGGAGACCTAGTAACATTCTGTAGAGGAGGTATCACTAGACTAGAGGAGACCTAGTAACATTCTGTAGAGGAGGTATCACTAGACTAGAGGAGACCTAGTATCATTCTGTAGAGGAGGTATCACTAGACTAGAGGAGACCTAGTATCATTCTGTAGAGGAGGTATCACTAGACTAGAGGAGACCTAGTAACATTCTGTAGAGGAGGTATCACTAGACTAGAGGAGACCTAGTAACATTCTGTAGAGGAGGTATCACTAGACTAGAGGAGACCTAGTAACATTCTGTAGAGGAGGTATCACTAGACTAGAGGAGACCTAGTAACATTCTGTAGAGGAGGTATCACTAGACTAGAGGAGACCTAGTAACATTCTGTAGAGGAGGTATCACTAGACTAGAGGAGACCTAGTAACATTCTGTAGAGGAGGTATCACTAGACTAGAGGAGACCTAGTAACATTCTGTAGAGGAGGTATCACTAGACTAGAGGAGACCTAGTAACATTCTGTAGAGGAGGTATCACTAGACTAGAGGAGACCTAGTAACATTCTGTAGAGGAGGTATCAGTAGACTAGAGGAGACCTAGTAACGATCTGTGGAGGAGGTATCACTAGACTAGAGGAGACCTGGGGACATTGAAGTGGCCCCTGAGTGGTCATTGCGTGTATGTCTATTTTTCCCTCATGTTGGCCCTTTTATACTCCACTGATGACAGCCCTTTCTCTTTCACCCTTTCTCCCTCTCTTCCCAAGAGCCCTCTCAGACCACAGAGCAATACATATAGCGTCATGCTAAAGCATCCTCCAAACTGACCCTAGGCCACATCGCACAGAACATCTTCAGTTCCTCTCAGACCACAGAACATCTTCAGTTCCTCTCAGACCACAGAACATCTTCAGTTCCTCTCAGACCACAGAACATCTCCAGTTCCTCTCAGACCACAGAACATCTTCAGTTCCTCTCAGACCACAGAACATCTCCAGTTCCTCTCAGACCACAGAACATCTTCAGTTCCTCTCAGACCACAGAACATCTTCAGTTCCTCTCAGACAAAAAAAGAACAAGTCACATGTCTGTACACAGCACACTATCTCCCAACTAACACCTTGCCAGGCAATGTCAGGGTCCCATTCACCCGTATTATTCTCTTATCAAACAACAACAGCAAAGCAACAACATCACAACAAGCTAAAATGAAAAACATCGAATCCATATCCTAAAGGAAAAGAGGGTGAGAAAGAGAGAGAGAGAGAGAGAAACAGAGAAAGAAACAGAGAGAAAGAGAGAGAAAGAAATAGAAAGAGAGAGAGAGAGAGAGAGAGAGAGAGAGGGAGGGAGAGAGAAAGTTAGAGACAGAGAGAGAGACAGAGACAGAGAGAGAGAGAGAGAGAGAGAGAGAGAGAGAGAGAAAGAGAGAGAGAGAGAGAGAGAGAGAGAGAGAGAGAGAGAGAGAGAGAGAGAGAGAGAAAGAGAGAGAGAGAGAGAGAGAGAGAGAGAGAGAGAGAGAGAGAGAGAGAGAGAGAGAGAGAGAGAGAGAGAGAGAGAGAGAAAGAGAGAGAGAGAGAAAGTTAGAGACAGAGAGAGAGAGAGAGAGAGGGAGAGAGAGAGAAAGAGAGAAAGAGAGTGAGAGAGCGAGAGAGATTGGCAGCGTAAACAGGAGAGCTGAAGAAGCGTCAGGTTAATCCTCCAGAGCAAGGCTGTCTTCCGAGAGAACGGGAGAGAGAGCATCTTATTTACGTTCTTCTTTTTATCACTTGCCTTTCTGCCATCGCCAAGTCAATCCACAATGGAGGCTGTAAACAGATTAGCCTACCCACTCAGAGCCATACTGACATCTAGAAAAGGATTTCAGCTACCCTGTCCTCAGTCAGAGTCTGTGATAGGGTGTCAAATCTCAAAATAGATTTAAACCAATTCAAGATATCAGAAATATGAATCATCTCTGAAATCTCCCAGGCGTTTGTTTGTTCCATATTTAATTATCAAAAGACAAGAGGTATAGGTTAATCATATTTATAAAATTGTCCCTGAAATACTGATGAAAATCTCTTTCAAGTATCAATTTATGAAGAGCAGCAGTGAAAAAGAAAGAGAAGACATCGACAACAAACCCAATAAATGTTACAAATACAGAAGAGACACTACATTTCTACCATCACACAGACAGACAACATGGCCATGGCACGCCAGACACAGAGATGAAACAGAATAAGAATCATCTTAATAATAATGAGCTCTTGAGAAAGGAGAGGAGCAGGAGCAGTTGAAAGACAGGGTCGGGTTGAGTACATTTTCCACAACAGTCTGTTCATAATCTGGACCGCATCAGGTAGAATGACTCAGAAATATACAGTTGTTATTGGATGGCTATTGGGAATTCTAAACCCAACAGAGAATCTATCCAGGTTTTCTGTATCACCGTAATACAACATTTTCCAATTATATATTCCTTTGTGAGATCATTCTTGAAATGCCAACCAGGTGCACTGAATGTTACTTCCATGGTTATTGCAGTTTTGAGCATCATAACTATGATTGCTGATGCTTCTGCACAGCACAATCCTCATACTTCTAAACGTATTTGTTGAGAGGTTTGGAGAGAAGTTACTTCGATGTAGAACTCTCATCTCATCATTAACACTGGGGTGTGGTTCAAGACATGTTCGTGTTGATTCCAACGTTTATTTTTCTAGTGTCTGTGACAAGAGTAAAGACGTGAACACACCTGTTGTCAGAATGCTAACAATGTGTTCCTCACGGTGTCAACATGGCTGTTCAAGATCTCAGGAAAAAAGTGAGAAGATGAAGATGTTGAAAGAAAAAGATAAATAAAATGTCACACGTGGTTCATCACACTAACAAAAGCTAAAATAATTCGAACAAGTCTTGCATGCAACAACAAGCTTAAAGAGTCACTAGTAATATCACATAGCCACCAAAGCGTCTCATCATATCTTATATCTACCATTCAATGACAGTGCAGTGTAGCGCAGCCATTCCCTATGTCACTGAGGTTTGACCCTCACATCACTATCAACAACACCTCCCGGGTGGCGCAGTGGTCTAGGGCACTGCATCACAGTGCTAGCTGCGCCACCAGAGTCTCTGGGTTCGCGCCTTGCAGCCGGCCGCAACCGGGAGGTCCGTGGGGCGACGCACAATTGGCATAGCGTCGTCCGGGTTAGGGAGGGTTTGGCCGGTAGGGATATCCTTGTCTCAGTATGTAAAATGTATGCACTCTACTGTAAGTCGCTCTGGATAAGAGCGTCTGCTAAATGACTAAAATGTAAATGTAAACAACATGACTGCAGTAATCACAGTGACAAAGTAATGCCCAGTCTGTCAAACCTACTTTACTGTGGGACAGCTCTGACGCAAACAAACAACAATGACCAACACACAAATTATATAGCAGTCCAATAACAGACATCCTCATCCCAGAGAATTGAAGATTACTTTTCAAAATAGACTAATGGAATGTAGAGCCAGGTCACACAGAACACGGAGCAGCAACTCAGAGCAGCAACTGTCGTGGATAATCGTCTCAGAAATATAACACTTACAAGAACTTGTAAATTCAATATAGGCATTTTAATATAACATATCAGAAGCCGTGTCAGTCCGCGAAAAGACCAACTTCCATAAGCACTGGCTCTGTTCTTATACACACACACAGCACATGGGTTCATCACATACGTTAATTAAATTACTTCTCCTAGGTCATCTGCCACTATTATCCTTCATTTCAGGCTTCCTGCTTGTTTACGCCCAATAACGCCTGTATCCGCTCTTGATTAGATTATAATGGTGGCAGGACCCTCTTGTGTCCTAAAATTAATATATGTCTATCTTACCCTAAGCACTTATGGCCTTTCCTCTCTATTTAATCTTCATAATGATGTCCTGCTCTTTCCATAAATGCACTTTGAAGCACGTATGGCTTTGGCCATCTGCTAATCTTTGGTTTCCTGTTTTTACCAGAATGGCAAATGCACTCACATATTGCCTTCTCCTCCTATATTCTAATGTACACTTCTATGTCTGTCCCTAAATGTATCATTCTCTCCCACACAACACAGAGCAGCAGCACAGAGCAGCAACACAGAGCAGCAACACAGAGCAGCAACACAGAGCAGCAACACAGAGCAGCAGCACAGAGCAGCAGCACAGAGCAGCAACACAGAGCAGCAACACAGAGCACCACCACTCGTGATAAAACAGTGCTGGAGATGAGACAAAGTTCCAACACTTCTAAAAGTGTCACCGGATTACAATCTTAATTAAAAGTTTCTTCTCTCTCGCTCTCTGTGGTTCTTTCTCTCTGTCTCCCTGTGTATTTGTCTCCCTCTCCTTCTCTCACTCCCTCTCTCCCTCTCTTCCTCTCTCTCAGGGAGTGACTGCTGCATCTGAGGACATGCGGGATGATTGATGTGTGAGATACCAGGACATGAATTGCTGATAAAGCTTGAAAGGTTGAAGGGGAGTGTGTGTGTGTGTGTGTGTGTGTGTGTGTGTGTGTGTGTGTGTGTGTGTGTGTGTGTGTGTGTGTGTGTGTGTGTGTGTGTGTGTGTGTGTGTGTGTGTGTGTGTGTGTGTGTGTGTGTGTGTGTGTGTGTCTTCTCATCATCTGATGCTGGAGTGACAGCGACTCATTCCAGAAATCAGACATCACTAGGCGATGACAGAAGCCAGACATTATCTGTCATCCCCTCCAGCGCGTGCGCACACACACACACACAGACACACATGCACAGACACACATGCACACACACATGGCACATGCACACACATTTTGACAGTTGAGTCTTCAGTGCTGACATGTTGATGAGATGACAGGCTTACCATTAGGATTCAGAGAGAGAGAACATGTCACTGTACAGTCTAACTCAGAGGCTTACCGTTAGGTTTCAGAGAGAGACAACATGTCACTGTACAGTCTGACTCAGATGCTTACCTTACACACACTCATACACAGTTTGGACAGCACACGTATTGTGTCCAGGTCTTCCAAATCAAATGGCAACCTGCTACAGCTTTGTGATGTAGTTGGACCATGATGGGATTCCAAACTAATCAAAAGGGATTGAATCTCCACAACAAAGGGATTTGTGATTGGTTGTTCTTTCTTTCTTTCTTTTGAGTGTGAGACAGAAATCCCCAAAATCCAATATGGACAATAGGCAGAAGGCAGAATCCAAGCTAGACTTAAGCATTTATGTAGATTAAAGACAGATAAAATATTGAGGGAGATGAGAGTGTCAGATTATTCTAGAAACGACAGAAGAGCCTGCTGTTGAGCTGGGAACAGAGTATATATTGGAATTGAAATCACTCTCCGTTCGAGAGAGAATTAATATTGGTTCCAAATACTCAAATACTGGGAGCTCCGATCCAACCTCACTCTATTTGGATTGAGGAAACCATTTCGCTTTAGATGACTTCCTCATGGAGGGAGAGAAAGAGAGAGAGGGAGAGGGGAGAGAGGGAGAGAGAGAGAGAGAGAGAGAGCGAGAGAGAGAGAGAGAGAGACAGAGAGAGAGAGAGAGAGAGAGGGAGAGAGAGGGAGAGAGGAGAGAGGGAGAGAGAGAGAGAGAGAGAGAGAGAGAGAGAGAGAGAGAGAGAGAGAGAGAGAGAGAGAGAGAGAAAGAGAGAGAGAGAGAAAGAGAGAAAGAGAGAGAGACAGAGAGGGGGGATTGAAAAAAGATATAGACGGAAATAAGATAAAGAAATTGGGAGAGAGGGAAGGTAATAAAACGTGAGAAGATAATTACAGAGAAAAGTAGAAAAGGAGTCCGTGGACACCGTCTGTGATGCCTCTCTCACTCTCCCGTCTGGTTTTAGGGTAAACTGAGAATCAGAGCTGAACGGAGCGCTGGGGGAAATGTACTGGTGATAATGATAAGCACAGGAACAATGATAGCAATCACAATAACCACAATAATCACTATGTGTGTGTGTGTGTGTGTGTGTGTGTGTGTGTGTGTGTGTGTGTGTGTGTGTGTGTGTGTGTGTGTGTGTGTGTGTGTGTGTGTGTGTGTGTGTGTGTGTGTGTGTGTGTGTGTGTGTACAGTGATGGTGAGTGGGCAGGAGGGCCCTATTGGACCCAGGGGGTCCATTTTCACACAGTAGTGCTTAAATAGCCCGTGCAGGTCATCAGAGCTTTAAAAGATTTCCAGACACTTCAGATGTACAGTATCACACTACAATGACAAACAAATCAGACCATAGAGTCATCTGGCTCTTTTAGTATGACCAGAAAATAAATCACAGTGCATTCACCAGGGAGACACTTTGATGCCACAGTAAGCAGCACCACATTAAGTCTTCTAAGAAGGCCAGTCAAGTACTTCGCACAGGCTGTAGCTAACTAGAAATACCCAAACATTGGAGGTGTAACAGTGCCGTAGTTAAATAGACAGCATTTTGACATTCATAGTCCCAGCGTACTGAACAGTTCCTCTCCTGACTACAACCCTCCACCAGCTTAAAAACCAACAAACAATCAAACAATTAACTCCTAGCCAATGGCACATTAAATTAAAAGCCAGCAGCTGACAGAGAGAGAGAGAGAGAGAGAGAGAGAGAGAGAGAGAGAGAGAGAGAGAGAGAGAGAGAGAGAGAGAGAGAGAGAGGGGAAAGAGAGAGAGAGAGAGGGGAAAGAGAGAGAGAGAGAGAGAGAGAGAGAGAGAGAGAGAGAGAGAGAGAGAGAGAGAGAGAGAGAGAGAGAGAGAGAGAGAGAGAGAGAGAGAGAGAGAGAGAGAGAGAGAGAGAGGGGGGGAAGAGAGAGAGAGAGAGAGAGAGAGAGAGAGAGAGATAAGACAGAGGTAAAGTGGAGGACGAGTTCATCTGATAATGAATCAGTCAGTAGTGTCACCCTGTCCTGCTGACTGTCACGGACCGCTACAAAAGACCCTCATCTGTCCCCCTGATGAGATAAAGACCACCCCATCATCTGTCTTTTAGCCATGATGAAAAGAGGAGAGGAGAGGAGAGGAGAGGAGAGGAGAGGAGAGGAGAGGAGAGGAGAGGAGAGGAGAGGAGAGGAGAGGAGAGGAGAGGAGAGGAGAGGAGAGGAGAGGAGAGGAGAGGAGAGGAGAGGAGAGGAGAGGAGAGAATGTAGGGAGGGATGGAGGGAGGGAGTGATCAATGGCTACCAGCTTGACATAATTCTACAGGGCTGTGTGTTCTCATTTTCACCTGATACAAAGGATAAGAAAGGATTTTTAACAGTGGAGGCTCCTTAGAAGAGGAAGGGTGTCACGACTTCCGCCGAGGTCGGTCCCTCTCCTTGTATGGGCGGCGTTCGGCGGTCGACGTCGCCGGTCTTCTAGCCATCGCTGATCCATCTTTCATTTTCCATTGGTTTTGTCTTTGTTTTCTACACACCTGGTTTTCATTATCCAATTACATGTTCATGTATTAAACCCTCTGTTTCCCCCATGTTTGTTGTGCGTGATTATTTCTATGTTCTGTTCGGTTCATGACGGCTGGTTTTTCGACGGGTGCTGTATTCACCCGTGCGTTATATTTCCTGTTGGTATTTTGGTCAAGTATATTTGTTTATCTTGTGCCTTTATTTTTTGAGTAACGTACGTTGCTCACTCATTTTGCTCTCCTGCGCCTGACTTCATGCACCAGCTACACTCACCTTCTGACAGAATCACGCACCTACCATATGGAGTCAGCAGGAGCAGACAACCCCAGTTTAGGGGTCGAGGAGCGCGTCCAGCAGCATGCGGCAATGTTACAACATCTAGACATCGCCATGGATCGCGTCCTGCAGACTATGGATCGCTGAGAGAGAAGAGGAGTTCCTCCAGTGCCTCCACCATCACCACCAAGGACACCACTACTCACCCCTCCTACACCCGGTCCCAGTGGGATTCAGCTCGCTCTTCCGAAGGAGTATGATGGGACGGCTGCGGGATGTCAGGGGTTCCTACTCCAGCTGGAGCTCTACCTAGCAACCGTCCACCCGGCTCCTTCGGGCCGTGAGAGCGTGTCCGCCCTCGTCTCCTGTCTCTCAGGGAAAGCCCTGGAGTGGGCCAACGCCGTATGGGAGGAAGGAGAAGCGGTGTTGGAACAATTCGAAGATTTCACCCGGTGAACGGCTCGTCCAACTTAGGCACGGGACGAGGAGCGCACAGGAGTTCTCTCTAGACTTTCGGACCCTGGCCGCCAGCACGGGATGGAACGACAGGGCCTTGATCGATCACTACCGTTGTAGTTTGAGCGAGGACGTCCGTTGGGAGTTGGCCTGCTGGCACACCACTCTTACCTTTGACCAGCTGGTGGACCTGTCCATCCGGTTGGATAACCTGCTGGCTGCCCGCGGACGTCCAGATCAAATTCCGCCGATTCTGTTGAAAAACATTCTTAAACGGAAGCAAACGGAACGAAACAGGAATAAACATACCTGGATTTGTCCAATAGAAACTCTCATTTGCAACTTTTGGACTAATGATTACACCTTAGATCAGCTAGATGCAGACAAGAGTGTGCAAGGCGGTATTGAATGTGTCACTGTCTGTCACCTTGATTACAAAAATGTCTCTCAACCTGTGTACCTACGTTTTAAACTTTCATTCATAAGCTAGGTTGTAGCAACCGCATGATGGGTATAGGGAAAATTGTAGTATCATGTAGTAGCCTAAACCTATCATTGTTACATTGAGCTCGTTGAATGGAATATGAACGACAGTCAACCAAAATTCTGTAATACAAATAAGGCCATGCTCATAAAAAAATTGTGCGTCCTCCCTCATCTTAAATGTCACAGACCACAATTGATTTTTAAGTACAGTACCTGAGTAATTATAACAAGTCTTTGAGTATGTACAGTCGTGGCCAAAAGTTTTGAGAATGACACAAATATTAATTTTCACAAAGTTTGCTGCCTCAATTTGTATGATGGCAATTTGCATATACTCCAGAATGTTATGAAGAGTGATCAGATATATTGCAATTAATTGCAAAGTCTCTCTTTGCCATGCAAATGAACTGAATCCCCCCCAAAAATTCCACTGCATTTCAGCCCTACCACAAAAGGACCAACTGACATCATGTCAGTGATTCTCTCGTTAACACAGGTGTGAGTGTTGACGAGGACAAGGCTGGAGATCACTCTGTCATGCTGATTGACTTCGAATAACAGACTGGAAGCTTCAAAAGGAGGGTGGTGCTTGGAATCATTGTTCTTCCTCTGTCAACCATGGTTACTGGCAAGGAAACACGTGCCGTCCTCATTGCTTTGCACAAAAAGGGCTTCACAGGCAAGGATATTGCTGCCAGTAAGATTGCACCTAAATCAACCCTTTATCGGATCATCAAGAACTTCAAGGAGAGCGGTTCAATTGTTGTGAAGAAGGCTTCAGGGCGCCCAAGAAAGTCCAACAAGCGCCAGGACCGTCTCCTGAAGTTGATTCAGCTGCGGGATCGGGGCACCACCAGTACAGAGCTTGCTCAGGAATGAAAGCAGGCAGGTGTGAGTGCATCTGCACGCACAGTGAGGCGAAGACTTTTGGAGGATGGCCTGGTGTCAAGAAGGGCAGCAAAGAAGCCACTTCTCTCCAGGAAAAACATCAGGGACAGATGATATTCTGCAAAAGGTACAGGGATTGGACTGCTGAGGACTGGGGTAAAGTCATTTTCTCTGATGAATCCCTTTTCCGATTGTTTGGGGCATTCGGAAAAAAGATTGTCCGGAGAAGACAAGGTGAGCGCTGCAATCAGTCCTGTGTCATGCCAACAGAAAAGCATCCTGAGACCATTCATGTGGGGGATGCTTCTCAGCCAAGGGAGTGGGCTCACTCACAATTTTGCCTAAGAACACAGCCATGAATAAAGAATGGTACCAACAGCATCCTCCGAGAGCAACTTCTCCCAACCATCCAGGAACAGTTTGGTGATGAACAATGCCTTTTCCAGCATGATGGAGCACCTTGCCATAAGGCAAAAGTGATAACTAAGTGGCTCTGGGAACAAAACATTGATATGTTGGGTCCATGGCCAGGAAACTCCCCAGACCTTAATCCCATTGAGAACTTGTGGTCAATCCTCAAGAGGCGGGTGGACAAACAAAAACCCACAAATTCTGACAAACTCCAAGCATTGATTATGCAAGAATGGGCTGCCATCAGTCAGGATGTGGCACAGAAGGTAAATGACAGCATGCCAGGGCGGATTGCAGAGGTCTTGAAAAAGAAGGGTCAACACTGCAAATATTGACTCTTTGCATCATCTTCTTGTAATTGTCAATAAAAGCGTTTGACACTTATGACATGCTTGTAATTATACTTCAGTAGTCCATATTAACATCTGACAAAAATATCTAAAGACACTGAGGCAGCAGACTTTGTGAAAATTAATATTTGTGTCATTCTCAAAACTTTTGGCCATGACTGTACAGTAGAGCATATTCCTACTACGCAGAATCATCCTAGATGTTAAACACAACTACTTTTCCTACACATTTTGAACCATATCACCTCAACCACCACCTAGCACCTCCTGCTGAGCAGACTAAATAGGGCTGTAATACAACATCAGATGGTTAGACCTTTTGTGGGCACCAGGAAGAGTTTTGTAGTCCCCAAGAAGAGTAGCTGCTGCTTCTGCAAAAGTGAATGGGGATCCAAATAAACAAATAAACCTCTACAATTAGTCTGTTAGTTCTTCATGGATCTCCTCCCACTCCGGACAAAAAAGCCTAAAATCAAAGTGTAGGAGATGATCGTGGACTACAGGAAAAGAAGGGCTGAACACACCCCCATTCACATCGACAGGGCTGTAGTGGAGCAGGTCGAGAGTTTCAAGTTCCTTGGTGTCCACATCACCAACAAACTATCATGGTCCAAACACACCAAGACAGTTGTGAAGAGGGCACAGCAAGCAATACCGGAGCGCCAAGTCTAGGACCAAAAGGCTCCTTAACAGCTTCTATCCCCAAGCCATAAGACTGCTGAACAATTAATCAAGTGGCCACCCGGTCTATTTGCATTAACACCACCCCCCGCCTTTGTTTTTACACTGCTGCTACTCGCTGTTTATTATCTATGCATAGTCACTTTACTGCCTACCTATATGTACATATTACCTCAACTAAACTGTATCCCCACACATAGATAGCCTCATTATTGTTATTTTACTGTGCTACTATTTATAATATTTTTTACTTTAGTTTATTTAGTAAATATTTTCTTAATTCTATTTTCTTAACTCTATTTAGCTATTCATCCCCTGCTTTTGTTCTGATAACCACCTCCTTGGTCATATTTAGCTATTCATCCCCTGCTTTTGTTCTGATAACCACCTCCTTGGTCATATTTAGCTATTCATGTCCTGCTTTTGTTCTGATAACCACCTCCTTGGTCATATTCAGCTATTCATGTCCTGCTTTTGTTTGATAACCACCCCTTGGTCATATTCAGCTATTCATGTCTGCTTTGTTTGATAAACCACCTCCTGGTCATATTCAGCTATTCATCCTGTTGTTCTGATAACACCTCCTTGGTCATATTTAGCTATTCATCCCCTGCTTTTGTTCTGATAACCACCTCCTTGGTCATATTCAGCTATTCATCCCCTGCTTTTGTTCTGATAACCACCTCCTTGGTCATATTCAGCTATTCATGTCCTGCTTTTGTTCTAATAACCACCTCCTTGGTCATATTCATCTATTCATCCCCTGCTTTTGTTCTGATAACCACCTCCTTGGTCATATTCATCTATTCATCCCATGCTTTTGTTCTGATAACCACTCCTTGGTCATATTTAGCTATTCATCCCTGCTTTTGTTCTGAAACCACCTCCTGGTCATATTTAGCTATTCATTCCCTGCTTTTGTTCTGATAACCACTCCTTGGCATATTAGCTATTCATGTCCTGCTTTTGTTCTGATAACCACTCCTTGATATATTTAGCTATTCATGTCCTGCTTTTGTTCTATAACCACCTCCTTGGTCATATTCACTATTCATCCCCTGCTTTTGTTCTGATAACCACCTCCTTGTCATATTTAGCTAATCATGTCCTGCTTTTGTTCTGATAACCACCTCCTTGGTCATATTAGCTATTCATCCCCTGCTTTGTTCTGATAACCACCTCCTTGGTCATATTTAGCTATTCATCCCTGCTTTTGTTCTGATAACCACTCCTCGGTCATATTCAGCTATTCATGTCCTGCTTTTGTTCTGATAACCACCTCCTTGGTAATATTTAGCTATTCATCCACTGATTTTGTTCTGATAACCACCTCCTTGGTCATATTTAGCTATTCATCCCCTGCTTTTGTTCTGATAACCACCTCCTTGGTCATATTTAGCTATTCATCCCCTGCTTTTGTTCTGATAACCACCTCCTGTTGTCATATTCAGCTATTCATGTCCTGTTTGTTCTTGAAACCACCTCTTGGTCATATTCAGCTATTCAGTCCTGCTTTTGTTCTGATAACCACCTCCTTGGTCATATTAGCTATCATGTCTGCTTTGTTCTGATAACCACCTCCTTGGTCTATTCAGCTATTCATGTCCTGTTTTGTTCTGATTGAACCACCTCCTGGTCATATTCAGCTATTCATGTCCTGCTTTTGTTCTGATAACCACCTCCTTGGTCATATTCAGCTATTCATCCTGCTTTTGTTCTGATAACCACCTCTGGTTCATATTCAGATATCATGTCCTGCTTTTGTTCTGATAACCACCTCCTCGGTCATATTCAGCTATTATGTCTGCTTTTGTTCTTGATAACCACCTCCTTGGTAATATTCAGCTATTCATCCCTTTTTGTTCTGTATAACCACCTCCTTGGTCATATTCTAGCTATTCATCCCCTGCTTTGTTCTGATAACCACCTCCTTGGTCATATTTAGCTATTCATCCCCTGCTTTTGTTCTGATAACCACCTCCTTGGCATATTTAGCTTTTCATGTCTGCTTTTGTTCTGATAACCACCTCTTGGTCATATTCAGCTATTGTCCTGCTTTTGTTCTGATAACACACCTCCTTGGTCATATTCAGCTATTCATCCCCTGCTTTTGTTCTGATAAACACCTCCTTGGTCATATTCAGCTATTCATCCCTGCTTTTGTTCTGATAACCACCTCCTTGGTCAATTTAGCTATTCATCCCTGCTTTTGTTCTGATAACCACCTCCTTGGTCATATTCAGCTATCATGTCCTGCTTTTGTTTGAAACCACCCTTGGCATATTCAGCTATCATGTCCTGCTTTTGTTCTGATAACCACCTCCTTGGTCATATTTAGCTATTCATGTCCTGCTTTTGTTTGATAACCACCTCCTTGGTCATATTCAGCTATTCATGTCCTGCTTGTTCTGATAACCACCTCCTTGGTCATATTCAGCTATTCATGTCCTGCTTTTGTTCTGATAACCACCTCCTTGGTCATATTCAGCTATTCATGTCCTGCTTTTGTTCTGATAACCACTCCTCGGTCATATTCAGCTATTCATGTCCTGCTTTGTTCTGATAACCACCTCCTGGTCATATTCAGCTATTCATGTCCTGCTTTTGTTCTGATAACCACCTCCTTGGAATATTTAGCTATTCATCCCTGCTTTTGTTCTGATAACCACCTCCTTGGTCATATTAGCTATTCATCCCCTGCTTTTGTTCTGATAACCACCTCCTTGGTCATATTCAGCTATTCATCCTGCTTTTGTTCTGATAAACCAACTCCTTGGTCATATTCAGCTATTCATCCCTGCTTTGTTCTGATAACACCTCCTTGGTCATATTAGCTATTCAGTCCTGCTTTTGTTCTGATAACCACCTCCTTGGTCATATTTAGCTATTTCATGCCTGCTTTTGTTCTGATAACCACCTCCTTGGGCATATTAGCTATTCCCTGCTTTTGTTCTGATAACCACCTCCTTGGTCCTATTCAGCTATTCATCCCTGCTTTTGTTCTGATAACCACTCCTGGTATATTTCAGCTATTCATCCCTGCTTTTGTTCTGATAACCACCTCCTTGGACATTTCACCATCATGTCCTGCTTTTGTTCTGATAACCACCTCCTTGGTCATATTCAGCTATTCATGTCCTGCTTTGTTTGATACCACCTCCTTGGTCATATTCAGCTATTCGCCTGCTTTTGTTCTGATAACCACCTCCTGGTCATATTAGCTATTCAGTCCTGCTTTTGTTCTGATAACCACTCCTTGGACATATCACTATTCATGTCCTGCTTTGTTCTGATAACCACCTCCTTGGTCATATTCATCATTCATCCCTGCTTTTGTTCTGATAACCACCTCCTTGGTTCATATTCAGCTATTCATGTCCGCTTTTGTTCTGATAACACCTCCTTGGTCATATTCAGCTATTCATGTCCTGCTTTTGTTCTGATAACCACCTCCTCGGTCATATTCAGCTATTCATGTACTGCTTTTGTTCTGATAACTACCTCCTTGGACATATTCACCTATTCATGTCCTGCTTTTGTTCTGATAACCACCTCCTTGGTCATATTCATCTATTCATCCCCTGCTTTTGTTCTGATAACCACCTCCTTGGTCATATTTAGCTATTCATCCCCTGCTTTTGTTCTGAAAACCACCTCCTTGGTCATATTTAGCTATTCATCCCCTGCTTTTGTTCTGATAATCACCTCCTTGGACATATTTAGCTATTCATGTCCTGCTTTTGTTCTGATAACCACCTCCTTGGTCATATTCAGCTATTCATCCCCTGCTTTTGTGCTGATAACCACCTCCTTGGACATATTCACCTATTCATGTCCTGCTTTTGTTCTGATAACCACCTCCTTGGTCATATTTAGCTATTCATCCCCTGCTTTTGTTCTGATAACCACCTCCTTGGTCATATTCAGCTATTAATGTCCTGCTTTTTTTCTGACAACCACCTCCTTGGTCATATTCAGCTATTCATGTCCTGCTTTTGTTCTGATAACCACCTCCTTTGTCATATTCAGCTATTCATGTCCTGCTTTTGTTCTGATAACCACCTCCTTGGTCATATTCAGCTATTCATGTCCTGCTTTTGTTCTGATAACCACCTCCTTGGTCATATTCAGCTATTCATGTCCTGCTTTTGTTCTGATAACCACCTCCTCGGTCATATTCAGCTATTCATGTCCTGCTTTTGTTCTGATAACCACCTCCTTGGTAATATTTAGCTATTCATCCACTGATTTTGTTCTGATAACCACCTCCTTGGTCATATTCAGCTATTCATGTCCTGCTTTTGTTCTGATAACCACCTCCTCGGTCATATTCAGCTATTCATGTCCTGCTTTTGTTCTGATAACCACCTCCTTGGTCATATTCAGCTATTCATCCCCTGCTTTTGTTCTGATAACCACCTCCTTGGTCATATTCAGCTATTCATCCCCTGCTTTTGTTCTGATAACCACCTCCTTGGTCATATTCAGCTATTCATCCCCTGCTTTTGTTCTGATAATCACCTCCTTGGTCATATTTAGCTATTCATCCCCTGCTTTTGTTCTGATAACCACCTCCTTGGACATATTTAGCTTTTCATGTCCTGCTTTTGTTCTGATAACCACCTCCTTGGTCATATTCAGCTATTCATCCCCTGCTTTTGTTCTGATAACCACCTCCTTGGACATATTCACCTAATCATGTCCTGCTTTTGTTCTGATAACCACCTCCTTGGTCATATTCAGCTTTTCATGTCCTGCTTTTGTTCTGATAACCACCTCCTTGGTCATATTCAGCTATTCATGTCCTGCTTTTGTTCTGATAACCACCTCCTCGGTCATATTCAGCTATTCATGTACTGCTTTTGTTCTGATAACCACCTCATTGGACATATTCACCTATTCATGTCCTGCTTTTGTTCTTATAACCACCTCCTTGGTCATATACATCTATTCATCCCCTGCTTTTGTTCTGATAACCACCTCCTTGGTCATATTCAGCTATTCATGTCCTGCTTTTGTTCTGATAACCACCTCCTTGGTCATATTCAGCTATTCATGTCCTGCTTTTGTTCTGATAACCACCTCCTCGGTCATATTCAGCTATTCATGTACTGCTTTTGTTCTGATAACCACCTCCTTGGACATATTCACCTATTCATCCCCTGCTTTTGTTCTGATAACCACCTCCTTGGTCATATTTAGCTATTCATCCCCTGCTTTTGTTCTGAAACCCACCTCCTTGGTCATATTTAGCTATTCATCCCCTGCTTTTGTTCTGATAATCACCTCCTTGGACATATTTAGCTATTCATGTCCTGCTTTTGTTCTGAGAACCACCTCCTTGGTCATATTCAGCTATTCATCCCCTGCTTTTGTGCTGATAACCACCTCCTTGGACATATTCACGTATTCATGTCCTGCTTTTGTTCTGATAACCACCTCCTTGGTCATATTTAGCTATTCATCCCCTGCTTTTGTTCTGATAACCACCTCCTTGGTCATATTTAGCTATTCATGTCCTGCTTTTGTTCTGATAACCACCTCCTTGGTCATATTCAGCTATTCATCCCCTGCTTTTGTTCTGATAACCACCTCCTTGGTCATATTCAGCTATTCATGTCCTGCTTTTGTTCTGACAACCACCTCCTATGTCATATTCAGCTATTCATGTCCTGCTTTTGTTCTGATAACCACCTCCTTGGTCATATTTAGCTATTCATGTCCTGCTTTTGTTCTGATAACCACCTCCTTGGTCATATTTAGCTATTCATGTCCTGCTTTTGTTCTGATAACCACCTCCTTGGTCATATTCAGCTATTCATGTCCTGCTTTTGTTCTGATAACCACCTCCTTGGTCATATTTAGCTATTCATGTCCTGCTTTTGTTCTGATAACCACCTCCTTGGTCATATTTAGCTATTCATGTCCTGCTTTTGTTCTGATAACCACCTCCTTGGTCATATTTAGCTATTCATGTCCTGCTTTTGTTCTGATAACCACCTCCTCGGTCATATTTAGCTATTCATGTCCTGCTTTTGTTCTGATAACCACCTCCTTGGTCATATTCATCTATTCACCCCCTGCTTTTGTTCTGATAACCACCTCCTTAGACATATTCAGCTATTCAAGTCCTGCTTTTGTTCTGATAACCACCTCCTTGGACATATTCAGCTATTCATGTCCTGCTTTTGTTCTGATAACCACCTCCTTGGACATATTCAGCTATTCATGTCCTGCTTTTGTTCTGATAACCACCTCCTTGGACATATTCAGCTATTCATGTCCTGCTTTTGTTCTGATAACCACCTCCTTGGTCATATTCAGCTATTCATGTCCTGCTTTTGTTCTGATAACCACCTCCTTGGTCATATTCAGCTATTCATGTCCTGCTTTCCATAACAAGAATGCTGCTGCGCTGTTAGAACACCCCTATCCGTGTGTTCGTTTGAAATGAGAAATCATCCTTCCAGCACCGTGCCGTTTCACAGAGAACCTATACAACAACCTAGTCTTTCATGTCACCAAGCCAGATCATGTGTGAAATGTAAAAGTATTAAAATGAGAATAGAAATGAATGAATCTCTTGATAGAACAGTAAAAGCAGAAAGAGTTTGATAGACAGTAAAAGCAGAAAGAGTTTGATAGACAGTAAAAGCAGAAAGAGTTTGATAGAACAGTAAAAGCAGAAAGAGTTTGATAGACAGTAAAAGCAGAAAGAGTTTGATAGAACAGTAAAAGCAGAAAGAGTTTGATAGACAGTCAAAGCAGAAAGAGTTTGATAGAACAGTAAAAGCAGAAAGAGTTTGATAGACAGTAAAAGCAGAAAGAGTTTGATAGACAGTAAAAGCAGAAAGAGTTTGAGACAGTAAAAGCAGAAAGAGTTTGATAGAACAGTAAAAGCAGAAAGAGTTTGATAGACAGTAAAAGCAGAAAGAGTTTGATAGACAGTAAAAGCAGAAAGAGTTTGATAGACAGTAAAAGCAGAAAGAGTTTGATAGAACAGTAAAAGCAGAAAGAGTTTGATAGACAGTAAAAGCAGAAAGGGTTTGATAGAACAGTAAAAGCAGAAAGAGTTTGATAGAACAGTAAAAGCAGAAAGAGTTTTATAGACAGTAAAAGCAGAAAGAGTTTGATAGAACAGTAAAATCAGAAAGAGTTTGATAGACAATAAAAGCAGAAAGGGTTTGATAGAACAGTAAAAGCAGAAAGAGTTTGATAGAACAGTAAAAGCAGAAAGAGTTTGATAGACAGTAAAAGCAGAAAGGGTTTGATAGAACAGTAAAAGCAGAAAGAGTTTGATAGAACAGTAAAAGCAGAAAGAGTTTGATAGACAGTAAAAGCAGAAAGGGTTTGATAGAACAGTAAAAGCAGAAAGAGTTTGATAGAACAGTAAAAGCAGAAAGAGTTTGATAGAACAGTAAAAGCAGAAAGAGTTTGATAGAACAGTAAAAGCAGAAAGAGTTTGATAGACAGTAAAAGCAGAAAGAGTTTTATAGACAGTAAAAGCAGAAAGAGTTTGATAGAACAGTAAAAGCAGAAAGAGTTTGATAGACAGTAAAAGCAGAAAGGGTTTGATAGACAGTAAAAGCAGAAAGAGTTTTATAGACAGTAAAAGCAGAAAGAGTTTGATAGACAGTAAAAGCAGAAAGAGTTTGATAGAACAGTAAAAGCAGAAAGAGTTTGATTGACAGTAAAAGCAGAAAGGGTTTGATAGAACAGTAAAAGCAGAAAGAGTTTGATAGAACAGTAAAAGCAGAAAGAGTTTGATAGAACAGTAAAAGCAGAAAGGGTTTGATAGAACAGTAAAAGCAGAAAGAGTTTGATAGACAGTAAAAGCAGAAAGGGTTTGATAGAACAGTAAAAGCAGAAAGAGTTTGATAGACAGTAAAAGCAGAAAGGGTTTGATAGAACAGTAAAAGCAGAAAGAGTTTGATAGACAGTAAAAGCAGAAAGAGTTTGATAGAACAGTAAAAGCAGAAAAAGCAGAAAGAGTTTGATAGACAGTAAAAGCAGAAAGAGTTTGCAGAATCACTAACATTAATGATGGCTGTGTGTGAGGTGTGAAGCAGCTAAGCCATCTAATGATGTTGCCTCAGTCACCCACAATACAGAGACACAGTACAGTCCAGACCTACGTTCTAACCACTAATAACACCTACACAGCATATCTGGTATTACTGCACTGCTGCTGGCTGACTTTCTGTTCAGATGGAGAGGATCTGGCTAAGATAGTGGGTAGTACTGGGGCTTTGTAGATGTCACCATTCAGTTAAGGCTTTGTTCTAGAGATGCTGTTTCTGTTTTGTGATTTTTGCTTGGTCTTGAGAGTAGATTCTGTCCTGTCTTGGGCTTTGTTGAGGTGTTTGGTGCAGTGGGAGTATGAGTAGAGGGATTAGGATGTTCTCTTTGAGAAACACACTGGTGGATGGAACACAGGCAGACTCCCATAGGAAACAGCAGGCTGTCTGCCAGATCATTATACAGTGTTTCACCAGCTCTACTATAAACACAAACACACACACACACACAGACACACACCATGGTTGGGGTCAATTCCATTTTAATTCCAGTCAATTCAGAAAGTACATCAAATTCCAATTCTAATTCCAAATGTTCCTCATTGAAAAGCAAAAACAGAGAGGGAGGGAGACATACAGAGAGGGAGAGAGACATACAGAGAGGGAGAGAGACATACAGAGAGGGAGAGAGACATACAGAGAGGGAGAGAGACATACAGAGAGGGAGAGAGACATACAGAGAGGGAGAGAGACATACAGAGAGGGAGAGAGACATACAGAGAGGGAGAGAGACATACAGAGAGGGAGAGAGACATACAGAGAGGGAGGGAGACATATAGAGAGGGAGAGAGACATACAGAGAGGGAGGGAGACATACAGAGTGGGAGAGAGACATACAGAGAGGGAGAGAGACATACAGAGAGGGGGAGAGACATACAGAGAGGGAGAGAGACATACAGAGAGGGAGAGAGACATACAGAGAGGAAGATAGACATACAGAGAGGGAGAGAGACATACACAGAAGGAGAGAGACAGTGAAGGAGAGAGAGAGAGAGAGACAGAGAGGGAGAGAGACATACAGAGTGGGAGATAGACATACAGAGAGGGAGAGAGACATACAGAGAAGGTGAGAGAGACAAAGAGAGAGAGACATACAGAGAGGGTGAGAGACATTCAGAAAGGGTGAGAGACATACAGATAGGGAGAGAGAAACAGAGAGAGAGAGAGATGGAGGGGGGAGGGAGAGAGACATACAGAGTGGGAGAGAGACATACAGAGAGGGAGAGAGACATACAGAGAGGGAGAGAGACATACAGAAAGGAAGAGAGACAGACAGAGAGGAAGAGAGACAGACAGAGAGGGAGAGAGACAGACAGAGAATGAGAGAGACATACAGAGAGGGAGAGAGACATAACGAGAGGGAGAGAGACATAAAGAGAGGGAGAGAGACATACAGAGAGGGAGAGAGACATACAGAGAGGGAGAGAGATATACAGAAAGGGTGAGAGACATACAGAGAGGGAGAGAGATACAGAGAGGGAGAGAGATACAGAGAGGGAGAGAGACATAAAGAGAGGGAGAGAGACATACAGAGAGGGAGAGATATACAGAAAGGGTGAGAGACATACAGAGAGGGAGAGAGATACAGAGAGGGATGGAAACATACAGAGAGTGAGAGAGACAGAGAGGGAGAGAGACATACAGAGAGGGAGAGAGACATACAGAGAGGGAGAGAGAGAAACAGAAAGGGAGGGAGAGAGGGAGAGAGGAAGATACAGACAGAGAGGGAGAGAGAGAGAGACAGAGAGGAAGAGAGAGAGACAGAGAGGGAGAGAGACAGAGATGGAGAGAGAGAAACAGAGAGGGAGAGATACAGAGAGGGAGAGAGAGAGACAGAGAGGGAGAGATACAGAGATGGAGAGAGAGAAACAGAGAGGGAGAGATACAGAGATGGAGAGAGAGAGACAGAGAGGGAGGGAGAGAGGGAGAGAGGAAGATACAGACAGAGAGGGAGAGATACAGAGAGGAAGAGAGAGAGACAGAGATGGAGAGAGAGAAACAGAGAGGGAGAGATACAGAGATGGAGAGAGAGAGACAGAGAGGGAGAGATACAGAGAGGGAGAGAGAGAAACAGAGAGGGAGGGAGAGAGGGAGAGAGGAAGATACAGACAGAGAGGGAGAGAGAGAGACAGAGAGGAAGAGAGTGAGACAGAGAGGGAGAGAGACAGAGATGGAGAGAGAGACGCACAGAGAGGGAAGGGAGACATACAGAGAAAGAGAGAGGCAGACAGAGAGGTAGAGAGACACAGAGAAGGAGAGTGAGCGACAGAGAGGGAGAGAGAGAGACAGACAGAAAAAGAGAGTGCTTGATGGCTATCTACCGAAATGAAACGAAGCACTTTTCACAGCATGCAGGCAGGCACAGTTTTGAAAGCTCCCTTTCATCCAACGTTGCTGATCCGTCCTTTTTTAATAGAGGTAAAATAATAAAATCACTTGGAAGAGAAGAAGTGACAGAAATCCCATAATAATTATAGCCAGTCCCACGTGGGAATAGTAGAGTGCTAAGCGCTAAGCAGCGCTAGCAGGCTTCACTGTGTTGGGCCTAATTACCATGGACCACAAATCACATTCACTTAATTCTCAAAACAGGGCATTTCCTATTACCTCATTAATTCCATTACAAAAGGGGATATCTTAGCCGAGATGTGATGAGGGAGAGGAGGAGATCTGCTTTTGGTTTTGCATGGATTCACATTAGCTTTTACAACTAGCACAATTAGCCTAGCGGTTGTTAGCGGTCATCACGGCTACAGATGTAGGATCTTAATCTGATCACCCTGTTGCATGAGATCGTCCCTGCAGCGCAGGAAATGTAAAACTTGTGGTATATTCAAGGTTTAAAATAGCTTCTAAAATGTTTAATTTCCACTTTGAAATATCAGTCTTTATTTTCTCTTACGGAAAATGTATCAACCCCTACAAAAATGTCCATTCATTATAATCCACATAATAATTCACAATTCCTGTAGCTGCAGGATTATTTTCCTGTTGTAGCAAACTGGCTCATATTAAAATCTTACATACGTAGCCCGCTACCTTCAGAACTCTCCCAGTAGGCCTCTGAGAGCAAGGACCGCCATATCTTTACACTCCCCATGTCCTTAAGAACTGGTCCAAAGATAGTTGTGTAATTTCTCGTCGGGAGATGAGGGTAGAACTGGGAGAGCGAGAGATGATTTCAGATGATTTTATGTTATTTCACCCAAGAGCTAAGTTTAAAAATGGTGGGGATGGCTGACAGTAATCAGAGCTCTGCTTCCTTGACGTTGTGTTGCTGAGGCAACTGCCAATCATCCCAATCTGTCTTCCTGAATGTGCCAACTGTGTACATGGTTATTCAGGAACGGATGGTTGAATGTCAAAAGAAGTAAGGTACACAGTGTACTATTAAAGAACACATCCTGTAGGTGCAACAGTATTAGATGGTGAAGGCCAGTCTGAAATAATAAACAGCAAACAACCCACATACAGCAGTGTGAGAAGGGCACAGCACAGGTGGCACGCTTGGCATCAGACAGGCTCCATCACAACACGTCTATTACAATCTGTAGAAAACAAAGATGTGCTGACAAAACACATGATTTGACAAAACAAAAATGAGCTTTCAGTCACTTCCATGTGTCATCACTATCTCGTATATCTGCTGTGTGTTTCTCCTAGAGTGACTCAGTACACACAAATGTAGGCGTTCCTATATTCTGACAGTCGTTTCATCATGAAGGGTGCTTTGAACACACAGGCTCTTCATGGGAACGATAAGACAAGAAGAAAGAAAGAAAAAAAGAAATAGCAGAAGTCTACTGATGATGACATATGAACGTATTAACGTTGTGTGTGGGATGAAAAGACGCTATTGGCAAGGTCTTGGCTCAGGAAGGGGTTACTTGTGTTTTCTCTGTCACGGTGTTGTTGGCTCGGTGGGAATGTGTGACGGGTGAAGAACTGTTGCTTCAGCACCGTACAGCTGTTACGTGTTATTGTTGGAGATGACAAGAGTCTTGTTAGTGAAATTTATGACATCAATATCAACCCCTTTCCATGAGGGATGAATTTAGGATGACTCAGAGGCTTACACACACACACACACACACACGCACACACACATATGGACATTGTACAGTTGAAGTCGGAAGTTTACATACACCTTAGCCAAATACATTTCAACTCAGTTTTCACACTTCCAGACATTTAATCCTAGATATATAATAGGCAGAATGTTCTGACATCAAAGTGTCTTTGGGAGAACAGCCCATCAACTGCTGTCTATTCTAACTTTATGGACCGAGATGTTGCTTACCTCCTTATCCCTGAATCACACTCCTCCTCCCTCAATAACACACTACTCCTCCCTCAATCACACACTACTCCTCCCTCAATCACACACTCCTCCTCCCTCAATCACAAACTCCTCCCTCAATAACACACTACTCCTCCCTCAATCACACACTACTCCTACCTCAATCACACACTCCTCCTCCCTCAATCACACACTACTCCTCCCTCAATAACACACTCCTCCTCCCTCAATCACACACTCCTCCCTCAATAACACACTACTCCTCCCTCAATAACACACTACTCCTCCCTCAATCACACACTCCTCCTCCCTCAATCACACACTCCTCCTCCCTCAATCACACACTACTCCTCCCTCAATAACACACTCCTCCTCCCTCAATCACACACTCCTCCCTCAATAACACACTACTCCTCCCTCAATCACACACTCCTCCTTCTCTACAATCACACACTCATCCTCCCTCAATAACACACTACTCCTCCCTCAATCACACACTCCTCCTCCCTCAAAAACACACTCCTCCTCCCTCAATCACACACTCCTCCTCCCTCAATAACACACTACTCCTCCCTCAATAACACACTCCTCCTCCCTCAATCACACACTCCTCCTTCTCTACAATCACACACTCATCCTCCCTCAATAACACACTACTCCTCCCTCAATCACACACTCATCCTCCCTCAATCACAAACTCCTCCCTCAATAACACACTACTCCTCCCTCAATCACACACTACTCCTACCTCAATCACAAACTCCTCCCTCAATAACACACTACTCCTCCCTCAATCACACACTCCTCCTCCCTCAATCACACACTCCTCCTCCCTCAATCACACACTACTCCTCCCTCAATAACACACTCCTCCTCCCTCAATCACACACTCCTCCCTCAATAACACACTACTCCTCCCTCAATAACACACTACTCCTCGCTCAATCACACACTCCTCCTTCTCTACAATCACACACTCATCCTCCCTCAATAACACACTACTCCTCCCTCAATCACACACTACTCCTCCCTCAATAACACACTACTCCTCCCTCAATAACACACTCCTCCTCCCTCAAAAACACACTCCTCCTCCCTCAATCACACACTCCTCCTCCCTCAATAACACACTACTCCTCCCTCAATAACACACTCCTCCTCCCTCAATCACACACTCCTCCTTCTCTACAATCACACACTCATCCTCCCTCAATAACACACTACTCCTCCCTCAATCACACACTCATCCTCCCTCAATAACACACTACTCCTTCTCTCAATCACACACTCCTCCTCCCTCAATCACACACTACTCCTACCTCAATCACAAACTCCTCCCTCAATAACACACTACTCCTCCCTCAATCACACACTCCTCCTCCCTCAATAACACACTCATCCTCCCTCAATAACACACTACTCCTCCCTCAATAACACACTACTCCTCCCTCAATAACACACTACTCCTTCCTCAATCACACACTCCTCCTCCCTCAATCACACACTCCTCCTCCCTCAATCACACACTACTCCTCCCTCAATCACACACTACTCCTCCCTCAATCACACACTCCTCCTCCCTCAACACACTACTCCTCCCTCAATCACACACTCCTCCTCCCTCAACACACTACTCCTCCCTCAATAACACACTCCTCCTCCCTCAATCACACTCATCCTCCCTCAATCACACACTCCTCCTCCCTCAATCACACACTACTCCTTCTCCACACACTCATCCTCCCTCAATCACACACTACTCCTCCCTCAATCACACACTACTCCTCCCTCAATCACACACTCATCCTCCCTCAATCACACACTCCTCCTCCCTCAATCACACACTCCTCCTCCCTCAATAACACACTACTCCTCGCTCAATCACACACTCCTCCTCCCTCAATCACACACTCATCCTCCCTCAATCACACACTACTCCTCCTTCTCTACAATCACACACTCCTCCTCCCTCAATCACACACTCCTCCTCCCTCAATCACACACTCCTCCTCCCTCAATAACACACTACTCCTCCCTCACCACTCCTTACCACCACTCCTTACCACCTCTCCTTACCACCTCTCCTTACCACCTCTCCTTACCACCTCTCCTTAGCACCTCTCCTTACCACCACTCCTTACCACCTCTCCTTAGCACCACTCCTTACCACCTCTCCTTACCACCACTCCTTACCACACCTCCTTACCACACCTCCTTACCACACCTCCTTACCACACCTCCTTACCACTTCTCCTTACCACCTCTCCTTAGCACCTCTCCTTAGCACCTCTCCTTAGCACCTCTCCTTAGCACCACTCCTTACCACCTCTCCTTACCACCTCTCCTTACCACCACTCCTTACCACCTCTCCTTACCACCTCTCCTTACCACCTCTCCTTACCAACTCTCCTTAGCACATCTCCTTAGCACATCTCCTTAGCACATCTCCTTACCACCACTCCTTACCACCACTCCTTACCACCACTCCTTACCACCACTCCTTACCACCACTCCTTACCACCTCTCCTTACCACCTCTCCTTACCACCTCTCCTTACCACCTCTCCTTACCACCTCTCCCTACCACCTCTCCTTAGCACCTCTTCTTACCACCTCTCCTTACCACCTCTCCTTACCACCTCTCCTTACCACCACTCCTTACCACCACTCCTTACCACCACTCCTTACCACCTCTCCTTAGCACCTCTCCTTAGCACCTCTCCTTAGCACCTCTCCTTAGCACCACTCCTTACCACCTCTCCTTACCACCTCTCCTTACCACCTCTCCCTACCACCTCTCCTTAGCACCTCTTCTTACCACCTCTCCTTACCACCTCTCCTTACCACCACTCCTTACCACCACTCCTTACCACCACTCCTTACCACCTCTCCTTACCACCACTCCTTAGCACCTCTCCTTAGCACCTCTCCTTACTACCACTCCTTACCACCACTCCTTACCACCTCTACTTACCACCTCTCCTTACCACTTCTCCTTACCACCTCCTTACCACCTCTCCTTACCACCACTCCTTAGCACCTCTCCTTAGCACCTCTCCTTAGCACCTCTCCTTAGCACCTCTCCTTAGCCCCTCTCCTTAGCACCTCTCCTTAGCACCTCTCTTTAGCACTTCTCCTTAGCACCTCTCCTTAGCACCTCTCCTTACCACTTCTCCTTGCCACTTCTCCTTGCCACCTCTCCTTACCACCTCTCCCCTTTGTCTCAATGCCACTCAGTCACCATATCTCTTTCTGTTTATCACCCTTTTCTCTTCCTCCCTCTCTTCCTGTTTTTCTCTATTTCTTTCCAGTCAAGGTCAAAGGTTTTATTTTTATCCCCAATAACACGACAGTGTGTCCTGACAGTCTCTGACATGGAAAGACACTCTGAATGTGAACATTATGAGCAGAGTTCCCAAAGGGCCACAGCAGTTAAACTGGGAGCATAACCCAGCCCTGGACACACCAGCACCACAACAATGCCAGCCCCTAGACACACAGAACTATGATGCCATTGCAATCATGGAACAAATAACAACAGCAATGAGTCAGGGTCTCTGAACACACATCACCTGGGCTGAAACACCTGGCAGCCTTCAGGCAGGTGAGAGAGGAAGTCAAGGTTGGAGAAGACATAATCACACACTCAAATCCCTGAAGACACTGTTGCTATGCAACACGGCCACAAACCAGCAACTGTGTTTGTTTAGAGGTTTCTAAAACGTACCAAAACATTCAACAAAATAAGAACAATTACGAGGCACATCTTCTTTTTCAGTTTTGTAATTTCCATTCAATTAATATCAAATAAATGAAAGGCTTCCATCATTCTAACGAAGCCATAGAGACATGTTTAACAGCCTCCTAAAGCATAGAGCACTGGTGTGAAAGGTCCCAAGCACTGAGAGAGAGAGAGAGAGAGAGAGGGAGAGATTCTGCTCCTTAAAGATTATTAGGGGATGAAAAGCAGGTTAGAAAGGCTTTTAGAGTTGTTCGGCTCGATATGGGGGAGAAGCATTGATTTTCTGTTGGAGCTGCAGACACTATTTGTCAAGATGGTGCCTTATAAGTGATGTGCTTTTATATGATAACAGTGATGGCCCAAAAACGACCCTAACTGTGGCTGTTAGTGAAATTGGAGGATACAGCAGCCTGACTCTTTAATACGGTTTCTCCTGTCCGGTTTCTCTTGATTTAGGTTGTTTATCGCGGGAAATCAATGATGGGAAAGTGACAACAAAGTGATGAGTGGATATCATCGTCAGCTTAACTAAGGGTGCTCTCATCTTGTTCTGCTGTAACATCATCCAGCTAACATCCCA
>NC_052340.1:34981286-35021286 GCF_016432855.1 Salvelinus namaycush | reverse complement strand
TCAAAGATGTCCACTGAAGGGGGAGAGTGACAGTGTCACGATCGCCGTCGTGGAAATGACCGGACCAAGGTGCAGCATGGTGAGCGTACATTTATTTTATTGATAAATATCTCTACCTCGGCTATAATGCCACTAACAAGGACAACTACCCACAAATACAAAAGGAAAAAAGGCTGCCTAAGTATGATTCCCAAAGAGAGACAACGATAGACAGCTGTCCCTGATTGAGAACCATACCCGGCAAAAACATAGAAACAAAGAACATAGAGTTTCCCACCCGAGTCACACCCTGACTAACCAAACATAGAGAATAAAAAGATCTCTACGGCCAGGGCGTGACAGTACTCCCCCCCAAACCTCTAATGGAAAAACCTTGCTCTCAGCGGTGGCACCAACCAAACAGGAGCTAAGACGTGGTTATCCATCTATATCTACCCATTCCTCATTTTACTTCAGTTATTCACCATCTATGTAGCTTACTGCTAACTTAATCTTCCTCCTTTCTCCCCCTCCTTCTCCTTCTCTACCTCCTTCTCCTCCCAACTCATGTTTCTCCTTTCTTTTCTTCCTTCTCCCTATCCTTCTCTGTTCATCACAGTGTCTGCATATGGCCCAACACCCAAGGTGGTGTCAGAGAGGAAGAGAAACAGCAGACCCTATGATGTCAGTTAATGAACAGACCCCCAGAGAGACTACAGAGAGACTGCAAAGAGACTACATGAATGAAAGCAACGTCACCACTGGAAAATTACACACACAGCCAGGGAAAAGTAATTTGCTCCACAGTGAAGCTGTGCTGAGCACGTGCACATTCACACACATGCAAGCACACACACACAAACACACACACACACACAGGGTGGATGAGAAGGAGGCGGGAGGGAGGTAAAGGTAAATAAGACATGACTGCTGAGCAATGAGTGAGTTTGGAGGGGCTGCTTGAGAAAAAGTGTGTGTGTGTGTGTGTGTGTGTGTGTGTGTGTGTGTGTGTGTGTGTGTGTGTGTGTGTGTGTGTGTGTGTGTGTGTGTGTGTGTGTGTGTGTGTGTGTGTGTGTGTGTGTGTGTGTGTGTGTGTGTGTGGTGTTGGCCTAAGAGGAGGATTCAGCGTTGGTGTTCGTGCTCTGGTGCCTACGCCACAGGTGGCCTCCTCTCTCGCCTGTGCCCAGCAGGGAACAGCAGAACATAAACAAACAGATGGAGAGAAGGAAAGACTGGGAAGGAGTCACACAGAGAGAGAGGGACAGAGAGAGTGAGAGAGACAGAGACAGAGACAGAGACAGAGACAGAGACAGAGACAGAGACAGAGGAGACAGAGACAGAGACAGAGAGACAGAGAGACAGAGAGACAGAGAGACAGAGAGACATAGAGACAGAGAGACAGAGAGACAGAGAGACATAGAGACAGAGAGACAGAGAGACAGATACAAAGAGACAGAGAGACAGAGAGACAGAGAGACAGAGAGACAGAGAGACAGAGAGACAGAGAGACAGAGAGAGAGAGAGAGAGAGAGAGACAGAGAGAGAAAAAAGAGGGCAGTGTGGCATGGCTAGATCGGACACACACACACAAGGTAGAGAATTGCCTCCCACTGATGTCTTTTTCACTTACACACACACAAATACACACACACACACACACACACACACACACACACACACACACACACACACACACACACACACACACACACACACACACACACACACACACGCAAAGACACACACAGACACAAAAACAAACAAAGAAGTACAAAGGCAAGCACTCAAACAAACAGGTAAAAGGACAAACAACACCAAAAGCACACAGTCAGACGCACAGAAAAACACTAAAGGAACACACGCAGATAAAGGACAGAACTACGATGACCTTAGGCAGTCATTGTTATTTCAGCACGCACACACACACGGCACTAATTGCCTACTCTGTCTGTTCCTCCGTATCTACCACAGCAGCAGGTGGCCCATTAGAAGGACCAGGGTCCAGCAGTATGCCAGACACCCTTTGGGGATGGATCTGCCAACATCACCAGGAAGCAGCTGGATAGTGTCTCTGGATGTGTCTGAAATGGCACCCTGTTCCCTATGTAGTGCAGTACTTCTGACCGGAGCATCACTTCAGACAAAACCTCTATTTCCTTCTGGTATCTGGGTAGTGTTTGCATCACATTGCAGTTGAGTGGTTTCTCTCAGCTATTTAAATGTGTTTGGTGGCTGGGTGCAGCAGCATGGTTTCTGGTGAGATGGAGTGTTTGAGGTGTTGGCTCAGCTGTGTATAGCTGACTTATATTTAGAGTTTGAGGGGAGGATACAGGTGTGAAGTGTCTTCTGATACCCACATTTTAGAGTACTGCTGGTGGGATATTAAATAATCCTCTAGTATCTAGGACCAGTTTTAAAATTTGAACTGTGTTATGATGCAAGCCCGTCACCTCCCAGCACACCCACAGTTAGCCTATAGAGGATGGGTGGTGATTACATATTTAGGTAAAAGGTTGGGTGCAGTGGAATGGTTTCTCTGGTACTAGCTGTTGGGTGCAGTGGGACGGTTCTCTGGTACTAGAACACACACACACACACACACACGTACACACACGCACACACACACACACACACACAGACTGTACCTTATACACATACACACCCTGGGCAGGGTTTTGGAGTCTATAACCGGGGTCTCAGCAGTAGATCCGTGATCTGAAGATGGGCACTAGTCAAATTGGCAGACAACACACACATGTGCATAAACACCCAGACGCACACAGAATCACGTCCTTCTAAAATGGTATTGAACTAGAGGACAGAGGGAGAAAGAGAAGGAGGACAGAGGGAGAGGTGATGGTGTAATGGAGGGAGGGATGGATGGAGGGCATGGTGAGGGGGGAGTGTGAAAGGGAGGGAGGGATGGAGTTCAGAGGGGGAGGTGAGGGAGAAAGGAAGGGAGGGATGGAGGGTAGAGGGAGAGGTGAGGGAGAAAGGATGGGAGGGATGGAGGGCAGAGGGAGAGGTGAGGGAGAAAGGATGGGAGGGATTGAGGACAGAGGGAGAGGTGAGGGAGAAAGGAAGGGAGGGAGGGATGGAGGGCAGAGGGAGAGGTGATGGAGAAAGGAAGGGAGGGATTGAGAGCAGAAGGAGAGGTGAGGGAGAAAGGAAGGGAGGGCAGAGGGAGAGGTGAAGGAGAAAGGAAGGGAGGGATGGATGGAGGGCAGAGGGAGAGGTGAAGGAGAAAGGAAGGGAGGGATGGATGGAGGGCAGAGGGAGAGGTGAGGGAGAAAGGAAGGGAGGGATGGAGAGCAGAGGGAGAGGTGAGGGAGAAAGGAAGGGGGGGATGGAGGGCAGAGGAAGAGGATGAAAAGGATAGAGGGTGAAAGAGAGAAAACACTGATCCATATCCAATAAAAAGCTGCACGTCTCCTTAAGGCTGTGACGGTCATGGAATGTTGAAATGACCCCATTCAAATGACCCCATTCACCGTTATAATCATGTAAAAAAAAATATACATATATACAGTTAAAGTCAGAAGTTTACATACACCTTAGCCAAATACATTTAAATTCAGTATTTCACAATTCCTGACATTTAATCAAAGTAAAAATTCACTGTCTTAGGTCAGTTAGGATCACCACTTTATTTTAAGAATGTGAAATGTCAGAAATTTTTTAGAGAGAATGATTTACTTCAGCTTGTATTTCTTTCATCACAGTCCCAGTGGGTCAGAAGTTTACATACACTCAATTAGTATTTGGTAGCATTGCCTTTAAATTGTTTAACTTGGGTCAAACGTTTCAGGTAGCCTTCCACAAGCTTCCCACAATAAGTTGGGTAAATTTTGGCCCATTCCTCCTGACAGAGCTGGAGTAACTGAGTCAGGTTTGTAGGCCTCCTTGCTCAGACACGCTATTTCAGTTCTGCCCAAAAAAAATCTATAGGATGGAGGTCAGGGCTTTCTGATGGCCGCTCCAATACCTTGACTTTGTTGTCCTTAAGCCATTTTGGCACAACTTTGGAAGTATGCTTGGGGTCATTGTCCATTTGGAAGACCCATTTGCAACCAAGCTTTATCTTCCTGACTGATGTCTTGAGATGTTGCTTCAATATATCCACATAATTTTCCTCCCTCATAATGCCATCTATTTTGTAAAGTGCACCAGTCCCTCCTGCAGCAAAGCACCCCCACAGCATGATGCTGCCACATCTGTTCTTCACAGTTGGGATGGTGTTCTTTGGCTTGCAAGCCTCCCCCTTTCTCCTCCAAACATAACGATGGTCATTACGGCCAAACAGTTCAATTTTATTTTGATCAGACCAGAGGACATTTCTCAAAAAAGTATGATCTTTGTCCCCATGTGCAGTTGCAAACTGAAGTCTGGCTTTTTTATGGCGGTTTTGGAGCAGTGGCTTCTTCCTTGCTGAGCGGCCTTTCAGGTTATGTCGATATAGGACTCATTTTACTGTGGATATAGATACTTTTGTACCTGTTTCCTCCAGTATCGTCACAAGGTCCTTTGCTGTTGTTCTGGGATTGATTTGCACTTTTCGCACCAAAGTACAATCATCTATAGGAGACAGAACGCGTCTACTTCCTGAGCGGTATGATGGCTGCGTGGTCCAATGGTGTTTATACTTGCACAATATTGTTTGTACAGATGAACGTGGCACCTTCAGGTGTTTGGAAATGGCTCCCAAGGATGAACCAGACTTGTGGAGGTCTACAATTTTTTTTCTGAGATCTTGGCTGATTCCTTTTGATTTTCCAATGATGTCAAGCAAAGAGGCACTGAGTTTGAAGGGTGGCCTTGAAATACATCCACAGGTACACCTCCAAATGACTCAAATGATGTCAATAAGCCTATCAGAAGCTTCTAAAGCCCTGACATCATTTTCTGGAATTTTCCAAGCTGTTTAAAGGCACAGTTAACTTAGTGTATGTAAACTTCTGACACACTGGAATTGTGATACAGTGAATTATAAGTTGAATAATCTGTCTGTAAACTATTGTTGGAAAAACAACGTATGTCATGCACACAGTTGATGTCCTAACCGACTTGCCAAAACTATATTTTTATTAAGAAATACCTAAAGTTGTATTAGGAAAGTTGTTTGAAATGTTTGGACAAAGCTTACAGGTAACATGAGAAATTTTGTAGTCATGTTGCGCGAGTTGGAACCGGTGTTTTTCTGGATCAAACACGCCAAATAAATGGACATTTGGATATATATCGATGGAATTAATCGAACAAAAGGACCATTTGTGATGTTTATGGGACATATTGGAGTGCCAACAGAAGAAGCTCGTCAAAGGTAAGGCATAAATTATATCTTTATTTCTGCGCTTTGTGTCGCGCCTGGAGAGTTGAAATATGATTGTCTGTGTTTGTTTGCTGGGGTGCTACCCTCAGATAATAGCATCGTTTGCTTTTGCCGTAAAGCCTTTTTGAAATCTGACACGTTGGTTGGATTTTTAACAAGTGTAGCTTTAATTTGGTGTATTGCATGTGTGATTTCATGAAAGTTTTATACATTTCATACATTTTTATAGTAATTTATTTGAATTTGGCGCTCTGCATTTTCACTGGATTTTTGCCAGGTGGGACGCTAATGTCCCACCTATCCCAGAGAGGTTAACAAGTGGTTGAAAACGAATTTTAATGACTCCAACCAAAGTGTATGTAAACTTCCGACTTCAACTGTGTG
This sequence comes from Salvelinus namaycush, assembly GCF_016432855.1. Classification (NCBI taxonomy): domain Eukaryota; kingdom Metazoa; phylum Chordata; class Actinopteri; order Salmoniformes; family Salmonidae; genus Salvelinus; species Salvelinus namaycush. The sequence goes on along the minus strand of NC_052340.1, from coordinate 35,015,594 downwards.
TGTGTATATATATATATATATATATATATATATATATATGTATAAAATATCACCCCCCCTCAATTTCGGTAGACTGTGGTGATTAAGGCAGAGGGTGACAGACTGTGGTGATTATGGTAGAGGGTGATATACTGTGGTGAATATGGTAAAGGGGGAAAGACTGTGGTGATTATGGTAGATTGTGATGATTATGGTAGACTGTGGTGATTGTGGTAGAGCGTGACAGACTGTAGTGATTATGGTAGACTGTGGTGATTATGGTAGAGGGTGACAGACTGTGGTGATTGTGGTAGAGCGTGACAGACTGTAGTGATTATGGTAGAGGGTGACAGACTGTGGTGATTGTGGTAGAGCGTGACAGACTGTAGTGATTATGGTAGACGGTGGTGATTATGGTAGAAGGTGACAGGCTGTGGTGATTATGGTAGAGGGTGGTGATTATGGTAGACTGTGGTGATTATGGTAGAGAGTGATTGACTGTGGTGATTGTGGTAGACTGTGGTGATTATGGTAGACGGTGGTGATTATGGTAGAGGGTGACAGACTGTGGTGATTATGGTAGACGGTGGTGATTATGGTAGAGGGTGACAGACTGTGGTGATTATGGTGGAGGGTGACAGACTGTGGTAATAATGGTAGACTGTGGTGATTATGGTAGACTGTGGTGATAGACTGTGGTGATAGAATGTGATGATTATGGTAGACTGTGGTGATTATGGTATAGGGTGATAGACTGTGGTGATGATGGTAGAGGGTGATAGACTGGTGATTATGGTAGAGGGTGATAGACTGGTGATTATGGTAGACTGTGGTGATTATGGTAGAGAGTGATTGACTGTGGTGATTGTGGTAGACTGTGGTGATTATGGTATACTGTGGTGAATATGGTATACTGTGGTGATTATGATAGAGGTTGATGGACTATTGTGATTATGGTAGACGGTGACAGACTGTGGTAGTTATGGTAGACGGTGACAGACTGTGGTAGTTATGGTAGACGGTGACAGACTGTGGTAGTTATGGTAACGGGTGACAGACTGTGGTAGTTATGGTAGACGGTGACAGACTGTGGTAGTTTGGTAGACGGTGACAGACTGTGGTAGTTATGGTAACGGGTGACAGACTGTGGTAGTTATGGTAGACGGTGACAGACTGTGGTAGTTATGGTAGAGGGTGACAGACTGTGGTAGTTATGGTAGACGGTGACAGACTGTGGTAGTTATGGCAGAGGGTGACAGACTGTGGTAGTTATGGTAGAGGGTGACAGACTGTGGTAGTTATGGTAACGGGTGACAGACTGTGGTAGTTTGGTAGACGGTGACAGACTGTGGTAGTTATGGTAACGGGTGACAGACTGTGGTAGTTATGGTAACGGGTGACAGACTGTGGTAGTTATGGTAGACGGTGACAGACTGTGGTAGTTATGGTAGACGGTGACAGACTGTGGTAGTTATGGTAGACGGTGACAGACTGTGGTAGTTATGGTAGAGGGTGACAGACTGTGGTAGTTATGGTAGACGGTGACAGACTGTGGTAGTTATGGTAGACGGTGATAGACTGTGGTAGTTATGGCAGAGGGTGACAGACTGTGGTAGTTATGGCAGAGGGTGACAGACTGTGGTAGTTATGGTAGAGGGTGACAGACTGTGGTAGTTATGGTAGAGGGTGACAGACTGTGGTAGTTATGGTAGACGGTGACAGACTGTGGTAGTTATAGTAGAGGGTGACAGACTGTGGTAGTTATGGTAGACGGTGACAGACTGTGGTAGTTTGGTAGACGGTGACAGACTGTGGTAGTTATGGTAACGGGTGACAGACTGTGGTAGTTATGGTAGACGGTGACAGACTGTGGTAGTTATGGTAGACGGTGACAGACTGTGGTAGTTATGGTAGAGGGTGACAGACTGTGGTAGTTATGGTAGACGGTGACAGACTGTGGTAGTTATGGTAGACGGTGACAGACTGTGGTAGTTATGGCAGAGGGTGACAGACTGTGGTAGTTATGGTAGAGGGTGACAGACTGTGGTAGTTATGGTAGAGGGTGACAGACTGTGGTAGTTATGGTAGACGGTGACAGACTGTGGTAGTTATGGTAGAGGGTGACAGACTGTGGTAGTTATGGTAGACGGTGACAGACTGTGGTAGTTATGGTAGAGGGTGACAGACTGTGGTAGTTATGGTAGAGGGTGACAGACTGTGGTAGTTATGGTAGACGGTGACAGACTGTGGTAGTTATGGTAGAGGGTGACAGACTGTGGTAGTTATGGTAGAGGGTGACAGACTGGTATTTATGGTAGAGGGTGACAGACTGTGGTAGTTATGGTAACGGGTGACAGACTGTGGTAGTTATGGTAACGGGTGACAGACTGTGGTAGTTATGGTAACGGGTGACAGACTGTGGTAGTTATGGTAGAGGGTGACAGACTGTGGTAGTTATGGTAGACGGTGACAGACTGTGGTAGTTATGGTAGAGGGTGACAGACTGTGGTAGTTATGGTAGACGGTGACAGACTGTGGTAGTTATGGTAGACGGTGACAGACTGTGGTAGTTATAGTAGAGGGTGACAGACTGTGGTAGTTATGGTAGACGGTGACAGACTGTGGTAGTTATGGTAGAGGGTGACAGACTGTGGTAGTTATGGTAGATGGTGACAGACTGTGGTAGTTATGGTAGACGGTGACAGACTGGTAGTTATGGTAGAGGGTGACAGACTGTGGTAGTTATGGCAGACGGTGACAGACTGTGGTAGTTATGGTAGACGGTGACAGACTGTGGTAGTTATGGTAGACGGTGACAGACTGTGGTAGTTATGGCAGAGGGTGACAGACTGTGGTAGTTATGGTAGAGGGTGACAGACTGTGGTAGTTATGGTAGAGGGTGACAGACTGTGGTAGTTATGGTAGAGGGTGACAGACTGTGGTAGTTATGGTAGAGGGTGACAGACTGTGGTAGTTATGGTAGACGGTGACAGACTGTGGTAGTTATGGTAGAGGGTGACAGACTGTGGTAGTTATGGTAGACGGTGACAGACTGTGGTAGTTATGGTAGACGGTGACAGACTGTGGTAGTTATGGTAGACGGTGACAGACTGTGGTAGTTATGGTAGACGGTGACAGACTGTGGTAGTTATGGTAGAGGGTGACAGACTGTGGTAGTTATGGTAGAGGGTGACAGACTGTGGTAGTTATGGTAGACGGTGACAGACTGTGGTAGTTATGGTAACGGGTGACAGACTGTGGTAGTTATGGTAGACGGTGACAGACTGTGGTAGTTATGGTAGAGGGTGACAGACTGTGGTAGTTATGGTAGAGGGTGACAGACTGTGGTAGTTATGGTAGAGGGTGACAGACTGTGGTAGTTATGGTAGAGGGTGACAGACTGTGGTAGTTATGGTAGACGGTGATAGACTGTGGTAGTTATGGTAGAGGGTGACAGACTGTGGTGATTATGGTAGAGGGTGACAGACTGTGGTAGTAGGGTGACAGACTGTGGTAGTTTGGTAGACGGTGACAGACTGTGGTAGTTATGGTAGAGGGTGACAGACTGTGGTAGTTATGGCAGAGGGTGACAGACTGTGGTAGTTATGGTAGACGGTGACAGACTGTGGTAGTTATGGTAGACGGTGACAGACTGTGGTAGTTATGGTAGAGGGTGACAGACTGTGGTAGTTATGGTAGATGGTGACAGACTGTGGTAGTTATGGTAGACGGTGACAGACTGTGGTAGTTATGGTAGAGGGTGACAGACTGTGGTAGTTATGGTAGAGGGTGACAGACTGTGGTAGTTATGGTAGAGGGTGACAGACTGTGGTAGTTATGGTAGATGGTGACAGACTGTGGTAGTTATGGTAGAGGGTGACAGACTGTGGTAGTTATGGTAGAGGGTGACAGACTGTGGTAGTTATGGTAGAGGGTGACAGACTGTGGTAGTTATGGTAGACGGTGACAGACTGTGGTAGTTATGGCAGAGGGTGACAGACTGTGGTAGTTATGGTAGAGGGTGACAGACTGTGGTAGTTATGGCAGAGGGTGACAGACTGTGGTAGTTATGGTAGATGGTGACAGACTGTGGTAGTTATGGTAGAGGGTGACAGACTGTGGTAGTTATGGTAGACGGTGACAGACTGTGGTAGTTATGGTAGAGGGTGACAGACTGTGGTAGTTATGGCAGAGGGTGACAGACTGTGGTAGTTATGGTAGACGGTGACAGACTGTGGTAGTTATGGCAGAGGGTGACAGACTGTGGTAGTTATGGTAGAGGGTGACAGACTGTGGTAGTTATGGCAGAGGGTGACAGACTGTGGTAGTTATGGTAGACGGTGACAGACTGTGGTAGTTATGGCAGAGGGGGATAAACCTTGTGTGCTTCACACTAGTCTCCTGGGTGAGTGTAGCTTTGATATGACACATCCCACTTATTAAACTGAAGAAAATTTAGTCAGACTTCAAACTGAACACAGTATGAAAGCTATGCCCTCAGTACTACAGTACCTGTGCCTTTACAGAGCTGCTCTGATGGACTGTGTGAGGGGGGGACTGTTTAAAGGGGACCCTGGTAGGGGGACTGTGTGAAGGGGGACGGTTTGAGGGGGACTGTGTGTGCTGTGAGGGGGACTAAGTGGGAGGGACTGTGTGAGAGGGAGTTGGGGGGGGGGGGGCTGTGTGAGGGGGAGTTGAGTGATGGGGACTGTGTGAGGGGTACAAAGTGGGGGGGACTGTGTGAGTTGTGAGGGGGACTAGGTGGGGGGGACTGTGTGAGTTGTGAGGGGGAGTAGGTGGGGGGGACTGTGTGAGGGGGAGTTGAGTGAGGGGGAGTTGAGTGAGGGTGGACTGTGTGAGGGGGAGTTGAGTGAGGGTGGACTGTGTGAGGGGGAGTTGAGTGAGGGTGGACTGTGTGAGGGGGGAGTTGAGTGAGGGTGGACTGTGTGAGGGGGAGTTGAGTGAGGGTGGACTGTGTGAGGGGGGAGTTGAGTGATGGTGTTTGCATATAGAGTTAGAGAGAGACTAGATAGATATCCTGAGGAGAGAATACAGAATAGAGACCAGACAAAGTAATTAGAGCACTAATAATGTTGTAGGTTGAAGTCTGCTGGGAGACCCAGGGGGGAGAGAGGGGTTAACAAGAAGAGAGGGAGAGAGTGAAAGAAAAAGACAAAGAGAGGAAGAGGAAGACAACGAGAGACAGAGAGAGAGACAGGGAGATACAGAGAGAAAGAGTAAGAGAGATGAGGGAGAGAGTGAGAGAGACAAAGGAAAAAGAGATGGTGAGAAAAAGAGAGAGAGAGAGAGAGAGAGAGAGAGAGAGAGAGAGAGAGAGAGAGAGAGAGAGAGAGAGAGAGAGGAGAGAGAGATTGTGTGTGTGAGAGAGCGAGAGAGCGAGAGAGAGACAGAGAGAGAGAGAGTGAGTGAAAGAGAGTGAGAAAGCGAGAGAGAAAGCGAGAGAGAGATGGTCAGTGTAAAACAGGAGACCAGTGCAAGGGGCAGGTACACAGCAGAGTAGACTGGTGGGAGGCGCTACAGTACACAGTGACCCAGATCTCACTAGCAGCTCATGGGACAGGACGAAGGTGATGATGACAACAGTGTAGGTTTAAAAAACACTAAATCCATAACAGGAAGACATGACTAGGTCATCTCAACATTGCTATAATACAGTAGTTGAATCACCAAATGAAATTATAGCCACTTTTCTACTATCGGTAGTTCACCACAGCAATATCACAGAAACACCTGAATTAACCTCTGAATGCCCTCTGCATCATAGACTCCAGAACAAAACCTCGTCAGGATCAAAAAGAAAGAAACACTGCTTAAGTATTAATTTTACGCCTGTTACATTAGGTTACTTATGACCCAACACACACACGTGTTAGAAGACACATAATTACCAGGCTTGGGCTACCACCACATGGAAATGATGTAGACCTTGACAAGGAGCGGTGTGTGTGTGTGTGTGTGTGTGTGTGTGTGTGTGTGTGTGTGTGTGTGTGTGTGTGTGTGTGTGTGTGTGTCACTAACCCACTTTAGAGAAGAAAGATAAAACTGCAGCATCCGTGGCATGCCTTCTACAAAGACTGGCCCCATCTGTTCCCCTCACGCTCTCCTAACTGATGCCACCATAAACAACCTGTGTGTGCTCGCGCGCGTGTGTGTGTGTGTGTGTGTGTGTGTGTGTGTGTGTGTGTGTGTGTGTGTGTGTGTGTGTGTGTGTGTGTGTGTGTGTGTGTGGTGGCAATTTCAAATCTATCTGTATGTTTGTAAATATCTATCTTTACAATAAATATATCAAGACAAGAGATCTATACACACACCTTCTCACCCAAACATATTTTATTTCAATATCAAATGAATTTGTGTATTGGACAGGATTCTATTGTGATAATTGTTAGTGAGCATCCACAGGTGGTCCTAAACTACAGGGATTACACATTGGTTAAGAAAGAATGACTATTTTACAGTTCTATTTCCCAAATCCCCCATCCATGCCAAAACACACACTCTCCCTGTGCTCTGGTACTTTGATGATGTAGTTAAGCTCTCATCACTAGCTTGTCTGTTCTCCTGTCTGAGCTTCACTTAAATGAATCTGTCTATTTCCCCACGAAGGCAACAGTTGTCATCCCATATGCTATTCACTTAGAGAGCAAGAGTTGGCAGACACACTGCTCACACACACACACACACACACACACACACGGTAACATTATTGGAGTGGTGGGAGGAAAATGTCACCATAGAATAATTTTAGTTTTAGTAGTTTTTTTCTCTCGTATGTCCTCTCTGGTGTCACTGCCCTGGTGCCTTGGTGGCCCATTGGCCCAGTGGCCCGGTGATGGTGCCCTGGTGCCCTGGTGGTCTGGTGACCTTGTGGTCTTGGGCCCCGGTGGCCTGGTGCCCTGGTGGCCTGGTGGTCTGGTGCCCTATTTCCCTGGTGGCCTGGGTGCCCTGGTGGCCTGATGCCCAGGTGGCCTGATGCCCAGGTGGCCTGGTGCCCTGGTGGCCTGGTGCCCTGGTGGACAGCCAGTTTCACAAATAAAATGTTGGGCAATAATAATGAGGTGTTAATGATCATGTAAGAGGAGCGAGAGGAGATAGTGTTCATATTAACATACTTTGAGATCACATTTCATTGTATGTATTCATGGATGTTGTATTGGTGCCTTTGTGTCTACTCTAATGTAGTATAGGAAAGTACGGTATTTAAATAGGACACGGTGTCAGGGAAGGGTCTGACATACAGATAGGTTTGACATTCAGAAGTGCACCAGGGATCCAACAGCACATCACAGCCATCACAGGTTAGAGTAGACAGTGATTGATGACCGTCACACGCGGAGTGTGTTCAGTATGTAAGAGAGACGGCTTCTCTAGTGTCCTAATGAGGGGTGGTTTGCTCTGACACATCTCTACTGAGGAGAGGGGGGGGGGTTCTCTGATACATCTCTACTGAGGAGAGGGGAGTTTCTCTGACACATCTCTACTGAGGAGAGGGGGGGGGTTGCTCTGACACATCTCTACTGAGGAGAGGGGAGTTTTCTCTGATACATCTCTACTGAGGAGAGGGGAGGTTCTCTGACACATCTCTACTGAGGAGAAGGGGGGTTTCTCTGACACATCTCTACTGAGGAGAGGGGGGGGTTGCTCTGACACATCTCTACTGAGGAGAGGGGGGGTTTCTCTGACACATCTCTACTGAGGAGAGGGGGGTTTCTCTGACACATCTCTACTGAGGAGAAGGGGGGGTTTGCTCTGACATCTCTACTGAGGAGAGGGGGGGGTTTCTCTGACACATCTCTACTGAGGAGAGGGGGGTTTCTCTGATACATCTCTACTGAGGAGAGGGGGGGTTTCTCTGACACATCTCTACTGAGGAGAGGGGAGTTTCTCTGATACATCTCTACTGAGGAGAGGGGGGTTTCTCTGACACATCTCTACTGAGGAGAGGGGGGTTTCTCTGACACAACTCTACTGAGGAGAGGGGGGTTTCTCTGACACATCTCTACTGAGGAGAGGGGGGTTTCTCTGATACATCTCTACTGAGGAGAGGGGAGTTTCTCTGATACATCTCTACTGAGGAGAGGGGGGTTTCTCTGACACATCTCTACTGAGGAGAGGGGAGTTTCTCTGACATCTCTACTGAGGAGAGGGGGGTTTCTCTGACACATCTCTACTGAGGAGAGGGGGGTTTCTCTGACACATCTCTACTGAGGAGAGGGGAGTTTCTCTGATACATCTCTACTGAGGAGAGGGGGGGTTTCTCTGACACATCTCTACTGGGGAGATGGGGGGTTTCTCTGATACATATCTACTGAGGAGAGGGGGGGTTTCTCTGATACATCTCTACTGAGGAGAGGGGGGATTTCTCTGATACATCTCTACTGAGGAGAGGGGGGGTTTCTCTGACATCTCTACAGAGGAGAGGGGGGGTTTCTCTGATACATATCTACTGAGGAGCGGGGGGGTTCTCTGATACATCTCTACTGAGGAGAGGGGGGTTTCTCTGACATCTCTACAGAGGAGAGGGGGGGTTTCTCTGATACATATCTACTGAGGAGAGGGGGGGTTCTCTGATACATATCTACTGAGGAGAGGGGGGGTTCTCTGACCTCTCTACAGAGGAGAGGGGGGTTTCTCTGATACATATCTACTGAGGAGAAGGGGGGTTCTCTGACATCTCTACAGAGGAGAGGGGGGGTTTCTCTGATACATATCTACTGAGGAGAGGGGGGGTTTCTCTGACATCTCTACAGAGGAGAGGGGTGGTTCTCTGACATCTCTACAGAGGAGAGGGGTGGTTCTCTGACATCTCTACAGAGGAGAGGGGTGGTTCTCTGATACATATCTACTGAGGAGAGGGGGGGTTCTCTGACATCTCTACTGGGGAGAGGGGGGGTTTCTCTGATACATATCTACTGAGGAGAGGGGGGGTTTCTCTGACACATCTCTACTGAGGAGAGGGGGGGGTTTTCTGACACATCTCTACTGAGGAGAGGTGGGGGGGTTGCTCTGACACACCTGAGAAGATGGGGGGTATCTCTGACACATCTCTACTGAGGAGAGGTGGGGGGGTTGCTCTGACACATCTCTACTGAGGAGAGGTGGGGGGGTTGCTCTGACACACCTGAGAAGAAGGGGGGGGGAGGGGGTATCTCTGACACATCTCTACTGAGGAGAGGTGGGGGGGTTGCTCTGACACACCTGAGAAGAGGGGGGGGGGGGTTGCTCTGACACAGCTGAGAAGAGGGGGGGGGGGGTTGCTCTGACACACCTCTACTGAGGAGAGGTGGGGGGGTTGCTCTGACACACCTGAGAAGAAGGGGGGGTATCTCTGACACATCTCTACTGAGGAGAGGTGGGGGGGTTGCTCTGATGCACCTGAGAATTGGGGGGGGGGGGTTGCTCTGACACACCTGAGGATAGGGGTGGGGGGCTGCACCCCTAATGATTACTTTTTCTTTTGCTTATCTGATAAATGACTTAGACGTACGATGTGTGAGTGTGAAAGTGTGTGTTTGGGGTTGAGACTGTGTGTTTTGTCACCTGAGGAGCCTGATAGATCAATGTTTGAGTGTGTGTGTGTGCGCATGTGTGTGTTACTCATGAGTCACACTTCAACTAGACTTGGAATTGATATGTGCCACATGGGAGACAACATTCTCTCCATGTCTCCTTCTGTTCATTTCCTCTGAGGTCAGCTAGACTCAGCTGGTGGAGAGGAACAGGTCACACGCTATCAACACAGCTCCGCTCATCAGAGAGACAGACAGAGAGAGAGAGAGAGAGAGAGAGAGAGAGAGAGAGAGAGAGAGAGAGATCTGAGCGTGTCAACTTTGACAAATGGAGAGGGGGAGCTGGTGAGATTGGTGCGGAAGCGATTGATTGGAGAAAAGGAGAGCGAGGAAGAGAACAAGGCAGAAATGGAGGATGGTGGTTAGCACTCCAGACTGGGAGTGTGTGTAAGGGCATGTCCAGACAGTTGGCTGAAGTGTCAGGGAAGAGTCTAGCCAACAGCCTTTATCTGTTCTGTTTTACTGTTGTGTGAAAAACAAACTAAACACACACACACACTTTTAATCGCTCTCTCTCTATCTCACACACGCAGTCACAGTCGCACACACGCACACACACACACACACACACACATACACGCTGGAGATACTGGGTTGTAATGGGTTTGCGAGGTGTTCGATGTCTCCTGCTGCTGCTGTTAAAAGGTGAGGGGAACACTGGGGTGAGGGAGCGGGTCTACTTTTCTCTGTCTGTCTCTAATTGCTTGTGTTATTCCTTCTCCTCTCCTATCTTCTCCTCAGGGAGCACTCTCATAGACACAGGACGTTCTGTCTTAATTCTATAAAAGCCTCTGGTGTTTTCTCCATTCACATACACCTCTCTCTTCCTCTTTTCTCCATCTCTGCCCCTGCTTCACACCTCAGAGAGTAAATCATTGGGCCTCAGAGAGTGTCCAGTACAGTATTTGTATTTCTATTTATTAAGGATCCCCTTTACTTCCAGCAGCTAGTCTTCCTGGGGTCCCGCAACATTAGCTTCTTATGGCTGGGGGCAGTATTGAGTAGCTTGGATGAATAAGGTGCCCAGAGGTGCCCAGAGTAAACTGCCTGCTCCTCAGTCCCAGTTGCTAATATATGCATATTATTAGTATATTTGGATATAAAACACTCTGAAGTTTCTAAAACTGTTTGAATGATGTCGTGAGTATAACAGAACTCATATGGCAGGCAAAAACCTGAGAAAAAATCAAACCAGGAAGTGGAAAATCTGAGGTTGGTCGATTTTCAACTCAGCCCCTATTGAAGATACAGTGGGATATTGGTCATGTTGCACTTCCTAAGGCTTCCACTAGATGTCAACCACTAGATGTCAACAAAGGAATTCTCCGGTTGGAACATTATTGAAGATTGATGTTAAAAACATCCTAAAGATTGATTCTATACATCGTTTGACATGTTTCTACGGACTATAACGGAACTTTTTGACATTTCGTTTGCAACTAGTGAACGCGCTTCGTGAGTTTTGATTTGTTTACCAAACGCGCTAACAAAAGTAGCTATTTGGACATAAATGATGGACATTATCGAACAAATCAAACATTTATTGTGGAACTGGGATTCCTGGGAGTGCATTCTGATGAAGATCATCAAAGGTAAGTGATTATTTATAATGTTATTTCTGACTTCTGTTGACTGCACAATATGGCGGATATATTTTTGTCTTGATTGGGCTCGAGTGCCGACTCAGATTATTGCATGGTTTGCTTTTTCCGTAAAGCTATTTTGAAATCTGACACAGCGGTTGCATTAAGGAGAAGTGGATCTAAAATTCCATGAAAAACACTTGTATCTTTGATCATCGTTTATTATGAGTATTTCTGGAAATTAATGTGGCTCTCTGCAAAATCACCGGATGTTTTTGGAACTACTGAACATAACGCGCCAATGTATACTGAGATTTTTTTATATAAATATGAACCTTACCGAACAAAACATACATGTATTGTGTAACATGAAGTCCTATGAGTGTCATCTGATGAAGATCATCAAAGGTTAGTGATTCATTTTATCTCTATTTCTATTTTTGTGACTCCTGTCTTTGGCTGGAAAAATGGCTGTGTTTTTCTGTGATTTGGCAGTGACCTAACATAATTGTTTGTGGTGCTTTCGCTGTAAAGCCTTTTTGAAATCGGACACTGTGGTGGGATTAACAACAAGATTACCTATAAAATGGTATAAGATACTTGTATGTTTGAGGAATTTTAATTATGAGATTTCTGTTGTTTGAATTTGGCGCCCTGCACTTTCACTGGCTGTTGTCATATCGATCCCGTTAACGAGATAGCAGCCATAAATTAAGGCAGTTATATACAATTCAAAATATTACATTACATAACACTTTTCACAACACATTAAGTGTGTGCCCTCAGGCCACTACTCTACTCTCATGTATCTACAATACAAAATCCACATGTACGTGTGTGTAGAGTGCATGTCTTATCATGTGTACGTGTGTCTGTGCCTGTGTGTCTCTCTTCACAGTCCCCGGTGTTCCATAAGGTGTATTTTTATCCATTTTTTTTTTATCTGATTCTACGGCTTGCATCAGTTATCCGCTGTGGAATAAAGTTTCATGTAGTCATGGCTCTATGTAGTACTGTACGCCTCCCATAGTCTGATATGGACTTGGGGATTTTGAAGAGACCTTTAGTGGCATGTCTTGTGGGGTATGCATGGGTGTCTGAGCTGTGTACTAGTACTTTAAACAGACAGCTCTGTAGATTCAGCTTGTCAACATTTCTTACAAAAACAAGTAGTGATGAAGTCAATCTCTCCTCCACTTTGAGACATTATAGATTTACATACATATTATTACTGTGAGCTCTCCGTGTATAGTTAAGGGCCAGCTGTGCTGCCCTGTTCTGAGCCAATTGTCATTTTTCGAGGTCCCTCTTTGTGACAGCTGACCACACGACCGAACAGTAGTCCAGGTGCGACAACACTAGGGCCTGTAGGAGCTGCCTTGTTGATAGTTTTGTTAAGAAGGTAGAGCAGTGCTTTATTATGGACATACTTCTCCCCAGCTACTATTGTATCAATATGTTTTGACCATGACAGTTTACAATCCAGGTTTACTCCAAGCAATTTAGTCACCACAACTTGCTGAATTTCCACATTATTTATTACAAGATTTAAATGAGGTTTAGGATTTAGTGAATGATTTGTCCCAAATACAATGTTTTTAGTTTTTGAAATATCGAAGACTAACTTATTCATAGTCAACCATTCTGAAACTAACTGCAGCTCTTTGTTAAGTGTCTAGTGCTAAGTATGGTCAGCCATAGCCCCACAGGGGGAGAGGAGGGGAGCAAGAGAGCTCACCTGCCCACTGTGATTAGTAGAGGCTTATCTCCAAATATCACACACACACACACACACACAGTTCACCTCCCACAAAACTAGAAAGGAGTGCAAGAGAAAGGAGACGATGAAGAAAGAGGGAGGGAGGGAAGATTTAGTGAGACCTTGAAAAGCAAACCGGGTGTTCGGTGGTTCAGAGGTACTATTGCCACAGGCTATAAGATCACCGTAATACATACACCTGTAACCTTTTGTATTCTGCTGAATTAAACGGTGATATACTCCACATATGTTCACATTTGCACAACAGCATATCTCAGTGGAGTGTTGGAGTGGATATTGGAACAAGGACCCAGAGTCTGAGCTATGTCTCTTGTGAGATCATTAGGATAATAGTATTCTGCTCTGAACTCCTACACTACAGTCATTAAGTAGCCTGGAGGTTGCCTCTCTCCTTTTTCTGTAGCGTGAGTCAGTACAAGTACACCCCCTGGACAGGACGCTAGTCTATCTCCTCAGTACACCCCCTGGACAGGACGCTAGTCTATCTCCTCAGTACACCCCCTGGACAGGACACTAGTCTATCGCAGGGCCTTATCCCCAATCTATCTCCTTAATACTGAGTGCCAAGCAGAGATGCATTGGGTCCCATTTTTACAGTATTTGCTATGACTCAGCAGCTGATCAAACTCCCAACCTTGCAATCTCTGGACAAACTCTCTAACAACAAGGCCACTGAGTTGGTCGCTAAACATTGGTCTGTACAAGAATAATACGCTGATTTGAGATCAGTGAAGTAACACTACTCTATTAGCAAAACCCTGATCTGAAGTAAGGCAGATAAAGCAGATCTGAGATCAATGAGGTAGCACTCCTCCTCCATAATTTGCCATAATCTGATATAAGAGCACTGATTTGAGATCAGTGAAATAGCTCTACTCCATGCTGAGCCTGATCTAAAATGACAGATATTGCTGATCTAGGATCTACAGCACTCCTCTACATTGAGCTTGGTTTTTGAGCCAGATCTAAAAATAGGAGAGACCAGCAAGGCTGTACTGAGATCAGTGAGGTAACAGCATGTCCTCCTCCATGTTGAACCATGGTTTTCCAGTCGCAGCACGTCAGGCAGGATTTGTGCTGCCTCCTGTGTCACTGTCTGGCCCGGCCAGCGATTTATAGAGCGCTCCCATAATGCACTTCCTCTCTCAAAAGGAGGACATAAATCTGCCGCTTGTTTTTGTCACGCCTTTTTTATTGGCTGATGGGGTCCTCTTTCCTTTCGCTCTTCTGCTTATTCTATCGAACACACACACACACACCAAATAATATTATTGAATGAACAATGTACACTGAGTATACAAAACACGCCGACAAATTCAACGAGCAACACAATATTACGAATTTGTTCCTAATGTTTTGTATAATCAGTTTATAGGTCAGGTGTTCTAAAGAGGAAGCATAGCCTATATTGAAATAATACATTATTTTATGATGAAGGTGGACTTTTCTGTTAACTCTTTACTTTGATTTATTTAAACCCTGTGCACTGAATAATACATTTCTGCATTCTGTACCTCATTTTCACATATACATTCATCTAACAACAACAGCCCAAATACTGCTGCAGCAGGCCAATACGTATTACCAAGTAATACTTTGCTTCCACTATTGACTGAGTCATATTACATTGTAAGTATGTGTATACTTTCTGATTGAAAAATAGTGGTGTGTTAACCCCCCAAAAAAATAAAGCTGCAAAAGGTTCCTTCATGGAAACAGACACTGAGGGTAAATTAAAATACACATACTGCTGGTAATGAGCTATCTAAATTCAGAGTTCATATTGCTTGGAATTTCACAAAATCGCAGCTCCGGGCAGCTCTGGCAACAACAAGGAAATGCACTGCTTTCTACTCAACCGAAAAATATTCTCCCCACCAGGCAGCTGAGCGTGAGACATGGTGGGTTCGTTTAAGCCACAGCGTGCAGTGCAACCGTGAATGCAATAATGCCTTTGTAAATAGCTTCGCCACTTCTTTGCAGTTTTGCGTACTTATCTGTCAACATGGGCCAACACACATACTTACGGTCCGGGCATACACACCCAAACACACAGTTCTAGATTTTGAGGGGGTGTCTTGAGGGTGACTTTGATTAATTAAAGGAAGTTGATCATTCATTCACGGTTCTTGCAATGAAACGGTGGCTAAACGGAAAATGACAGTGGAAGAGCGCACCTCAAAGAGTTCGTGGAGAACAACCAATTCCAGAGTTTTCTCTAGTTACTTAAATGTCATAGATGCACCGTTCAACTGTTGAATTTTAAGGGAAGGCAAGACAGAAGAAAACAAATTACATTTTTCAGAACGTTACTGTATGTCCAACACAGTCTCACATTCAATTCGCGCATATATGTACACAATGTATTTCAGCAGATTTCGTGCGTTTTTGTGCATTTTTGGGGTGTTTTGGGGTGGTTCAATTCGTTTGAAAATACACGAATTTCTGTGCTACTTAATTCGTGCGAAAAGACACAAATTTAACCAGTAGGTGACACACAAGCCGTTGCAACAACCATGTAGACGCGATAATTTGTATTTCATTTTTGTTCTTCTTAATGGCTAATTCAACGTCATGAATATACAGAAATGTTGTCTTTGTTTAACCATGTTTTAAAATGTGTCGTTGTATGCCTATATGTACTGTTTTAGACTTGCTGAACAGAATTTTTGAGAAAAGACGCACATTTACCTGCGACTTAATTCGTGGGAAATATTGTTTTATTAATGCCAATGCTGTTTTCTGTGCTTGATTTCGCTTAATACTTTGGATACTGGTGCACTTGTAATCAGAACGCCTTTTTGTCATGTAGGCAACCATACACGATTTTCTTCATAACCCATTTCATATTTCGTGGAGCCTAAATTACACAATTTTCTTCATAATGCATGTATTACATGTTAATGTAAAATAATGAATTATGTTGGCTTACACTTATGGCCTTTCCAAGGCCTTTCCATACCTTAAGGGAACATTTTAGCACTCGCCATATGGTTAGTGAGAAACGCCACATTGCAAATGTAAGGTCCCTTACTAGACGTTGCAGAGAGATCTTTCAGGAAGTCATCAAACTAAATCTCTCGGACGTTCGGTTTCCGTTTTATAAAAATAACACATTTTGGTCATTTTTCCGCAGTCTAGGAAATTCCCACCAGAGGGAAAATAAATAATATTGCAAATGCACAAGCACATTGCAAATGCATGTGGCCTTTTCTCCTAAACGGAAAATATTTCGAAGACGTAATGGACAGTTGGCCCCGAACAAGACGGCGTCGAGGCCTCAACGCTTTTTGAGTTATGGCCATTTTTCTGGGATTAAAGGTCAAAAACGTAAAGTAGGGTGCTAATTTGACCGCTTCACGTCAAAGTACATAAGCATACGGTGTCAGGAAAAAAAGAACCAGCCATTTATCTATCGTAATTTAAGAGAAATCGTACATTGACAAATTGGTCATGTTCACAAAAAGGTTACAGATCCAGTTGCAGTGTGTTCAGACGAACATTTTTTAAGTGGGTCTCGAAGCTCTGCCACTGCATCGCAGTGCTAGCTGCGCCACCAGAGTCTCTGGGTTTGCGCCCAGGCTCTGCCGCAGCCGGCCGCGACCGGGAGGTCCGTTGGCCTAGCGTCGTCCGGGTTAGGGAGGGTTTGGCCGGTAGGGATATCCTTGTCTCATCGCGCTCCAGCGACTCCTGTGGCGGGCCGGGGGCAGTGCGCGCTAGCCAAGGGGGCCATGTGCACGGTGTTTCCTCCGACACATTGGTGCGGCTGGCTTCCGGGTTGGAGGCGCGCTGTGTTAAGAAGCAGTGCGGCTTGGTTGGGTTGTGCTTCGGAGGACGCGTGGCTTTCGACCTTCGTCTCTCCTGAGCCCATACGGGAGTTGTAGCGATGAGACAAGATAGTAATTACTAGCGATTGGATACCACGAAGAAAAGGGGATAAAAGGATGGAGTGAAAAAGTACGGTACTTAAAGACACACAAAGCCTGCAATGGCATTGCCATTATCTCCAGGCCGTGTCGAGTTCAACGAGATGCCCCGCTTGACCGTAGCTAGCTCGGTCTGAGTGCAGCGACAGGGACAAGAAGAAGGACCCAAATGACCCTTTGACCTCAATTTCATATTTTTTTGCTTTTGGGAGACAGAGAGAGAACCGTTAAGGTTAGAAGCACAATTTGACCTCAGGAACGTTCCTAAGGTCCTCCCGATCTGTGCAAGCCTAACATTGACCGTGTGGCATTAACCCTTAATAGTTAAAAGAAGGTGTTTACATCAAACAGTTTACAATGACATGTCTCCCCATAGGAATACATTGCCTGCTCCCCTAAATTCAACCTGAAGCCTATGTGGGTTAATAATGCCTTATGAACCTGTCTTCGATGACAATCCATCAGGCCACTATGAGGTCTACCTGTGTCGATTCTAAGCTTCCTGGAGCAACCGGAAGTGGTTAAATCACCCTAAAAGTGTTTGCCATACCCAACCTGCAGTTTGAGAGAAATAGTGCATTCAACCCTATGTAAATCAGTGAGTTCTTAACGTATAGACTTAAAACTCAGGATTCTGTAAAAGCCCACTCCAATGAGGATATGTGTTTACTTTCAGCTTCCTGTGCCAACCGGAAGTGCCATAATTGGTGTCAAAAGGGCTGTTTCGAAGGGTTAAAAAAGTCAAATCTTTCCAAAACTTAATATATGTGAATAGGCAACCCTCATGAACTGTAAATCAGTCATTCATCCCATCAGATTTCAAGGAAAAATTTACACACCCACACAGAAAGGATGGAGTGACACACTGAGGGGCTTAGAGGCAGACAGTGCCTGCAATAGTTACTTTTGTTTGAACTTTTAAAGAACCGTCAGACCTAGAGTTCTGAAACTTTACAAACCTGTTCTAGAGCTCAGGTCGATTAAGCACGGTGAGTTATGTGGCTCTAGAAGGTTCTCGGACCGATAAAAAGCCTCGGTGCATTTGCATTGACTTCAATTCATTTTGAGCATTACAAAATGGTGACATTTAGAAAAGTCCCAGAGTTGCAAGACTAGGTGCATTGAAACCGGCTCGGCCCATAGAGACGGACCCCAACATTTCTGTCCGATAGCTCATTCAAGGACCCCGTAGCAAGGCATGGAAAAAAGTGGAATTTCAGCACCAATTAAGGTTTTGCTCGGGCACCGAATGACCTATCGAGCCGAAACTTGGGATTCGAGGTCACCTCACATAGGGCTAAACATAATGTGAAAACTGGACCCGCAGCTAGAACATAACTACGTATTATTTGTTTTATTATGGTTTAAATGGAAGGCGCTGTGAATTTTGGGCCTGCTCTGAAATATGTGATAGTTGGCTTCTAAACGAGTTGGAAAAAGTGAGTTTGGAGTCAGATGGTATCAGTTTGGTGTCTGAAAATATCTAATTGGCTGATGGACACTGACTTGCTAGTTGACTTTTGTGCATTTGCAATATGTTTCAACAGTGAAAAACCACCAAAATAGCATTCTGAAATCACCACTAAAAATGACATCACCATAGCCGTGCCGAGTTCAACGAGATGCCCCGCTTGACCGTAGCTTGCTCGGTCTGAGCGCAGCGACAGTGACAAGAAGATGACCCTTGACCTACATTTCAAGTCTTTTGCTTTTGGGAGACAGAGAGAGAACTGTTAAGGTTTAGAAGCACAATCATTGACCGTGTGGCATTAACCCTTAACAGTTAAAAGAAGGTGTTTACATCAAACAGTTTACAATGACATCTCACCCCATAGGAACACATTGCCTGCACCCCTAAATTCAACCTGAAGCCTATGTGGGTTATGAATGTCTTATGAAACTGTCTTCAATGACAATCCATCAAGCCACTATGAGGTCTACCTGTGTTGATTCTAAGCTTCCTGGAGCAACCGGAAGTGATAAAATCACCCTAAAAGTGTTTTGCCATACCCAACCAGCAGTTTGTGATATATAGTGCATTCAACCCTGTGTAAATCAGTCAGTTCTTAACGTATAGACTTAAAACTCAGGATTCTGTAAAAGCATACCCCGATCAGGATATGTATTTACTTATAGCTTCCTGTGCCAACCGGAAGTGCCTTAAAATGGGGTCATAGGTGCTGTTTCGAAGGTTTAAAAAAGTCAGATCTTTCCAAAACTTTAAATGTGTGAATCGGTCAACCCTCATGAACTGTAAATCAGTAATTTCGCTAAACAGATGTCAAAGAAAAGCTCTCTCACACACACACACACACACACACACACACACACACACACACACACACACACACACACACATACACACACACACACACACACACACACACACACACACACACACACAGCAAGGATGGAGTGAAAAAGTATGGTGCTTAAAGACACACAGAGCCTTAAATGCTTTTAGGGGGGATCCAGACTTCCATACCCGCTCTGGGAGCGCTATACTACCGCCCCAAATCAATGGGTGCTGGCCTGAGTGATTTATGGAGGTTTTCAAAAAATATTCTTTTTTTTTTCTGGAAAATATTTTATGTTTTTTCTTCTCGAGTCAATGGCCTGAGTGATTTATGGAGGTTTTCAAAAAATATTCTAAGTCCAAACTTTTCATGCACCTGGTATTTTTTTGGGGTTACCAGGCGTCATTTTTCAAAACGGTTGAAATTGCTTTTAGGGGGCATCCAGAGTGTCACATGACCGGATGAGGTAACTATTCTTGTTCTTCTTGTAACTTTCCGGTAGGCTAGAAGCTTTCCGGTGTTTTGCTGCTCGACACAGGTCGACGCAGGTATTGCACTTGATTTATCGTTATCGTAACCGTAGGTGCAGCCAAGTGGAAATACGAAAGCTTTCTAGCTATTTCGCACTGACGGTAATTTGAACACAAGAACGTTTCTAGTGAAAAGGTGCTTACACTCAGAGCCATGTATTTACACTAAGCCACCCTAGCCTTATTACGGGTTAACGTTTTGGTAATTTTGGTTGGCCAACAAAATGTAAGACTACAATGACTGCATACGTTTCCCCAAATGTTATACGAAAAAAAAATGTTTTGTTATTGATGGACAATGGCAAGGCTGCCATTGTATTTTCAGTTACATTCTGTTCAATAAAAATGGTTTACACGTTTATTTTTTAAGAAATACATGGAACTACAACCGAATAAAACACCATTAACCATCATGCATTGCTTACATTCATTCTATCCTGAAAAGTCTGTTCAGAAAAATCGAAAACAGTACATATAGGCATAAAACCACAATGTTTTAATAGGGATTAAATAAAGACAATATATATATATAACCTCTTATGGTTAAATGGTTAAAAAAAGACAAAATATCTATATATTCATAACGTAAAATAAATAAATACAGGCGATCGCGTCTATGGTTGTTGCAACGGCTTGTGTGTCGCCTACTGGTTAAATTCGTGAATTTTCGCACGAATTAAGTAGCACAGAAATTCGTGTATTTTCGCACGAATTAAGTAGCACAGAAATTCGTGTATTTTCAAACGAATTGAACCACCCCAAAAATTCACAAAAACGCACGAAATCTGCTGAAATACATTTTGTACATATATGCGCGAATTGAATGTGAGGCTGGGCTGGTATGTCTCACACGCGTGTTTCTCTCGCTTTTACACGGATTTAAAGATGCAACTTCAAAATGCGGCTTGTGGGCCAGGATAACAGCACAAACTGTAAATTGAACAATGGGCTCTCATTTTCTCCCGAATTTAGAGCTGCGTTGCGGCCCTGGGGACTCAATTAGAACCGTGGTGTGCCGGCGTTTCCACCCCCATTGACTGGGCGGTAATTTGTTTACTTCTTACTTCGCAGCCGAGCAGGGGCTCGAAAAGCCCCACAGTCCTGAGCTACTACCATGCAATCTCCAGATGGACAAATTCTACACATCTGTGGGTGGAGTTGAGGACAGACCATGTATCCAGTTGCAAACAAACACCAACAAACACATGTATTGGTAACTTCAGCACCACGGACACCGCATCAAAACACGCTCAGTCATTAATTGCAAATCAGCACCACTGACAGCGCATTCTCTATCGCTCGCTCTCTCACACACTGTTGGCCGTTGGTTTGAGCTCTGCTCAGGGTCAGGCTATAATCATATTCAAATGAAAATGCAGGTGAAGCACAAGCTTGGCCTCCCTAATCAGGCCATTGGTTATTATCATATGTCTCCATACTACTGGGCTACTAACATATAGAGACAAAATAGGCCTATTGGGCGCACGAGAAGCCAGGCGCAAAGGCTGCTTTCTATCCGACGCACAGGGACAGGCGCGGAGCAACACCTAATCAACTGCCACTGCTGCCAGACAAAGTGACAGGTGCAACAGAAGCCCCAGTCTACGGGGAGTATATTACGTGTACCTGGTGCCAGATCAACCAGTTCACCTGTGGCACCGGAGTTGCTCGTGAGCAGCTCGAGAGCAGTTAGTCTCCTATGTGCGGTAACATAACAATATATTTATCCCAAGGGAGTGCGGTCCCCAATAACATCCATTTACGATATCAATAAATCATAATTCTGCAATAACAGCATTAGCCTAATGCCTAAAAGGCCCGTGATGATAATGCTATGGCTGATAACTAAAATGAAACGGCTAATAATAATAATAAGCATCATCATCATCATCACCATCATCATAACCATCAGCATCATCACCATCAGCAGCATCATCATATCAATATCTGATAAGTAGATCCCTACTCATATTTATATCAGCATCAGGACACTATATGGCCTAAATAGTCCTCATCAATAAGACATCAGAATACTATCTATGCATCTTACCACCTCATATCTCTTAAAAAACCTAAGATCTGTCTTGGCAGATTAGATCATGAAAACTTGGACACATTGTTACACTCAACGCAACGGCATCACTCCTCCTGTCCCAGAGGCACCTCTGCTCGGAAATAGACTCACTCCTCCGTCAGCCTCCCTACAATCAACAAATCCACCCCGAGCCCGGAAGCTCTACAAATGACAGACTTATAACCATATCATATCAGAGGTTCTAAATGAACAGAATCACAGCGCGATCAGCCCACATTAGTGGTGAAAATGCTCCGATATGGACCCTCTCTCCCTATGCTCCCTCCCATCGCCACCTCTTCTACAAGAAGCACATTGCAGAGTGAGAGCGCACCAGGCAGGACGGTTGGGGTAGGCAGCGCCAAGTTCCCCTTTACCTACCTTTCACGGTGTGACAGGCACAGAGCCCCAAAGCCAACCCGGCCACCAGCAGCACCACCTCGGATATACGCTGCATATTCATGGCGTGGTGTCAGCGCAATACAGGCAGGGCACGGTGACCTCTTCTCTCTCCGATCTTTTCCCCCCGCTCCTTCTATTCAGGCTGTCCCAACGTTCTCTCTTCTCCAAGCTGTAAAACTGTTCACTGATGATATGTCGGACTCGGACTAAAGATAGCGAGCTAAGAGTGGAATAATACGCGCGTGGTATACACAACGCGAGGCAGGGAGAGAGGCTTCTTCCGCGAAGAAACCGTGAAGCTGCGCGGTATAGATACCAGAGCTCGTTCGTTGGTTGTTCGATGCACAACTAACTGCTTAGTGATAAGACCTGACCGTAGACCATCGCTACCCCGGACTGGACTGTTACGTCACGGGGAGGAGAGGTATGGATTAATATTCATATTTTATTCTCTCATACCGCTCCCTCCTATCACTAAACAGCACCGCGATCACACATTTCTCCTCTCCTTGTCTGACATTATTAATCTGACCGATTTGATAAGGATAATTAATTGTTAAATGTTATACTGATGATTAGCTCATTAGACTATCACTGTCACAAGACCAACCCAGGATGTATCTTACCCACTTATCTCCACATACTGTATACATGTCCATAGCTGCAGGAAGATGTTTTGAGTACGGGGTGCCCAGTGCAGGGGTTGAAGAAAACACCTTTCTAATAAAGTCATTGGAGGCCTGGCTATAGGCCTAGCTGATTATTGAGATGCTGCCTGTCAGTGAAAAACAATACATCTAAAGTATGTGTGAAGATAATGTGTCTTAGATATCATTTAAAATGTTGAGACAAGAAGTAGGGGAGGGGGGTGTGACGAAGATGTTGGCGCATCTCAATCCAGAACGCGCCCAGCTCTCCAGAATGGGCTGAGCTGTCTCCCGCCAATTCTTGCGCATTCATTTTTTTTTCTTGTGTTAACTGTTTGCCCTTTGATTGTTTAGTTGTATCAATTCCCCATTACATATGTCACCAGTAGTACATTTACTGTTAATCCCTTTTCTTTGGTTACATTCATTTCCGTGCATGGGTTAAATTTGGCCTATACAGTTTTTCATCCTCAGAATTGAAAGGTTGTTGTGAACTCTGCAAACCTGTTACAGTTGTGAGAAACACGTTTTGGTTAATTTCATTCATACCATCATTTAGGAGTTTTGTGTTTGTTTTACATTGTATTTTGTTTGGAGGCTCCACGTGAACAATGAGCATGTGTCTGCTTTCTCTGTTGTCATAATGTTGACGGCGCGTGCGAATCTGAGCACTCATAGAAATCGGCTAAATGGCCTGCTGCACTCAATGTAGGATGTTTGAACTCACCACCACCAATAAACTGAGCTTCTCACTCCTTGTTTCTTCACCTCACACAAGTCAACAAAGTCAGGTTAAAATGATGATAGAGCCCCACCTGTTTTGAGCCCCACATTTTTAGCAAAACAAATGTTGCCTGTTTAGCATGTTATTTCGGCATTAATACAGTTGAAGTCGGAGGATTACATACACTTAAATTGGAGTCATTAAAACTATTTTTTCAACCACTCCACAAATGTTTTGTTAACAAACTATAGTTTTGGCAAGTCGGTTAGGAAATCGACTTTGTGCATGACACAATTTTTCCAACAATTGTTTACAGACAGATTATTTCACTGTATCACAATTCCAGTGGGTCAGAAGTTTACATACACTAAGTTGACTGTGCCTTTAAACAGCTTGGAAAATTCCAGAAAATGATGTAATAGCTTTAGAAGCTTCTGATAGGCTAATTGACATCATTTGAGTCAATTGGAGGTACCTGTGGATGTATTTCAAGGCCTACCTTCAAACTCAGTGCTTCTTTGCTTGACATCATGGGAAAATCAAAATAAATCAGCCAAGACCTCAGAAAAGAAATTGTATACCTCCACAAGTCTGGTTCATCCTTGGGAGCCATTTCCAAATCCCTAAAAGGTACCACGCTCATCTGTACAAACAATATTAAGCAAGTAAAAACACCATGGGACCACACAGCCGTCATACCGCTCAGGAAGGAGACGCCTTCTGTCTCCTAGAGATGAATGTACTTTGGTGCAAAAAGTGCAAATCAATCCCAGAACAGCAAAGGACCTTACATTTGTGAAGTGGTTGAAAAACGAGTTTTAATGAGTGCATGTAAACTTCCGACTTCAACTGTATAAAATCCCAGTAATTTATTGGGTAAATCACCAACGTTTTGGCATCACTGTGCATTCTTCAGGGTAATGTCATGAATGCTTGTACCAGGTTATGTAGACAAACAGTGCAACTAATGACAATAGTGAGGGGTGTGTTAATTAGAATGAATTGAGTGAAACTGTAAAAAAAAAAGTTATGGCATATTGAATATATCAGGCTATTGTTATCATATGGAAATATAACTTAATATTGTGCATAATATTTGCATCAACATACATTGTTGAATTCAATTTAGCATATTTAACTGTTTCCCATTTCATTTATTGTATTGATGTATTGTTATATGTAATCGTTTGGTTCAACCATAATGCATAATTAGCATCATGAACAGGGGGAACATATTAGTTGTATACTAATAAGCTTTAGAAAGAATATATCAATGTATAAGACTTGTTCATAAGAGAATTGTTAAGGGCCTGAGATCAAAGCCAATATTCCGACCACTAGGGGTCAATGGGATATCCAGTAAGCCTCCCTTTGTAGTAGGATCTGGATGTTACCTCCTCTCCTTGGTAGAGCAACATGCTCAATGCATATGTTGAGGGAGGAGATTGGATGTTTAGCTTCAACAAAGTGAGCTGCTGACTGGACATTCAATGTTCTTACACCTGATTGAGCTGTGGTGTTCAGCTATGCATTGTTTTAATTGTCTTTTTGTTTGTCCTACGTAGGCTTTTCCACATGAACAGGTGATGATAGGTTACTTCCTTGGTCTTACATGAGATGATACCCCTAACAGGGATTTTTCGATGTTACGAATCCCTTTTACCCGGCAGTCTAGGGGTGATGGTAACGAGACCCGTAACATAACTCATGCAAGTTATAGTCGTGAAAAAGTGAGAACGAAATAACCACAGACAACTAAATTACCGTCAAACACTCATGGTTTATTTGGTAAACACACGGTAAAGGGGGCAGAACAAGGGGCTGAGCAGGACCCAAGGAAAGAAACAAATATCCCAAAACACCCCTAAACTAGACTACCTGCTTCAACAACAGCTAACCAAAAATAGTGGGTGGTCCACCCAGTTCTAACGAGTGTATTTAGACAAAGTTTACCTACGGGTAGTGTATGCCCATGGGCAACTTGACATCAAAACTATGAAATAACACGTTTGGAATAATGTAGTAACGAAAAAAGCTTTGCCTTGATGACAGCTTTGCACACTCTTGGCATTCTCTCAACCATTTTCATGAGATAGTCATCTGGAATGCATTTAAATTAATAGGTGTGTGTCACGGCCTGTTCTGTTTCACCTGTCCTTGTGCTTGTCTCCACCCCCCTCCAGGTGTCACCCTTCTTCCCAATTATCCCCTGTGTATTTATACCTGTGTTCTCTGTCTGCTTGTTGCCAGTTCGTCTTGTTTGTTCAAGCTAACCAGGGTTTGTCCTGTCAGCGCCTATCGTTTTTCCTGTCAGCTCCTATCCTGTCTTTGCCTACCTTGTCGCTACAATAAACATTGTTTCTTCGACAGTCTGCATCTGGGTCTTACCTTGCTTCCTGATAGTGTGCCTTGTTAAAAACTAAATTTGTGGAATTTCTTTCCTTTTTAATGCGTTTGAGCAGTTGTGTTGTGACAAGGTAGGGGTGGTATACAGAAGATAGCCCTAT
The DNA here is from genome assembly GCF_016432855.1 of Salvelinus namaycush. NCBI lineage: Eukaryota > Metazoa > Chordata > Actinopteri > Salmoniformes > Salmonidae > Salvelinus > Salvelinus namaycush. Next base: position 34,989,555 of record NC_052340.1, on the reverse strand, counting down.
TTCGTAAAAGACCAAGTTCATATTATGGCAAGAACAGTTCAAATAAGCGAAGAGAAACGGCAGTCCATCATTACTTTAAGACATGTCCGTTTCTTCAAGTGCAATCGCAAAATCCATCAAGCACTATGATGAAACTGGCTCTCATGAGCACCGCCACAGGAAAGGAAGTTACCTCTGCTGCAGAGGATACGTTCATTAGAGAGTTACCAGCCTCAAAAATTGCAGGCAAAATAAATGCTTCACAGAGTTCAAGTAACAGACACATCTCAACATCAACTGTGAATCAGGCCTTCATGATCGAATTGCTTCAAAGAAACCACTACTAAAGGACACTAATAAAAAGAAGAGACTTGCTTGGGTCCAGAAACACGAGAAATGGACATTAGACTGGTGGGAATCTGTCCGTTGGGCTGATGAGTCCAAATTTGAAATTTTTGGTTCCAACCGCCGTGTCTTTGTGAGACGCAGAGTAGGTGAACGGATGATCTCTGCATGTGTGGTTCCCACCGTTAAGCATGGAGGAGGAGGTGTAATGGTGTGGGGGTGGTTTGCTGGGGATACTGTCTGTGAATTATATATAATTCAAGGCACACTTAACCAGCAAGGCTACCACAGCATTCTGCAGCGATACGCCATCCCATCTGGTTTGCGCTTAGTGGGACTGTCATTTGTTTTTCAACAGGACAATGACCAAACACACCTCCAGGCTGTGTAAGGGCTATTTGACCAAGGAGAGTGATGGAGTGCTGCATCAGATGACCTGGCCTCCACAATCACCCGACCTCAACCCAATTGAGATGGTTTGGGATGAGTTGGACCGCAGAGTGAAGGTAAAGCAGCCAACAAGTGCTCAGCATATGAGGGAACTCCTTCAAGACTGTTGGGAAAGCATTCCAGGTGAAGCTGGTTGAGAGAATGCCAAAAGTGTGCAAAGCTGTCATCAAGGCAAAGGGTGGCTACTTTGAAGAATCTAAAATCTAAAATATATTTTGATTTGTTAAAACATTTTTTGGTTACTACATTATTCTATTTGTGTTATTTCATAGGTTTGATGTCCTCATTATTATTCTACAATGTAGAAAATAGTAAAAATAAAGAAAAATCCTTGAATCAGTAGGTGTGGCTAAACTTTTGACTGGTACTGTATGTATTTTTACTTAGTTGACAATGTGATGTATAGGCTTACTGATACTCTTAGTTCCTTATGCTCATTTCTTTAGTCTCAAATGGCTCACTGTGAATTTTTGTTTCTCAATGTGTCCACATGGCAGAGGCTTGTCCTCAAGCGTTAAGTGTAATTTAACTTTTAGATTTATCATTTTTATTTATTTATTTATTTTTTACCACATGACAATGATTTTGAGAAACAAAAACGTTATTATTGAAATGAAACTGTTCCTAGAAAATGCGCATATGAAACTCATAACTGACAAGTAGATTGGTTGTAATGGTAAATCAAATAAACTGTAAGCTTCCCCAAACTTGAAATTCACATCCAGGAAAAAAGCGCTCAACTCGATCCAGGGCCAACGGGTGGAAAGCACCACTCGCTGGGCCACACCCAGCACTGTGTTGCTATTATGCCTGCGAGCCCAGGGAAAAATAATATTAGTAGGCAAAGGAACATCATCAAATCAAAACCCAACCTTCATGTACCCATTGTGACACACGGATGTTCTAAACTCCGTTTTAGATGAGACTGACCTTATGATCTTAAAGTGCGGGTTCAGAGTCAAGGCAGGCAAGGGTCAAAACCGGGAGGACTAGCAAAAAACAGAGAAGAGGAAAATCAGGAGCACAGAGTAACACGCTGGTTGACTTGACAAAACAAGACGAACTGGCACAGACAGGCAGAAAACACATGTATAAATACCGAGGGGATAATGGGGAAGATGGGTGACACCTGGAGGGGGTGGAGACAAGCACAAGAACAGGTGAAACAGATCAGGGTGTGACAGATCCTATTTACACTTTGTTGTCAATTTTTACACTAGAATAACTGTGTCTGGCTCATATTGATGCCACATAGGTCGTTCTGTTCTTGTGTCTCTGTGATTTAGAGAAATCTATGAATCACCAACTGTGGTTGACACCTCACAACATCTTCTAGAAACTACTCTCATCTTTCTCTCCCAGTCAGGTAACATTTAGACAATAAACCAGTGTCTGTCAGCTTGCGTGTCGGGACTCCAAATTGAATTGCAAGAGAATGGACTAGTTTGCACGCAGGTCAGAAGTGGCCCTTTCATGTGGCGCGCTCCAAGCCCGCTGAGAGGACAGTCTGTTTGTTTTCTATGCATGCATACGTTAAAGTGTGTGTGTGTGTGTGTGTGTGTGTGTGTGTGTGTGTGTGTGTGTGTGTGTGTGTGTGTGTGTGTGTGTGTGTGTGTGTGTGCGTGCGTGCGTGCGTGCGTGCGTGCGTGCGTGCGTGCGTGCGTGCGTGCGTGCGTGCGTGCGTGCGTGCGTGCGTGCGTGCGTGCGTGCGTGCGTGCGTGCGTGCGTGCGTGCGTGCGCGTGTTGTTTACTGGCCGGTGAGCTGAGCAATCTGATTAATACTCGTTTCAATTTTCCTGAGTATCTCAAAAGGGACATTCCTGCTGGCATATCTCTGCATGCTCTGCCTGGCTTAGTTTATTCTGGGAGAGCTCTGAGGATGGAGAATAGTTGTATAGACAGTGTTATCTATCTAGCACCTAATTCTGGGATGACAATGCTGTCACGTTCTGACCTTTATTTCCTTTGTTGTGTCTTTATTTAGTATGGTCAGGGCGTGAGTTTGGGGTGGGCAGTCTAGTTTTGTATTTCTATGTTTTTCCTATTTCTGTGTTTGGCCTGATATGGTTCTCAATCAGAGGCAGGTGTTTTGTGTTGTCTCTGATTGGGAACCATATTTAGGTAGCCTGTTTGTGTTGGGTTTTGTGGGTGGTTGTCTTCAGTCTTTGTGTGTCTGCACCAGATAGAACTGTTTCGGATTTCACGTTTGTTGTTTTGTATTTTTGGAAGTGTTCAGTTTATTGTCTTTTATTAAACATGATGAACACTAATCACGCTGCGCTTTGGTCCTCTCCTTCTTCCACAGAAGAAAACCGTTACAGAACCACCCACCAAAACCGTACCAAGCAGCGTGGTAACAGGCAGCGGCAGCAGGAGCAGCGCGAGAAGGAGGAATGGACATGGGAACAGGTGGAGGCAGCTAGGAGAGCAGAGGCAGCCAGAGAGAGGAGCCAGCGATACGAGGGAAGGCTGGCAAGGAAGCCCGAGAGGCAGCCCCAAAAATTTCTTGGGGGGGGCCACACGGGGGGTGTGGCGAGTCCAGGTAGGAGACCTGCGCAAACCCCCCGTGCTTACTATGGAGAGAGAGAGCGTCGTACTGGTCAGGCACCGTGTTATGCGGTAGAACGCACGGTGTCTCCAGTACGCGTGCTTAGCCCGGTGCACTACATCCCAGCTCCCCGCATCTGCCGAGCTAGGGTGAGGATCCAGCCAGGGAAGATGGTGCCAGCCCTGCTCTCCAGACAGCCAGTGGGTTTCCTCGGGCCAGGATATCCTGCGCCAGCGTTGCGCACTGTGTCTCCCGTATGTCTGCACAGCCCAGTGCGTCCTGTGCCTGCGCCCCGCACGTGCCGAGCTAGAGTTACCATCCAGCCAGGAAGGGTTGTGCAGGCCATTAGCTCGAGACCTCCAGTGCGTCTTCACGGTCCGGTCTATCCAGTACCACCAGTGCCAACATCACGCACCAGGCTTCCTGTGCGTCTCCAGAGCCCTGTAAGCCCTGTTCCTCCTCCCCGCACTCGCCCAGCGGTGCGTCCCCAGTCCGGTACCACCAGTTCCGGCACCACGCACCAGGCCTACTGTGCGCCTCCAGGGTCCACTATGCCCTGTTCCTGCTCCCCGCACTCGCCCAGTGGTGCGTGTCCCCAGTCCGGTACCACCAGTTCCGGCACCACGCACCAGGCCTACTCTGCGCCTCCAGGGTCCAGTATGCCCTGTTCCTGCTCCCCGCACTAGCCTTGAGGTGCGTGTCCCCAGCCCGGTACCACCAATTCCGGCACCACGCACCAGGCCTACAGTGCGCCTCGGCAAGCCTGAGCTGCCCGTCTGTACAACGCCGCCTGAGCTGCCCATCTGTCCAGCACCGCCTGAGCTGCCCGTCTGTCCAGCGCCGCCTGAGCTGCCCGTCTGTCCAGCGCCGCCTGAGCTGCCCGTCTGTCCAGCGCCGCCTGAGCTGCCCGTCTGTCCTGAGCCGCTAGAGCCGTCCGCCAGTCAGGAGCCGCTAATGCCGCCCGCCAGTCAGGAGCCGCCAGAGCTGCCCTTCAGTCCGGAGCTGCCCTTCAGTCCGATGCTGCCCTTCAGTCCGGAGCTGCCTTTCAGTCCGGAGCTGCCTTTCAGTCCGGAGCTGCCTTTCAGTCCGGAGCTGCCTTTCAGTCCGGAGCTGCCCTTCAGTCCGGAGTTGTCCCTCAGTCCGGAGTTGTCCTTCAGTCCAGAGTTGCCCTCATTCCGGAGCTGCCCCTCATTCCGGAGCTGCCCCTCAGTCCGGAGCTGCCCCTCAGTCCGGAGCTGCCCTTCAGTCCTGAGCTGCCCTTCAGTCCTGAGCTACCCCTCAGTCATGAGCTACCCCTCAGTCATGAGCTACCCCCAGTCATGAGCTACCCCTCAGTCATGAGCTACCCCCAGTCATGAGCTACCCCTCAGTCATGAGCTGCCCCTCAGTCCGGAGGAGTTTCTTCCGTCCAGAGGCGTCTTTCAGTCCAGAGGCGTCCTTCAGTGCAGAAGTGTCCCTCAGTCCTGTGGGCCCATTTATTACGGTTCCCAGGCCAGGGTCGGCGGCGAGGGTCGCCGCTCAAAGGATGTCACTGAAGCGGACAAAGACTATGGTGTAGTGGGGTCCACGTCCAGCGCCAGAGCCGCCACCGCGGACAGATGCCCACCCAGACCCTCCCCTATAGGTTCAGGTTTTGCGGCCGGAGTCCGCACCTTGGGGGGGGGGGGGTACTGTCACGTTCTGACCTTTACTTCCTTTGTTGTGTCTTTATTTAGTATGGTCAGGGCGTGAGTTGGGGTGGGCAGTCTAGTTTTGTGTTTCTATGTTTTTCCTATTTCTGTGTTTGGCCTGATATGGTTCTCAATCAGAGGCAGGTGTTTTGTGTTGTCTTTGATTGGGAACCATATTTAGGTAGCTTGTTTTGTGTTGGGTTTTGTGGGTGGTTGTCTTCAGTCTTTGTGTGTCTGCACCAGATAGAACTGTTTCGGTTTTCACGTTTGTTGTTTTGTATTTTTGGAAGTGTTCAGTTTATTGTCTTTTATTAAACATGATGAACACTAATCACGCTGCGCTTTGGTCCTCTCCTTCTTCCACAGAAGAAAACCGTTACAAATGCATAGAGACCAGCTAGTTATCAGATCAGGTTTATTTTAGCTTTTCAATAGCCTAGTGAATAAAATACTTAGTTTTCATCAAATATAGAAAGCTATGTAATGAAGGTCTTCACGTTCATTTTCCAACTGTCTCTCAGTTTATATTAGGTTACCTGGGTTACCTGGATTGACTCTCTGCTGCCATTGATCCATGATGCCATCAGAATTCCTATCATGTCTTCAAGTTTTGATTTATTTCATTATTGAGACAAATCACACACCGACAAGACTACCAGGCTATTACACAGACCTCTGAGAACAATTGCATTGTTGCTGGCTGCTGATACAAATGTAATATCAGCACAGTATCAGGAGAAGCATATCAATATATCTATCCCCTCATTTTCTGCTCAACAGGAAAAAATGCAGAGCCAAAATTATACCAAAAAATTGAAATATTTCAAAGTCAAGTAATAAATATTGTACCACTTGTTTTATTGGAAAATATAACATATCCTCTCTGAAACTTTGTCAATATTCTTGATGTGGTTCTTGCAGTGTTTTTCCAATATTGAGCATCTCCATACCTGAGTGACCTGACCGGAGGGACCTTCAACATCTGTGTGTGTGTGAATTTGTGTGTGTGTGTTTGTGTTTCTGTGTCTGCTTGTGTGTGTTTGTGTGTGTGTGTGTGTGTCCATGTTTCCATGCTGCAGTAACAGGGCAGGGATCATCACAGAAGAGGGATGAATGGATGAACGAATAGGAATTTATTAGATATCAGATAACAGCATGGCCATGTTCCATATGATCAGTGCTGCAATGATAGTCCAGACTATTCCTTAAGGTCAGTGTTTACTACACTGAGAACAAACCTCTTTCATTCTCATAGCCAAGCATTATGTAAATAGCCCATATAATATCCTTCCTTGTATTTACTGCTCCCTTGCCTTCAGCTTTTCTTCATTATAAAAAGCTTCCAGCCTGGCCATGGTGTGTGCTGTTTGGAGGGAGCGAAGTGGGGAGTGGAGTGGTTGCTGGGTGGCTGCCAGGCCAGACGTGGAGTGAAGAGAGAGACACACAGAGACACAGATCAGACATGGAGAGGAGTGGATCAGAAAGGAGCTGTTGGCGGGAGACTCTTATGTTGGGCCGTGCTCTGGTCAGACGGACATCAGCCAATGCCTCTGAACTGAACAGCGCCGAGACAACCACACACTCTCATCCTGAACATAACAGACATCCTCTCCAGCTCTCTCCAGAAATCTCCAGCTCTCTTCAGAAATCTCCAGCTCTCTCCAGATCGCTCCAGCAGCCCACGGCTATGCTACAGTCTGGCCACTAGCTATAGACAAAGAGAGGGAGTGAAGGAAAGGATGGGAGATGGAGGGAAAGCATATATTTGCCTTCAATCTCTGCTCTGTTCGCATGCTGTTTTGTTTTTGATTGTGTTGGGATGGAAGTTAATAGCAGTTGTTATCATAATCACAATCCCAGTATTGATCCTTTCCATAAAATATACATAAAGATCCCAAAGTGAGTAGTTTCCAGACGCTCAGTGAGACACAGAGAGACACACTGAAATGAGAACTTTCATTAAGTTTCTCGTCTCATTTCTTTCTGTTATTTGCTCACTCTCTCTCTTTGTAAAACATTCCATCCCAGAAGCCTTAGGGGGTACAGATAATCACTTTACTTTAGAGAAAGTGAGCTGGGCTGGAAAGCTACATTACCTTGCCCTGCCTTCTGTGTTGTTCTGTCTGAAAGTCATTTTCTTTGCGCTTGCCATTAGACTGCTAAAGCCATTTGCAAATGCGATGCAGTGGAGTGGCACTGTGTTCATCAGTATGGGCAATGCATTCCTTTAGTCAATTATCACCGGAGCTCTCCTCTGCCTGCTTATCCAGACGCTAAGGCTGGTGTCACCCACCACTCAGCTCAAGAATTAGGCTTTTAGGCCTTTGTGGTTCTGTTATGGTCGTGGTTTGGATGAGTGGCTGTGTGATGATTATGTTGTGTGTGGTCAGTACGTAGCTAATATCAGTTTGTGGTCATTTTGTTATTACTGTAGGATCATTATGGTCAGATTCTAAAGTCAGAATCCAGTTGCAATGCAATCTCAGTGATGAACCTAAGCTCCCTGTGGTAACTGGTCTGAACCTGTGGTAACTGGTCTGAACCTGTGGTAACTGGTCTGAACCTGTGGTAACTGGTCTGAACCTGTGGTAACTGGTTTGAAGTCACTATGCAGAGCAGTACCTGTGACCAGAGTGAGGTCAACAAGTGGTCACTATATGATCACTATATGGTTACTATATGGTTAGTCCATCAGTTGGTGGTCACTATATGGTTACTATATGGTTACTATATGGTCACTATATGGTTACTATGTGGTTGGTCCATCAGTTGGTGGTCATTATATGGTTACTATGTGGTTGGTCCATCAGTTAGTGGTCACTATGTGGTTACTATGTGGTTGGTCCATCAGTTAGTGGTCACTATATGGTTACTATGTGGTTACTATGTGGTTGGTCCATCAGTTAGTGGTCACTATATGGTTACTATGTGGTTAGTCCATCAGTTAGTGGTTACTATTGTCACGCCCGTCGTTAGGTGGAAGAGAGGAGGACCAAGGCGCAGCGTGGTAAATGTTCATGATGATGAATTTTAATGATGATCCAACAAACAGAACACTGACAAAATACAAAACAATAAACGACGTGAACAAACGAACGAAAACAGTACCGTGTGGCGAACAAACACAGACACGGCAACAATCACACACAAAGAAACAGTGAAAACAGGCAACCTTAATATGGTTCCCAATCAGAGACAATGACAAACACCTGCCTCTGATTGAGAACCATATTAGGCCAAACAATAAACCCAACATAGAAACACATAACATAGAATG
>NC_052340.1:34916286-34973786 GCF_016432855.1 Salvelinus namaycush | reverse complement strand
GCTCTATGACTGATTCAAGTATTTTTAGCCAGATCCTAATTGGTATGTTGAAATTTATGTTCCTTTTGATGGCATAGAAGGCCCTTCTTGCCTTGTCTCTCAGATCGTTCACAGCTTTGTGGAAGTTACCTGTGGTGCTGATGTTTAGGCCGAGGTATGTATAGTTTTTTGTGTGCTCTAGGGCAACGGTGTCTAGATGGAATTTGTGGTCCTGGTGACTGGACCTTTTTTGGAACACCATTATTTTGGTCTTACTGAGATTTACTGTCAGGGCCCAGGTCTGACAGAATCTGTGCAGAAGATCTAGGTGCTGCTGTAGGCCCTCCTTGGTTGGTGACAGAAGCACCAGATCATCAGCAAACAGTAGACATTTGACTTCGGATTCTAGTAGGGTGAGACCGGGTGCTGCAGACTGTTCTAGTGCCCGCGCCAATTCGTTGATATATATGTTGAAGAGGGTGGGGCTTAAGCTGCATCCCTGTCTCACCCCACGACCCTGTGTGAAGAAATGTGTGTGTTTTTTGCCAATTTTAACCGCACACTTGTTGTTTGTGTACATGGATTTTATGATGTCGTATGTTTTACCCCCAACACCACTTTCCATCAATTTGTATAGCAGACCCTCATGCCAAATTGAGTCGAAGGCTTTTTTGAAATCAACAAAGCATGAGAAGACTTTGCCTTTGTTTTGGTTTGTTTGGTTGTCAATTAGGGTGTGTAGGGTGAATACATGGTCTGTTGTACGGTAATTTGGTAAAAAGCCAATTTGACATTTGCTCAGTACATTGTTTTCATTGAGGAAATGTACGAGTCTGCTGTTAATGATAATGCAGAGTATTTTCCCAAGGTTACTGTTGACGCATATTCCACGGTAGTTATTGGGGTCAAATTTGTCTCCACTTTTGTGGATTGGGGTGATCAGTCCTTGGTTCCAAATATTGGGGAAGATGCCAGAGCTAAGGACGATGTTAAAAAGTTTTAGTATAGCCAATTGGAATTTGTTGTCTGTATATTTGATCATTTCATTAAGGATACCATCAACACCACAGGCCTTTTTGGGTTGGAGGGTTTTTATTTTGTCCTGTAACTCGTTCAAGGTAATTGGAGAATCCAGTGGGTTCTGGTAGTCTTTAATAGTCTCTTTCTCTCTCTCTCTCTCTCTCTCTCTCTGTTTTCTAACTCCCTCTCTCTGTCTCTCTCTCTCCCTCTGTTTTCTAACCCCCTCTCTCTGTCTCTCTCTCTCCCTCTGTTTTCTAACTCCCTCTCTCTGTCTCTCTCTCTCCCTCTGTTTTCTAACTCCCTCTCTCTGTCTCTCTCTCTCTCTCTCCCTCTGTTTTCTAACTCCCTCTCTCTGTCTCTCTCTCTCCCTCTGTTTTCTAACTCCCTCTCTCTGTCTCTCTCTCTCTCTCTCTCTCTCCCTCTGTTTTCTAACTCCCTCTCTCTGTCTCTCTCTCTCCCTCTGTTTTCTAACTCCCTCTCTCTGTCTCTCTCTCTCCCTCTGTTTTCTAACTCCCTCTCTCTGTCTCTCTCTCTCCCTCTGTTTTCTAACTCCCTCTCTCTGTCTCTCTCACTCCCTCTGTTTTCTAACTCTCTCTCTCTTTCTCTCTCTCTCTCTCTCTCTCTCTCTCTCTGTTTTCTAACTCCCTCTCTCTGTCTCTCTCTCTCCCTCTGTTTTCTAACCCCCTCTCTCTGTCTCTCTTTCTCCCTCTGTTTTCTAACTCTCTCTCTCTCTCCCTCTGTTTTCTAACTCTCTCTATGTGTCTCTCTCTCAAACACCTTTTTTCTCCCTCATTCTCCCTCCTTTTCTCTTCTAACTCCCCCCTCTGTCTGTTTCTCTCTTTTTATCTCTCTTTTCTAACTCTCTCTCTCTCCATTTTCTTTTCTATACTCTACTCTACCACCTTCTGACTCTCTGCACCACTGTTTTAAGAACTGGAATAATTCCAGTAAATGTGAAGGGTATTGTAGAAGCATGGAGCCAGGCTGCTATATGACGGATGGTGGAACCTCTAGCCCACAGGTGTCAAACTCATTCCACGGGGGGCCGAGTGTCTGCGGGTTTTCGCTCCTCCCTTGTACTTGATTGATGAATTAACATCACTAATTAGTTAGGAACTCCCCACACCTGGTTGTCTAGGGCTTTATTGAAAGGAAAAACCAAAAACCTGCAGACACTAGGCCCTCCGTGGAATGAGTTTGACACCCCTGCTCTAGCCAATAGAGGAGCCGGTTGGAATTGATCTGCGGTTTCATAGCAGCACAGCCCTTAGTGTCATAACTGACCAGATCATTAGGATACAAGGTATGCTTCTATAGTACATCTATTAGTGAATTGAGCCATACACCACGATCAATGCTTATGATATTGGGCCATTGTGTCTGGCAAGAGGCGTCGCTCTATTAGCCTGCATAGCTGGTGGAGGGAAAGGGAGGGGGGAGAGGCAGGGAGTGGTAGGGAGAGGGAGAAGGCAAGAGAGAGAGGGAGGGGGAGAGGCAGGGAGGGGTAGGGAGAGAGTCGAGGGAGAGGGAGGGGGAGAGGCAGGGAGGGGTAGGGAGAGAGGGAAGGTGAGAGCGAGAGGGAGAGGGGAGAGGCAGGGAGGGGTAGGGAGAGAGTCAATGGAAAGGGAGAGGGAGGGGGAGAGGCAGGGAGAGGTAGGGAAAGAGAGAATGTGAGAGAGAGGGAGGGGGAGAGGCAGGGAGGGGTAGGGAGAGAGTCAAGGGAAAGGGAGAGGGAGGGGGAGAGGCAGGGAGAGGTAGGGAAAGAGAGAATGTGAGAGAGAGGGAGAGGGAGAGGCAGGAAGGGGTAGGGAGGGGTAGGGAGAGGGAGAAGGCGAGAGCGAGAGGGAGAGGGGACAGGCAGGGAGGGGTAGGGAGAGAGTCAAGGGAGAGGGAGAGGGAGGGGGAGAGGCAGGGACAGGTAGGGAAAGAGAGAATGTGAGAGAGAGGGAGAGGGGAGAGGCAGGGAGAGGTAGGGAGAGAGTCAAGGGAGAGGGAGAGGGAGGGGGAGAGGCAGGGAGAGGTAGGGAAAGAGAGAATGTGAGAGAGAGGGAGAAAAAGTAAATCCAAATGTATGGCTGTGCAGCTCAGTTGGCTTTAGCTGGTAGAGCTTCTGCAACATCAACAGATCAATCACACACACACACACACACACACACACACACACACACACACACACACACACACACACACACACACACACACACACACACACACACACACACACACACACACACACACACACACACACACACACACACACACGTCTAAGTCATGAGCCATTGGCAGCTCCTAACTCAGGTCAGCCTATTTCAGCACCACGGACAGCAACATTCCTCACTTATATTATGTACTATAGTACTTTGTGTGCTTCCATATCTTTAGTCTCTAGTTCTGCTGCATCTTTGCTGCTGCCTGCTGACTTGTGAAGCTCTTGCTTGGCTTCTTCAAGGCCATGACAATTATATAGCCTCTCAGTGAATTTGTGGGTAAAAAAAAAGAAGAAAAATGGAAATCCATGTAAACAAGCAGTAGATTGGGATGACTACAGTACAAGACTCTGACGTGATGCACACTGACACTGTAAAGTCCTGTAGTCTGCATGCTGCCAACAGAGAGACAGGAACACTGATGAGTTACATGGGCGGTCACGCTCCCTCTCTCCTCTCTCTCTTCATCCTCCTCTCCTTCTTCCTTTTCATTCAAAACATACAACTACTCTCCATCATAGTCTCAAATATTCATACAGACCTCAATCAAAGTTTCTCAAATAGAAAAGATTGAAATAGACTAGAAATAGATTGAAATAGATTGAGGATGGTGATGTTAAAGGGGCCATAGAATGGATGCAGGGCACGATGTTCTGTTGATTGACAATATGAATGGAGGTCTATGTTGAGCTTACCTGCAGCCTGAGCCTAACAAAGACATTGTGCTGGGAGGGAAAGAGAGAAAAAGAGAGAGGGGAGGGATAGAGTGATTACTAGCTGCCCAGCTGCCAGAGCCCTGAGAGGTATTCATTCTCAATTGGTATTTCAGATTGGCTTTTCAAATACAGCAATTGCTATTACGTACCTTCCATTTCCATTCACTGTAGAACCGTTTCACACCACTAGTGTTGAGATATTTCTATTACTCGACGATCACTGAGGTAATTATTCAACAGGACATGACTGAAGTAAGCTAAGTGACACAGGGGTTCTTAGTCAGAGAAATAGATTGAAGAAGACAAGAAGAGACAGCATTTTGAGGAATGGAGGATTTTAGGAGAGTCCCGCTATCTGCTTTCAGCTCCCTCTTCCTTGAGCCTCAGCCCAGCCTCCCTAAAGTGCTTTACTTCCATGTTATATTGTGTGTTCTCTCTAGTACCCCTACTTCTATGGCCCAGATGTGGATCAAGCAGATTCCCAGAATGAGAGTCTGTGTCAGTATGGAGTGGCGATTTAATGGTAGCTCGGTAAAGGATGGAGGGATGACTTCAGGGGAGGAAAGGGTTGGAGGATATAGGGATGGAGGAAGAGAGGAAAATATTCACCTCATAGACACGCTGTTTGGAGTGGAGGATGAGCAATATGAGGGGAATGGAGAGAGAGGAGGAAGGAGAGCCGTCTGCCATTGGCCTAACGAGCAAGAACCTGAACTTCACCAAAAAAAATAGAAATACAGACATTGTCATCCCACAAGAAACATGGTATAGAGGAGATGGATCCACTGGTTGCCCTCTAGGTTACAGAGAGCTGGTAGTCCCACCCACCAAACAACCAGGTGTGAAACAGGGAAGGGACTCAGGGGGTATGCTAATTTAGTATAGAGCAGACCTAACTCACTCTATTAAATGAATGAACAGGAAAATGTTACATTTGGCTAGACATTCAAAAGGAAATGATCTCAACAGAGAAAAATATCCTCCTGTGTGCTACCTATATCCCCCCACTAGAATCCCCATACTTTAATGAAGACAGCTTCTCCATCCTGGAGGGGGAAATCAATCATTTCCAGGCCCAAGGAAATGTACTAGTCTGTGGTGACCTAAATGCCAGAACTGGACAAGAACCTGACACCCTCAGCACACAGGGGGACAAACACCTACCTGGAGGTGACAGCATTCCTTATGACAACATAACCAACAAAAACAGGTCACAATTCCTGCAGCTCTGTCACATGCTGGGTATGTACATAGTCAATGATAGACTTTGAGGGGACTACTATGGTAGGTACACTTATAGCTAATTTCTTGGCAGTAGTACTGTAGACTACTTTATCACTGACCTCAACTCAGAATCTCTCAGAGCGGCCACAGTCAGCCCACTGACAGCCGTATCAGATCACAGCAAAATCACAGTCTTCTTGAACAGAGCAATACTCAATCACGAGGCATCAAATCCAAAGGAACTGAATAATATTAAGAAAGGCTATAGATGGAAGGAAAGTAGTGTGGAAACCTACCAAAAACAATTAGGCAACAACAAATTCAATCCTTTTTAGACAACTTCCTAGACAAAACATTCCACTGTAATAGTGAATGTGTAAACTTGGCAGTAGAAAACTTAAACAGTGCATTTGACCTCTCAGTGTCACGCCCTGGCCTTAGTATTCTTTGTTTTCTTAATTATTTTAGTTAGGTCAGGGTGTGACATGGGGAATGTATGTGTTTTTTGTAGTGTCTAGGGTGGTTGTAAGGTTTAGGGGGTTTATTAGAGTAGTTGGGTTTATGTTTAGTATAGTAGTCTAGCTGTGTCTATGGTTGAGTGTAGGTATCTAGGAAAGTCTATGGTTGCCTGAATTGGGTCTCAATTAGAGACAGCTGGTTATTGTTGTCTCTGATTGGGAGCCATATTTAAGGCAACCATAGGCTTTAGCTGTTTGTGGGGAATTGTCTATGTCGAAGTGTTTTGTGTCAGCACTGATGTTTGTATAGCTTCACGGTCATCTGTTCTGTTTGTTGTGTTGTTGTTTCCTTCTTTAAAATAAAAGAAGATGTACTTTCCACGCGCTGCGCCTTGGTCCTCTCTCAGTCCCTTTGACGATCGTGACACTCAGCTTCCCTATCAAATCTAAAAATGTCTAACAGAAAACCAAAGAAAATTAACAACAATGACAAATAGTTTGATGAGGAATGCAAAAATCTAAGAAAGAAATTGAGAAACCTGTCCAACCAAAAACATAGAGACCCAGAAAACCTGAGCCTACGCCTTCACTGTGGTGAATCACTAAAACAATACAGAAATACACTACGGAAAAAGAAGGAACAGCACATCAGAAATCAGCTCAATGTAATTGAAGAATCCATAGACTCTAACAACACAAAGAGTTATCTATCCAAATCAGAGATGTATGGGTAAACCACTTCTCCAATCTTTTTGGCCCTATAACAAAGAACAAACAGCAAAAACATATACATGATCAAATATAAATCTTAGAATCAGATATTAAAAGACTACCAGAACCCACTGGATTCTCCAATTATATTGAATGAACTACGGGACAAAATACAAACCCTCCAACCCAAAAAGGCCTGTGGTGTTGATGGTATCCTGAAATGATAAATGAAATGATAAAATATACAGACCACAAATCCAATTGGCTATACTTCAACTCTTTAACATCATCTTCAGTTCTTGTATCTTCCCCAATATTTGGAACGAAGGACCCCAATCCACAAAAGTGGAGACACATTTGACCCCAATAACTACTGTGGGATATGCCTCAACAGCAACCTTGGGAAAATCCTCTGCATTATCCTTAACAGCAGACGTGTACATTTCCTCAGTGAAAACAATGTACTGAGCAAATGTCAAATTGACTTTTTACCAAATTACCGTACGACAGACCACATATTCACCCTGCACACCCTAATTGGCAAACAAACAAACCAAAACAAAGGCAAAGTCTTCTCATGCTTTGTTGATTTCAAAAAAGCTTTTGAATCAATTTGGATCAAATTTCCACAGAGCTATGGGGTGAGACAGGAATGCAGCTTAAGCCCCACCCTCTTCAACATATGTATCAATGATTGGCGAGGGCACTAGAACAGTCTGCAGCACCCAGACTCACCCTACCAGAATCTGAGGTCAAATGTTTACTGTTTGATGATGATCTGGTGCTTCTGTCACCAACCAAGGAGGGCCTACAGCAGCACCTAGATCTTCTGCACAGATTCTGTCAGACCTGGGTCCTGACAGTAAATCTCAGTAAGAAAAAAATGATGGTGTTCCAAAAAAGTCCAGTTGCCAGGACCACAAATTCCAAATTGAGACTCTGCATGCAGTATTCTGCAGAAATATCCAAATAACCAAATAATGCATGCAGAGCAGAATTAGGCCGATACCCGCTAATTATCAAAATCCAGAAAAGAGACATTAAATTCTACAACCACCTAAAAGGAAGGAAGCCTTCCATAACAAAGCCATCACCAACAGAGACATGAACCTGGAGAAGAGTCCCCTAAATAAGCTGGTACTGGGGTTCTGTTCACAAACACAAACAGACCCCACAGAGCCCCAGGACAGCAACACAATTAGACACAATTAATCATGAGAAAACAAAAAGATAATTACTTGGCATATTGGAAAGAATTTACAAAAAACTAGAGCATACTAGAATGCTATTTGGCCCCAAACAGAGAGTACCCAGAATACCTGACCACTGTGACTGACCCAAACCTAAGGAAAGTTTTGACTATGTACAGACTATGTGTGAGCACAGCCGTGCCATTGAGAAAGGGTGTCGTAGGCAGACCTGGCTCTCAAGAGAAGACAGGCTAAGTGCACAATGCCCACAAAATGAGGTGGAAACTGAGATACACTTCCTAACCTCCTGCCAAATGTATGACCATGTTAGAGACACATATTTCCCTCAGATTACACAGACCTACAAAGAATTTCGAAAAACAAATCCAATTTTGATAAACTTCCATATCTATTGGGTGAAATACCACAATGTGTCATCACAGCAGCAAGATGTGTGACCTGTTGCCACAAGAAAAGGGCAACCAGTGAAGAACAAACACCTTTGTAAATACAACCAATATTTATGTTGATTTATTTTCCCTTTTGTACTTTAACTATTTGCACATCGTTACAGCACTATAGATAGACATAATGACATTTGTAATATCACTATGATGTTGGAACTTGTGTGAGTGTAATATTGACTGTTCATATTTTTTGTTTATTTCACTTTTGTTTATCTATTTCACTTGCTTTGGTAATGTAAACATATGTTTCCCATGCCAATAAAGTCCTTAAATTGAAATTGAATTGAGAGGAAGATAGAGAGGAGAGAAAGAAAGATAGAGAGAGAAGAATATAGAAAAAGAGAGGAAGACAGAGAGAGAGGGAGATAGATAGAAAGAGAGGAAGACAGTGAGAGAGCGAAAGCAGAGAATGAAAAATTGCACTCCTAAATCAACAAAGTCTGGGATTTGGGTTGGGCGCTGTAGTGTGGATTGTTTTTTCATTAGATGAGTGTAGGGTGAGATTATGTTCCATGGTTTTGTGGCTGTTAAATGTGTGTGTGTGTTCGTGTGTATGCCTGAGTGCAGGCCCATGCATGTGAATGTGTGTGTTCCTGCTTGTGTGTATGTGTTTTAGTAACCACAAAACATCTGTCGGTGCTGATTTGATCATGCTGTGTTTAACAGGGTTGATTTCACCATGTGGAGTAGTGGTTTAACTGGTGGGATTAGTTTTGGTAGATAGCTAGGCCAGAATGTCAGCTACGCTGGTTGGTAGACCATGAGGCAAGTTGACTTGGACCTAGACAGGACCTTATCAGCTAGCTAGGAGTAGACACGTGTCTGGTAGTGCTGAGGGTACAAACACATGCACACACACATGGCGGAGAAGGGTGACATCTTACGATTTCCAACCCGTTGTTGCTTTTTTGTGACTTTTTTCATGTTTATCTGTATGTATTGTTTTACATTAAGTTTAACTTTTGTCACATGACCGCTAAGCACTGCTGGACATCAGATCGCCAGTTACTAACCCCAATTTTGACTAAGCTGTTCACTTGTTCATATCGCACCCCATTCCATTCTTTCATGGGCTACCAAAAACGCTGCAGGCGTAGATGCGGCAGACCTGGTGAGATTGAGACTAAGAGAATATCGACCGGCACTCTCCTCCGTTCTATTGGCAAATGTCCAGTCACTGGAGAATAAGATGGACAAGCTTTGTTCGAGTGTCTCCTATCAGAGAGACTTGATAGGCTGCAATATCATATACCTTGCAGCGACGTAGCTGGATGACTCTATGTAGGTAGAACTCAGTGGTTTCTCCATGCAGCAGTAGGATCGGACGAAGGCGGCCTCGGGCCGCCTTCGTCCAAAGGGGAAAGGGGGAAAGGGGTCCAAAGGGGAAGAGTGTGTCTCTTCATGTGTGTCTCTTCATGAACAACTGGTGCGCTGATTCCAATGTGAAGGAAATCTCTAGCTTTTGCTCACCTGATACAGAATACCTCATGGTAAACTGCAGACCTTTTAATCTATCAAGAGAGTTTTAATCCGTAATCATCAACGACTGTATACATCCTTCCACAAGGCAACACCACCGCTCACCCAGACGCAGCGTTTCTGATGGACGGAGACTAACTCGGGGAGACTTAAACCTGTTCTACCTCACTTTTCCCAACCGATCTCCTGCACCACTAGAGGCACTAAAACTCTAGACCACTTTTGTTCACAGAAACACATATCAGGCCCTCCCATGTCCTCCCTTCAGCAAATCTGACCATGACTCTACTCACCTGCTTCCTGTTTACAAAAAAAGCTCAAACAGGAAGTGGTTGGATGTAGCAGACGCAAGGCTACTGTTTTGCTAGGACAGACTGGGATATGTTCCGAGATTCATCCAATAGTATTGAGGAGTTTACAACATCAGTCACAGGCTTCATCAATGAGTGCAGAGACAACGTCGTCGCCACAGTGAAAGTGTCCAAACCAAAACCATGGATTACAGACAATATCCACGCTGGACTAGAGCTACCACTTACAAGAAACGGGACACGGACATAGACGCATACAAGAAAGCCTGCCACGACCTCTAACGAGACATCAAACATGCAAAAGACAATATAGGAGGAAGGTGGAATCCTATTTCACCAGCTCCGACACTCGTCGCATGTGGCAGACGATAACGGACTACAAAGGGAAACCCAGCCATGAGATGCCTAGTGATGCAGAATTCCCTAACGAGCTAAATGCTTTTCATGCTTGCTAAGAGGAATATAACACTAAGTCTTGAGTGAAATCCCCTGTTGATCCAGATGACTGTGTGAGCTCACTCTCTGTGACCGATGTGAGTAAAACTTTTAACGAGGTTAACACGCGCAAGGCTGCCAGGCCAGATGGAATACCAGGGTGCGATTTCAAAGCATGTGCAGACTAGCTGGCAAGTGTCTTCACAGACATTTTGAATCTATCCTTGTCCCAATCTGTAATCTCAACATGTTTCAAACTGACCACAAATGTCCCTGTTCCCAAGAGCTCTGAGGTAACTTGCCTAAATGTCTATCGCCCTGTAGCACTCACATCTGTAATTATGAAGTGTTTTGAAAGGCTGGTCCCTACACACATCAACACCATCATCGACTGGGCTGTAGTAAAGCGGGTCGAGAGCTTAAAGTTCCTTTGCATCCACATCACTGAGTTTTTAACATGGTCCACACACAACTGCACAGTCGTGAAGCACGATAGTGCCTCTTCCCCCTCAGGAGGCTGAAAAGATTTGGCTTGGGCCTTCAGATCCTCTTAAAGCACCATCGAGAGCATCTTGACTGGATGCATTACCGCTTGGTATGGCAAGTGCACCATTTTCAACCACAAAGCACTACAGAGGATGG
The DNA here is from genome assembly GCF_016432855.1 of Salvelinus namaycush. Classification (NCBI taxonomy): domain Eukaryota; kingdom Metazoa; phylum Chordata; class Actinopteri; order Salmoniformes; family Salmonidae; genus Salvelinus; species Salvelinus namaycush. The sequence goes on along the minus strand of NC_052340.1, from coordinate 34,962,947 downwards.
TGCAGACTATGGATGAACATTTCCTGAAAATCAACCAAGTTTCAAAACCAGGAATAATTCATATTTATCCCGAGAGTCCCGGGAAACGGCAAAATTCTGCACCACCTTGTCGGCTTGGCTGCGCCACTTTGTAAAGATCTCAGAGCAAATTAAACTGATATTTAGTAATGATAGAGTCACTATCTTTGATCGCCAATGACATTGCTGTGAATTATGAAACAGGCCGTTCATAAATTATGAGCATTATCCTCCGTGTTGGGGAAGCTACTCTGACAAGATAGTTTAACAAGCTACCAATTACTTCACAATGAAAGATGTTAAGCTACACTAAAGTGGCTCTTAAGGAAAATATAGTTTACTTAACTACTTTTTAAATGTAACTTTAGTTAATAACTAGATACAAACTACTTAGTGAAAAATGTCATACAGTACCAGTCAAAAGGTTGGACACACCTACTCATTCCAGGGTTTTTCTTTATTTTTACTCTTTTCTACATTGTAGAATAATAGTGAAGACATCACAACTATGAAATAACACAAATAGAATCATGTACTAACCAAAAAAGTGTTCAACAAATCAAAATATATTTTATATTTGAGATTCTTCAAAGTAGCCACTCTTTGCGTTGATGACAGCTTTGCACACTCTTGACATACAGTGATTTGCATTGGGGGCATTTATTTGACCATGGAACATGTTTTAAAAATCAAATATGAATAAATCTGAATCATTGTTAATGTTTAGACAATTATTTTTCATATATCTTGAATGGTTGTTGAAACTTTTCTACTTTTACGTGGGGGAATTTTATTTATAAAATGTCCGAAATTCCGTGACCAGGAAGTACATTTTTAGTGCTGCTGATGAGATGCTGATCATGTGATGAGTTCGCAAGTCAAATGCCCCACTTGTGCTTCCACTGGACAGTGAAAAACAAGTAGCTTAACCTTAATTTATTGTAATTTAAATTAGTTTGTAGTAGTTAAGTGTTGAATTAGATTACTTACTGTAGCTACCTCAATCGTTATTTCAAATCATTTCGGTGACTTCACATTTTGCGTTCTAGCAGCCTCAGCTAAATACAAATCCCTCTAGATACAGCCATGTCTCATAGTCACATCCTGAGATTTGTAAATGAAAGAGGAATGTAATAATACAAGTTTTCCATCTTCCCATTTAGAGTTCCTGGCGCAGCAGAGAATGCCCTTATCCAACAAAGCCATTTCCTAACAGACCTGCTAACTTTCTTTGTTGTTACTTTAAGGTTGGAACCAACATGCAGTACCTCCAGCAGTAAGAGAGGACATAACCATTCATTCACCAGCTCAGGGACAAGCTACACTATTCACAGCCCTGTGTAATGTTGAATCTTATTGCATTATTCACAGCCCTGTTTAAAGTTCAATGTTATTGCATTGCTGGACTTGTTGAAACTTCATGTATTTGTATTTTTTTTTACATGTATTTAATGTTTATGTGTTTTAGCTGTAAGTGATCATTTCCAAAGTTTTCATAAATGTTTGTTTACATCGTTGTGCCTTTATGTATGTGTTATGAATGACAGAACGTTTCGGACTTCATAATAAGTACAGCATCATATGATACAAGGCATTTATGTATGTGTTATGAATGACCAAAGGGGTCTGACCTTAAATGAAGTACAGCGTCATGTGATGTAGTCTTTACGGATGTGTTATGAAAGACCGACCGTGTCTCACTTCAAACTAATATTACAGGACACTACATAAAGAGTCAGTAAATAGGTTATTAACGTACAGATGATTTCCTTTTTTGACTTTCAATGATGCGCTATCTCTAATGAACCATTGAAAAGTACCAACAGAAAAGTACAAAGATCTTTTATAGCCAAGATACACCCCTCTCAACTTACATGACGAACCACAGATCTTAGGAACAGTTCACAAAGGTTCAGATTTGTATGAAATCAGCTGATTTCAATCATTCTGTCTCTCTAGCCTATCATTATGTCTCCCTATCCTATCATTCTGTCTCTCTAGCCTATCATTATGTCTCCCTATCCTATCATTCTGTCTCTCTAGCCTTTCATTATGTCTCCCTATCCTATCATTTTTTTATTTTTATTTTTTTTCCACCTTTATTTAAACTTCTTGCCACTATAGGGGGTGCTGTTTCACATTAGCATAATTTCCTCTACAGATTAAACGGCTTCCTACTCAATTCTTGCTCGTACAATATGCATAGTATTATTATTATTGGATAGAAAACACTCTCTAGTTTCTATAGCCGTTGGAATTTTGTCTCTGAGTGAAACAGAACTCAATCTACAGCACTTTTCATTATAGGGAGTCAGATTTCAAACATTTTGGCCACTGATCTGGAGTCAGTTTAAAGGTCCGTGTAAATGCTATGGAGAAACAGACACGTCTTACGTCTTCCCCTGGATGTCACGCTTTGAATGGAGTCGATTGCGCAATCAGGGGCTGTATAAAACAGAAAATACCGGAAGTAGCTTCCCTTTGCTGCCTGCGCCTTGCGCGCGAAGGACATCGGACTCGCCTCCTTCCAAGCGTTAGTTTAGCAAGTAATATTTCTCCGGTCATGTTTTTACCCGTTATAGGTGTTAACAGCATCATAAGGTAGTTAATTTGAACCGTTGTATAGCAATTTATATCCTTTTAGTGCGATTTTGAGGCATTGCTTTGTTGTGCACTTTGAAGCGCTGGGCACGTTTGGGGGTCCCGGTCGTACGTTAGTGGGCATTTCGACGGACAAGTGGACATCTTTCGACCAAAAGAAGATTAGACCCAAGAAAGGATTCTTTGCCCAAGATTCTGATGGAAGAACAGCTCACAGTAAGAACAATTTATGATGATAAATCGTGTTTCTGTCGAAAAATGTTACACGCTTACGCCGCCATTTTGTTTTGTATAGCTTCGCTCGGCGCAACCTGTATTGAAAAGTAAGGATAATTTAAAAAATGTAAATCAGCGATTGCATTAAGAACTAGTTTGTCTTTCGATTCCTGTCAACCCTGTATTTTTTAGTCAAGTATATGATTAGCTTTTGATTAAACTAGATCACTCAAAGATGGCGACCGACATTTCCAGGCTTGTTTTGCTACTATTTTCATTGTATAACCACGTTTTTTTATGGCTAAATATGCACATTTTCGAACAAACTGTATATGTATGTTGTAATATGATGTTACAGGAGTGTCATCTGAAGAATTCTGAGAAGGTTAGTGAAAAAATTAATATATTTTGGCGATGATACGATATCGCTCTCTTTGGCTAGAATCAGTGCTCGGGTAACGTTTGCGTATGTGGTATGCTAATATAACGATTTATTGTGTTTTCGCCGTAAAACACTTAGAAAATCTGAAATGTTGTCTGAATTCACAAGATCTGTGTCTTTCCATTGCTATGTGCTGTGTATTTTTAAGAAATGTTTTATGATGAGTAAATTGGTAATACACGTTGCTGTCTGTAGTAATTCTAGGAGCTTTGGTGAGATTTGTGATGCTGGCTGCAATGGCAAACTATGATTTATACCTGAAATATGCACATTTTTCTAACAAAACCTATCCTATACCATAAATATGTTATCAGACTGTCATCTGATGAGGTTTTTTCTTGGTTAGTGGCTATCAATATCTTAGTTTAGCCGAATTGGTGATAGCTACTGGTGTTGAGAGAAAATGGTGGACAAAGAAAAATGGTGATTTTTGCTAACGTGTTTAGCTAATAGATTTACATATTGTGTCTTCCCTGTAAAACATTTTAAAAATCTGAAATGGTGGCTTTATTCACAAGATCTGTATCTTTCATTAGGTGTCTTGGACTTGTGATTTAATGATATTTAGATGCTACTATTTAATTGTGACGCTATGCTAGCGATGCTAATCAGTGTGGGGGGGGTGGGGGGTGATCCCGGATCCGGGGTTGAGGCTCGTTAGAGGTTAACCAGGTAGGCTAGTTGAGAACAAGTTCTCATTTGCAACTGCGACCTGGCCAAGATAAAGCATAGCAGTGTGAACAGACAACAACACAGAGTTACACATGGAGTAAACAATAAACAAGTCAATAACATGGTAGAAAAAAAGAGAATCTATATACAATGTGTGCAAAAGGCATGAGGAGGTAGGCAATAAATCGAATAATTACAATTTAGCAGATTAACACTGGAGTGATAAATCATCAGATGATCATGTGCAAGTAGAGATACTGGTGTGCAAAAGAGCAGAAAAGTAAATAAATAAAAGCAGTATGGGGGGTGAGGTAGGTAAATTGGGTGGGCTATATACCGATGGACTATGTACAGCTGCAGCGATCGGTTAGCTGCTCTAGCTGATCATTCTGTCTCTCTATCCTATCATTCTGTCTCTATAGCCTATCGTTCTGTCTCTCTATTCTCTCATTCTGTCTCTCTATCTAATCATTCTGTCTACCTCTCCTCCTGTCTCTCTATCCTATCATTCTGTCTCTCTATCCTATCATTCTGTCTCTCTAGCCTATCATTCTGTCTCTCTATCCTATCATTCTGTCTCTCTATCCTATCATTCTGTCTCTCTATCCTATCATTCTGTCTCTCTATCCTATCATTCTGTCTCTCTATCCTATCATTCTGTTTCTCTATCCTCTCATTCTGTCCCTGTCTCTCTATCCTATCATTATGTCCCTGTCTCTCTATCCAATCATTCTGTTTCTCTATCCTTTCATTCTGTCCCTGTCTCTCTATCCTATCGTTGTGTCTCTCTATCCTATCATTGTGTCTCTCTATCCTATCATTGTGTCTCTATATCCTATCATTGTGTCTCTATATCCTGTCATTCTGTCACTCTATCTTTTCATTTTGTCCCTGTCTCTCTATCCTATCATTGTGTCTCTCTGTCCTATCATTGTGTCTCTCTGTCCTATCATTGTGTCTCTCTGTCCTTTCATTGTGTCTCTATATCCCATCATTGTGTCTCTCTGTCCTATCATTGTGTCTCTCTATCCTATCATTGTGTCTCTATCCTATCATTGTGTCTCTCTATTCTATCATTCTGTCTCTCTATCCTATCATTCTGTCTCTCTCTCCTATCATTCTGTCTCTCTATCCTATCATTGTGTATCTCTGTCCTATCATTGTGTCTCTCTGTCCTATCATTGTGTCTCTCTGTCCTATCATTGTGTCTCTCTATCCTATCATTGTGTATCTCTGTCCTATCATTGTGTCTCTCTGTCCTATCATTGTGTCTCTCTGTCCTATCATTGTGTCTCTCTATCCTATCATTGTGTCTCTCTGTCCTATCATTGTGTCTCTCTGTCCTATCACTGTGTCTCTCTAGCCTATCATTGTGTCTCTCCTACATCCAGCCCCTTTCTCACATTTATATTTCTCTCTCGTTCCCTTTCTCTTTCACACTCTCCATCCTCTGTCTGTCCCTCCTCCCTAACTCTCAGCATCTCTTCCTCTCTCTTTCTTTCTCTTTCACACTCTCCATCCTCTGTCTGTCCCTCCTCCCTAACTCTCAGCATCTCTTCCTCTCTCTTCACTCTTCTCATTGTCTCCTCTTACCTATTTTTTCACTCATTCTCCCAGATTCTTCATTATTTCTATCTGTGTCTTACCATTGTCCCTCCAGTCCATATGTACTGTGTGTTGTTGTTGGTATGCTACTCTGTGTAATGCTTGTATTTATGTAGATAGAACATCAGGACAACATCTCAGGCAGCCATTTCAACTCCCTGTGCAGCACGTTATCTTCCATGGTCCCCATGAGGACTAGACTGTGGTGAGGTGGCGCTGTGCCGTGCTGCATGAAGAGGTGTGTAGGGATTTCTGCTTGTTTGGTTGAACACAAAGACTGTCATTTACATATGTTAACACTTAGCTGGTTGTCTCTGTACAGTTAATCTGATTGGCTTGTAATGAGTTCTGCCTTCAGAGGACAGCAACACATACCTCTGGGAATAGTCATTCTGAATACACACTGTGTCTCCCTTTGACTCTTTCTCTTTTTCAGGTTGTTTTTTCTTTCCCTCTTTGTATTCATCCTCTTACACTTCCTCCTCCTCTTCCTCATCATCCTCTTCCTCCTCTCCCCCCTCCGCTTCCTTCTCCTCCTCTTCCTCATCCTCATCATCATCTTCCTCTTCTCCCCCCTCTGCTTCCTTCTCCTCCTATTCCTCCTCCTCTTCCTCTCAATCTGTGTTTATGGTAAGGAGTTTATGCATGAGTCGCAAAGGCATCGTTTTAGAGACTTAAGAGTCGTAATGCACACACACACACTGTTAAGAGATGTAAGTCACCTACTAAAAATAAACCTCCTAAAGGCAACAATCATCCCACAGATCCTACACATCTGTCTGCGAACACACACATGCATACACACACAGGGAAGGCGAGAAACACATACATGTGCAACACAAACACACAGGGAAGGCGAGAAACACATACATGTGCAACACAAACACACAGGGAAGGCGAGAAACACATACATGTGCAACACAAACACACAGGGAAGGCGAGAAATGTAATTTGCTTTGAAAGTAAACAAGCTAATGGAATAGCAAGGATTTTCAGACCAAATCAAACTGATTTGCACATTAGCAAAATGGAGCAGGTTGTTCACTTTCAATATGAAATTAATATCCCCCCAACTCCAATCACGCTTTTTTTTATCCTATAATGCTGGCTGCATATCCTCTGTGCTCAAAACTATCCCAGGGCTCTGATGGTTGCTTTCCAATGAAATAGTATAACTTGTAAGACTTGACCTTGTTGATGTTACCATATTACTCATTTTTACAAGCAACCACAGAAGTTGTCATACTAATGTATTAACATATAAATCATTGTACATCTCCTTCAATCTCTTAGAATGGCAACTACTTCGATCACTACTGGTGTCATCACACTCATCATCACTCATCACTTGAAACCTAATTTATTCTCTCACCAGGAACCTCAACAAACAGCTGTTACAAATCTCACCACCTTCATCACATCAGCACAGCTTATGATAATTCTGCACTCTCTAGCTAAACTCCTCCAAACTCATCAACATACTGTAGAATCCCCTTTCCAACGCGGCCACTTTTCCTGTGACGTTCTGCCTCTTGTTGTTAAGCATTTTAGAAGCGTTGTTGTAGCTCCTTGTTTAGCCCGGCGGGGTAACTGGTGGGTTTGGAGCGCTGAAGAAACGCTTCCTCTCTGTTAAACCTGTTTATTTACGTTGACAGTTTTATTATAGCGCTCTAGTCATTACACACACCCACACAGCGCTCAACTCATTTGCATAGCTAATGAAGCAGTATGTTCAGTGCCCGTTAAGATTTAAGATGGCAGTTGTCTAATTGGAACATTGGCTATAAGACCCCTTTTTTTTATTAAACTCAGTTTGCATGGAACTAATAAACCATAGTCCCTGTTGCTGGGGACAAATGTACTTGTTTTGTTTTTTGAGATGAGATGAATAGTATGAATCAAGTTAATTGATTTGGCCTCGTTTTGTAATGGAAGAAAAACTTTTTGAAGCGCATAAGCTTTTTAAATCCTGGCCTTGAGCCGGTTGAGGAACGAGTGAAGATGATTGGCAAGACAAGGAGATGTGGAGGATAGCGGATAGAGGGAGGAGGAGGAGAGTGATGGAGGGAGAGGGAAGAAGGTGTGGAGGATAGAGGGAGAGGGAGGAGGAGAGTGATGGAGGGAGAGGGAAGGTGTGGAGGATAGAGGGAGAGGGAGGAGGAGGAGAGTGATGGAGGGAGAGGGAAGAAGGTGTGGAGGATAGAGGGAGAGGGAGGAGGAGAGTGATGGAGGGAGAGGGAAGGTGTGGAGGATAGAGGGAGAGGGAGGAGGAGGAGAGTGATGGAGGGAGAGGGAAGAAGGTGTGGAGGATAGAGGGAGAGGGAGGAGGAGGAGAGCGATGGAGGGAAAGGGAAGAAGCTGTGGAGAATAGAGGGAGAGGGAGGAGGAGGAGAGTGATGGAGGGAGAGGGAAGAAGGTGTGGAGGATAGAGGGAGAGGGAGGAGGAGGAGAGTGATGGAGGGAGAGGGAAGTGTGGAGTGATGGAAAGGGCTTCATGGACGTTTTTCTCTGTTCAGTTTATAGTGGAGATCCTCATCAATGAGAGGATGAAGATGAAAAATAGTCTGTCCATCAAACAGTTAGTCCAGCCTGCGCATAGTGAGTCGGTCCATCCCACCAGTACACTGTAAGACATTTGACTGTACTGCATCACACAACCAAGCACATATCGTATGCACATGTACACACACACACACAAACCTATGGCTCCACGACACCCCATCTCACACCATATTCACACACACACACACACACACACACACACACACACACACACACACACACACACACACACACACACACACACACACACACACACACACACACACACACACACACACACACACACACACACACACACACACAGCCCTCTGCCCTGTGGGCCTTGGGAGTGCTGCTCATTGGGACTCCTGCTGGTGAGGAGATGGGAATTTTAATGAACTCTGCCCAGCAGGGCTCTCCTTTTCCACCCTGCTTCACTCTTGCGGTCTCTCCTTTTCTCTATTATCGCTCGACTTGTGGGTTTCACTCTGTCCATTTCTCATTTCCTTCTTCCTAAGGAGGGATAGGAGTGTGTTAACAACCTTCAGATACCACTGAACCCAGTGTGGTATAATAATGTGATTGACAAGTGTGACTGTAATGTGGTTGACCTATGAGTGGGTGGGGACTGTTTTGGCTGCAGTCTAGGCCATACACACACCTGGGTGCACCAGTAAGATATGTATGGAAACAATAGTGTTGGTAGGTACTGTACTGGGAATGATGGGTCAGGCAGAGGTGGTGGCAGCTAATAGAAGTTAGAAAGAGGAAGCAGCTGAGGTTATATTCGTTCTGTGTGAAGAACATCCACATACACCTGCATAAACGAAGACCTCAGCTGGTCAGGCCACTAGAGAGAACAAAGGGGGGAAAAAGTAGAAAAGAAATGGGGGAGGTGGCAAAAAAAGAGAAAGACAGAGAGAGAGAGAGAGACAGAGACAGAGAGAAGAGAGAAGCGAGAGAGACAGAAAGAGGAGATAAGAGAATAAGAGAGAGAGAGGAGAAAGGAGAGAGAGAAAGACAGAGAGAGAAAGACAGAGAGAGAGAGAAGTCATGCAGAGGAACAGCTCCTGACTTGTTATAACTTTTTGTTTGTTAAGAGCGAGATTGACACGATTCAATTAGCAAAAAATGTATAGGTAATCAAATTGTACAACTGAAGATCAACAAAGGAGGAAAAAATTGACAGAGAGTGAGTTAAAAGACCAATCTTCATCGTGGTAGCTAGCCAAATTCAAATCGGTCAGTTAGCTTAACGTCTAGCTCTAACTGTTTACTGGTGGTAACCATAGCAACATGGCCACTGAGGCAGCGCTAGCAGCGTTAGCAGCGACAGAAACTGAGAGACTTTCCCCGCTTTTTTTTGAATACCCAGCAGAAATCAAATCAGAGAAAGGAAGAATCAATTTTAAACACAGAATTCTGAGGGAGAACCCAGAAACTTTGTTTGCCGACTGCTCACAAAACAGGACTGTTACAAACCTGTTATTTTACACAGACCACACTACTGCCTGGCATACAGCTGTAACCAGGCATTTCAGCTATACCACGAAGAAAGGCATCTGCAAGGGAAGGCAAATCCACATTTTTGAGGACAGCGATAAGGACCAGGAAAACAGGTTTCTGACAGTAAATATGTATCAGAACGGCACTGTCATGGTCCAGGGCAGTGAGGCTGCACTCAGCTCTGTTGTGCAGGACTTCCCCACCCTAACGAAGATAGCGGAAAGCAAAAAAGAAAAGGACAGCACCCCGACCTCTCCCCTCACCTCAGGCACCCCAACAGCAGGACCATCCTCCCCCCTGCCTGCCTACAACCACCAGAGCCAAGACCCCACTACCATCAGCCTGTTGAGAGACAGGCTGGCAGTGATAGAGGTATGGGTTACTGAGCTGAAGGAGCAGCTCCCCAGCTACACCACCACCAGTCCAGACACAGAGCTTCTACAGGACCAGATCAACCAGTGCAGGACCCAGCTGAAGAACTCTGTCCAGGAGCTGAGAGAGAGCCTTACCACAGCGCTGGAGGAGGTAAAGGCCACCATGAGGAGAGAGCTGGTGCAGGTAAAGGAGGAGATGGCAAAGGAGTTGTCTGGCATCAAGAGGGTGCTGCAGCACAGAGAACAGACTGTAGAGACTCCTAGAGAGAAGCTGCAGCCCCTCACCACCCCTAACACCCCCACCGACCCACCTTTACCCACAACCCCCCCCCATACCGACAACACTTTACCCACACACCCAGTCAACAAGGAGGCTCACATGGAGACACCTACGACAGAGAGAAGCTCTCTGGCCCCCCCTGACACACCCCCACACACCCCTCCATGTACACAGGCCCTGTGTACTCCAGCCCCAGACCGTAAACACACTAATCTGGTAAAACCCACTGAGGTGGCCATCCTCATTGACTCAAATGGGAAATTCATCCAAGAAGATAAACTCTTCCCCCAACACAAGGTGCGCAAAATATGGTGCCCAAAAACACAGGATGCACTCCACATCCTGTCCCAGCCTGACTTTGGCACACCAGGCCACATTATTATTCACACCGGCACCAACAACCTACGAGAGGAGCAGGAGAGAGTAGGCAGGCTGGTCAACAGAGTAGCAGAGAGGGCCTCTGAGCGGTTCCCCAACTCCCACATCACCATCTCCACTCTGCTGCCCCGCAAAGACTTCCATCACCGTACCATTCAGAAAGTCAACGCTGACATCACCAGAGGGTGTGGCCTACTCCCAAACGTACACGTTGCTCACCACACAACAATCACCCCAGAGCATCTGCACGACTACTCCCACCTGAGGAAGCAGACAGTAGGGATGTTTGTCAAGTCTCTAAAGGACGTGGCACTTGGTAGACAAACACCCCATGCCGCACTGGACAGAGGACCACCCAGAGACCCCTACCAGACCACTGCACCAACAAGGAGCCCCAGGCCCCTTCAACGCCACACCAGACCCAGCGCACCCCACAGGCCCCACCCACCACCAGACCATCACCACTTCCATCGGCTTAGCCAGACCGGACCGGGCCCAGCCTACTACCCCGCACCAGACCACCACCCCTACCAGACCAGAGAGGAAGCCCCACGGCCCAGACCTGGCCCCCCTCCACTCCACAGGGCCCAACAGCAGGACCAGCGCAGCTACGCAGAGGTCGTCAGAGGACAGGAGAACCCTGTGGGATTGAGTGAGATTAAACAGCTCCTCCAATACATCTGCACTAAACTGCACTAAACACACACGGACGCATGTACACACACACACACACACACACACACACACACACACACACACCTATTGTACTAAAATGTACTTGTTCAATGAATAGGAATGTTTATATATATAACAGAAAAAATGTTAGCTGTTATCCTGTTTATCTCGCTCTTAACAACTTAATAGTTAGTTACTGTATTTCTGACTGCTATTCTTTCTTTTGGAACATGAAATCACTGTCAGTTAGCATGTGGAACATTCAGGGCCTAAACTCATCAACCTTTGGACTGAAGAGTTTAGCACTGGAGTTCAACAAAAATCTTAAAGATGTTGACGTCATCATTCTGCAGGAGACATGGTGTAAGGCTGACATTGTCACTCACTGTCCCACAGGTTACAGAGAGGTAATTGTGCCGTCACAAAAACACAGCTCTGTCAATAGAGGCAGAGACTCTGGAGGACTGATCATTTGGTACAAATCCGACCTACAACATCTAATTGATCCCCTCAAAATTGGCAAATATCACATTTGGTTAAAACTGAAAAAAGAACTTGTACTGACAGAAAAAGATGTGTTCCTTTGCGCAATTTATATCCCCCCCTCAGAATCCCCATATTACTCAGAGGAGATCTTCCCCACCCTTGAGGAAGAGACGTGCCATTTCCAGGCCCAGGGAAATGTGCTCATCTGTGGGGACACAAATGCGCGCACAGGAACACTACCTGATCTAACGAGCACACGAGGGGACAGCTTTATTACAGGCCATAATGTTTCTAACTGTCTTAATCTCCCCAATAGAAACAACAGTGACAGCACCGTCAACAAAAACGGAAGGGATCTGTTGCAGCTCTGTAGAAGCTTGGGTCTGTACTTTGTCAATGGTAGGTTACGGGGGGACTCTTTGGGGAGATTCACCTACTGCTCACCTCTTGGCCACAGTACAGTAGACTATATGATCACAGACATTGACCCCTTCTCTCTCAGCTCATTCACTGTCAAGCCACTAACACCTCTGTCTGATCACAGCCAAATTACATTGTTCCTCAAAAGAACAGACATGGAAACAACCACACATTCACAGCCCAGTAAGCTGTACAACATCAGACATTCATACAGATGGGCCCAAAACAGCACAGAAGAATACCAGAAAGCAACCTGGAACCAAAATATCCAAACACTCTTAGATAACTTTCTGGATACCACATTCACTCACAGTAAAGAAGGCATCAATCTAGCAGTACAAAACATCAACTATATATTCAGGCAAACGGCAAAAGAAGCACAATTGAAATTGATAAAAAACAAAACAAAAAAGATCACAGATGACAACTGGTTTGATGCAGATTGTAAAATTATAAGGAAAAAACTTAGAACACTATCCAACCAAAAGCACAGAGACCCAAATAATGGTGAATTACGCCTTCATTACTGTGAGACTTTAAAACTCTATAAACGTACACTCAGAACCAAAAAAGCACAGTACAACAGAAAGCAGCTGACGCTAATTGAGGAGTCCATAAACACAAACAACTTCTGGCAAAATTGGAAAAAAATTAAAAAATCTAAACAAGAGGAATTAGCGATACAAAATGGTGACATTTGGACAACCCATTTTAAAACACTCTACAACACCGTTCAAATTGACACAAACGCAGAACAACGCCAAATTCATGAGAAGTTGAATGGATTAGAAAGAGCTATAAAGGACAATCAAAATCCACTGGACTCCCCAATTACTGACCAGGAGCTCTATAAGAAACTTCAGGCTCTCAAATTTAAAAAGGCATGCGGACCTGATGGCATCCTAAATGAGATGCTCAAACTCACTAGTGCAAAATTTCAATTGGCTATATTAAAACTGTTTAATTTGATCCTGAGTGTAGGTTATTTCCCTGACATCTGGAATCAAGGACTCATAACCCCAATCTTTAAAAACGGAGACAAATTTGACCCTAACAATTACAGAGGCATTTGTGTGAACAGTAACCTGGGGAAGGTTTTCTGTAGTATTATAAATGTAAGAGTTCTAAACTTCCTTAATAAGCACAATGTCTTGAGTAAAAGCCAAATTGGATTTATACCAAAACATCGCACGACCGATCATATTTACACCCTACACACCCTGATAGATAAACATGTCCACCAAAATAATACCAAAATATACGCTTGCTTTATCGACTTCCAAAAAGCATTTGATTCTATTTGGCACACAGGACTGTTCTACAAAGTTATTGAAAGTGGTGTAGGGGGTAAAACATATGACATAATTAAATCAATGTATACTGGCAATACGTGCAGCATTAAAATTGGCAAGAAAAGAACAGAATTCTTTAACCAGGGGCGGGGCCTTCGTCAGGGTTGTAATCTGAGCCCAGCACTCTTCAATATTTACATCAACGAATTGGCCACTATTCTAGAAAAATCCTCAGCCCCTGGTGTTAGTCTCCATAATTCAGAGGTTAAATGCCTACTCTTCGCCGATGACCTATGCCTGCTGTCACCCACAGCACATGGCCTACAGCAGAGCCTGGACCTGCTAGAGCAGTACTGCCAGACCTGGGCCCTGGCAGTAAACCCCAAAAAGACTAAAATAATGATTTTCCAGAGAAGATCCAGATCTCAGGGAATTAGACCAAAGTTCTCAATTGGTACAAAATATATAGAGCACTGCACACACTACAATTACTTAGGTTTAAAAATAAGCTCAACTGGACACCTTAATGAAGCAGTGAATGAACTGAGAGAGAAAGCACGCAGGGCATTCTACGCAATTAAAAAGCAAATTCAAATTGAAATACCTATTAAAATTTGGCTAAAACTAATTGAATATGTCATTGAACCAATTGCACTTTATGGCAGCGAGGTGTGGGGTCCACTTGCAAAACAAGATTTCATCAAATGGGACAAACATCCCATTGAAACCCTGCATGCAGAGTTCTGTAAGATTCTCCTACATGTCCAGAGGAAAACTACAAACAATGCATGCAGGGCAGAATTAGGCAAATATCCACTAATAATAAAAACTCAAAAAAGAGCAATTAAGTTTTGGAAACATCTAAAATACAGTGACCCCCTCTCATATCATTACCAAGCCCTGCAATACCAAGAGCTGAACAAAGAAAAGAGTCCCCTCATCCAGCTGGTCCTGGGGCTGAGTTCACAAACCTGTTCTACTAACACACTGAAGCCTCAGGACCAGAACATCCAATCAATCAGGATAAACCAAATTACAACACAGTCAAAACAAAACTATATTGCTTATTGGGAAACACAAGCACAAGCACAGAGCAAAATGCAGTGCTATCTGGCCCTAAATCGACAGTACACCGTGGCTAAATATTTGACCATGGTTACTGATCAAAACTTTAGAAAAACCTTGACAAAGTACAGGCTCAGTGAGCACAGCCTTGCCATTGAGAAGGGTAGACACAGGAAAACCTGGCTCCCTGTAGAGGAAAGGCTGTGCAACCACTGCACAATAGCAGAACCTGAGACGGAGCTGCATTTCCTGACAAAATGTCAAAAATATAAAACAATTAGAGAGTGTCATTTCCCCAAATTTGAAACTCTTATTCAAGGTTTCAAAGACCTCTCTGATGAGGATAGGCTACCCGTCCTGTTGGGGGAGGACGCAGAGAGCTGTGGGTTGGCAGCGCACTACATTGCTGCCTGCCATAAGTTGAGGGACAGTGTCTGACAGACCAATCAACCTGCACATGTCCTTTACTGTATATTTATTGTTATTGTTGAATGTATGGTTATTTTGACCCTTGGTTATTGTTGTTACTGTTGTCCCGTTGACAATTTTGATTCTCATTTTTACATTGTAAACAAGCTTTGGCAATATGTACATTGTTACGTCATGCCAATAAAGCAAATTGAATTGAATTGAATTGAATTGAATTGACAGAGCGACAGAGAGAGAGAGCCAGAGAGAGAGAGAGAGAGAGAGACAAAGAGAGAAGACAGAGAGAGGAGATGAGAGAGAGGAGAAGAGATAGAGAGAGAGAAAGGAGATAAGAGAAGAGAGAGAGAGAAGAGAGAGAGAGAAGAGAGAGAGCGACAGAAAGAGAGAGACAGAGAGCGACAGAGAGAAGGTAAGGAGGTAAGAGCAGAGAGAGAGGAGAAGAGAGAGAGAAGAGAGAGAGAAGATAAGAGAGAGAGAGACAGAAAGAGAGAAGACAGAGAGTAAAGATAAGAGAAGAGAGGGAGAGAGAGAGAGAGAGGCAGTGAAAGAGGCAGAGAGAGAAGAGAGTTTTGAGTTTTTTATAAAACCTTTATTTTATACTTAATTATTAACACAAATAATGATAATTTCAACTCACTTAAAATAACAACAAAAAAATTCCGCTCTTCCACAAAACAAATTGCTCCTTCGTAAGCCCACATTTTACAGCCCGAGAAGAACTCAAAATCCACTTTAATTTTCTCTTTGACTAATCCTTTAAAAGCATGTCTTACATCCTGCCCATATCCAGTGTCTATCTTTATAAGGCTCAGGGCCAGACCCAGATGGAGACCCAGATGCAGACCCAGATGCAGACCCAGATGCAGACCCAGATGCAGACCCAGATGCAGACACAGGAGGCAGACCCAGATGCAGACCCAGATGCTCCAAAATCTATGAAGGCCTATGTAAAATGGAGGTACACCCTCCCTAGAAATCTGGCTACTATCAACCAAAAATAAATCCTTCTTTAAACCTAATCCCCCGACCTGCTGTAGTACAAGACCTGCCACCCCTCTACGAATCACATTTTGTGGTCCATTAACCTGTCTGGCACCAGCGTTCCGCAAGCGGAACTCATCCCACATTCCACTGAAAAGGCAGAGCGCGAAATTCAAAAGATATTTTTTTGAAATATTTAACTTTCACACATTAACAAGTCCAATACAGCAAATGAAAGATACACATCTTGTGAATCCAGTCAACATGTCCAATTTTTTAAATGTTTTACAGCGAAAACACCACATACATTTATGTTAGCTCACCACCAAATACAAAAAAGGACAGACATTTTTCACAGCACAGGTAGCATGCACAAAGCCAACCTAACTAACCAAGAACCAACCAAACTAACCAAGAAACAACTTCATCAGATGACAGTCTTATAACATGTTATACAATAAATCTATGTTTTGTTCGAAAAATATGCATATTTGAGGTATAAATCAGTTTTACATTGCAGCTACCATCACAGCTACCGTCAGAAATAGAACCGAAGCAGCCAGAGTAATTACAGACACCAACGTCAAATACCTAAATACTCATCATAAAACATTTCTGAAAAATCGATGGTGTACAGCAAATTAAAGACAAACATCTTGTGAATCCAGCCAATATTTCCGATTTTTTAAGTGTTTTACAGCGAAAACACAATATAGCATTATATTAGCTTACTACAATAGCCTACCACACTACCGCATTCATTCATCAAGGCACGTTAGCGATAGCAATAGGCACGTTAGCGATAGGGAATAAACCAGCAAAAGATATTAATTTTCACTAACCTTCATAAACCTTCATCAGATGACAGTCCTATAACATCAGGTTATACATACACTTATGTTTTGTTCGAAAATGTGCATATTTAGAGCTGAAATCAGTGGTTATACATTGTGCTAACGTAGCATCTTTTTCCCAGAATGTGCGGATATTTTTATGACACTCAACTATTCTGACCAAATAACTATTCATAAATGTTACTAGAAAATACATGTTGTATAGGAAATGATAGATACACTAGTTCTTAATGCAATCGCCGTGTTAGAATTCTAAAAATAACTTCATTACGACATCCAGCTTAGTTATAGCGAGAGAGTACCCAAAATCTGGGAGCAAACGACTATTTCACATATTCGACAGATATATGAAATAGCATCATAAAATGGGTCCTACTTTTGATGATCTTTCATCAGAATGTTGTACAAGGGGTCCTTTGTCGGGAACAATCGTTGTTTGGATTTAGAATGTCCTCTTCTCCAGTCAATTAGCATGGAAAGCTAGCAAAGTGGCGCAAAGCTCTCCTTCCTGAACAAAGGCACACAACGCAACACGCCTAACGTCCCGAATAAATTTCAATAATCTAATAAAACTATATTGAAAAAACATACTTTACGATGATATTGTCAAATGTATCAAATAAAATCAAAGCCGGAGATATTAGTCGTCTATAACGGCAGCTTTTCAGAAGGCAATACCAGGTCCCTTCACGCGCTCTCCAGAAAACAGGAAACTGGTGACACGTCATGCCGAGAGCTTTTATTCGATCCCAGATCAAGTTATACACTCCATTTCTTCTCTCACTGCCTGTCGACATCTAGTGGAAGACGTATGAAGTGCATCTATACTAATAAATATCAAGGACATTTATAGGCAGGCCCTAGAACAGAGCATCGATTTCAGATTTTCCACTTCCTTTCAGGAAGTTTGCTGCAAAATTAGTTCTGTTTTACTCACAGATATAATTCAAACGGTTTTAGAAACTAGAGAGTGTTTTCTATCCAATAGTAATAATAATATGCATATTGTACGAGCAAGAATTGAGTACGATATTTTAAAAAAATATCTTTTGAATTTCGCGCCCTGCACTTTGAGCTGGCTGTTGTCATAAGTGTACCGGTGTCGGGCTGCAGCCATAAGAAGTTAAATTGGGCACGATTTTCCCCCAAAGTGAAAACAGCGCCCTCTGTCCTCAACAGGTTAAGCAACTTTTGAATAAACTGAAACCGGAAAGCAGCAGCCCTCCCAGCAAGATGTACAAAACCATGTCCCCCCTCCTCTTTTGACAAATACAAAACACTTTGTGGAACCCAATGATATTTATCCCAAAATAAATCTACAATAATCGCCTGTATCTTAGCCAGAATGACAACTGATGTCACGGTGCAGAGGCAACCACATTGTTAACAATAATAGTGTGCCCCCTGTATGACATTCGAGATAACAACCAACGCCATCTCCTCATCCTCCCTTCCACCATTTCAAGCACCCCATTCCAATTTTTTTCCATTGTACCCTCATCCCCTTGGTACACTCCAAGATACTTAAAACCTCCCTTACACCATTCCAACCCCCTAGCAAAGCCACGATGCCTCCAGACCATTTTTCAATCTGTGAAGCACAACTTTTTTCTCCATTTACCTTTGCAGAGGATATTCCCCTAAACTGACCAACCATGAGACTCAAACTATCCACCTCTGCTTGATTTTTCACTACAATAACTACCTCATCAGCATAGGCTGAGAGACGAATTGGAGGAATATACTCTGAAAGGTACACCCCTTCAATACAACTTCTAATGTTATTTAGTAGTGGCTCTATAGCGATGGCATATAACATTCCTGACAAAGAACACCCCTGCCTAATACCTCTACACACTTTAAAAGGAGCAACAAGCCACCGTTAACTTTCAGTACACTTTCAATGTCACCATACATCACCCTAATCATGGCAATAAAACCAGAGCTGAAACCAAACGCCTCTAAAGTGTGCCATAAGTATTGATGTTCAACTCGGTCAAATGCCATTTCCTGATCAATTGAAATTAGACCAGCATCCAACTCAATAGCCTTAGAGATGTCCAAAATATCCTGAATCAGGGAAATATTATCCCCTACCTGCCTGCCCGGGAACACAGTAGGACTGGTCCGTGTGTATGATTTGCCCCATCACCTCCCTCAGTCACACCTGTTGGACAAAGCCTTGGACAGGATCTTGTAATCAGTGCACAATAAAGCCACCGGCCTCCAGTTCTTCACCTTCCTAGGGTCACCCTTTTTTGGCATCCATTTCGGAGATTCCCTGAAACGGACTTCTCACCAATGCCCCCTGTGCTGTGACACCCTGCAGGTCTGCCAATGCCCCCTGTGCTGTGACACCCTGCAGGTCTGCCAATGCCCCCTGTGCTGTGACACCCTGCAGGTCTGCCAATGCCCCCTATGCTGTGACACCCTGCAGGTCTGCCAATGCCCCCTGTGCTGTGACACCCTGCAGGTCTGCCAATGCAGCTTTTTTTTCTCTTCAGGGCCTGAATATGGCCTCGATCTCCTGTGGTCTCAACTATTGTCGGGAGTTCAACTATTTCAGACTCTAGGGCGTTCATTGATCTGGTGATGTCTCTGGTGACATTCATAGTGTATTGATTACAAAATTGTTGAATCTGGATTTTCCCTATATCCCACCACTGTTGAAGGGATACAAAACTATCCTTTTGAGACCTCCACCTCTCCCAGAAAAAACTAAAACATTTCCTGAAGTGAGCATCACTCAATAAAGTTATATTAAAATGCCAGTATGCACTTTGGGTTTTACAGCGTTAATGAACAACACCTCTGTTATTAAACAATGATCAGAAAGTCCCACTGGAGTTATCACACTTGATTTACAGACCTGAGATTGATGCTCAAAACAATAAAAACCAATCTAACCTGGCCAGAGAGATGGTGTTCTCTCTCACATGGGTCCATGTGTTCTGTCTCGTACCTCCATGTTGGCTCCAAACATCACACAGTGTTACAATAAAACCTATCTAACCTGGCCAGAGAGATGTTGTTCTCTCTCACATGGGTCCATGTGTTCTGCCTCGTACCTCCATGTTGGCTCCAAACATCACACAGTGTTACAATAAAACCTATCTAACCTGGCCAGAGAGATGTTGTTCTCTCTCACATTGGTCCATGTGTTCTGTCTCGTACCTCCATGTTGGCTCCAAACATCACACAGTGTTACAATAAAACCTATCTAACCTGGCCAGAGAGATGTTCTCTCTCACATGGGTCCATGTGTTCTGTCTCGTACCTCCATGTTGGCTCCAAACATCACACAGTGTTACAATAAAACCTGTCTAACCTGGCCAGAGAGATGTTCTCTCTCACATGGGTCCATGTGTTCTGTCTCGTACCTCCATGTTGGCTCCAAACATCACACAGTGTTACAATAAAACCTGTCTAACCTGGCCAGAGAGATGGTGTTCTCTCTCACATGGGCCTATGTGTTCTGTCTTGTGCCTCCATGTTGGCTCTGCCAAATATCACACAGTTCATGCGTTACAATAAGGCGTTTTAAAAAGTCAATGAGGCTACAGTATATGAGGTTCTTTGTGGTTTCTATCTAAATTACTGACAGTGCCGTTAAAATCCCCAACAAGAAATATACAATCCTCAGTGTTACATTTCTCAATGGAATTTGATAATGTCTCTAAAAAACATACCCTCTCAACTGCCACCACTGGGGCATGTACATTTAAACACATAGTGATGTTTTCATATCTCGGTCTAACGTTTAATAACTTCCCCTCAACTACCTCTTCAACCTCATAACACAATGGCAAAAACTATTTTTGAGAACAGAATAGCCACAACTCCACAGGATAGCCACAATCCCACTACACACCACTGCCCTAACCCCCCCCAGTCCTGTTGCCACATAACTTCATTTTCAGTATTGCTATGCGTTTCTTGTATAAAACTTCCTTTCCCTTCATTAACTCATATACCACGGCTCTTTTTAAACGTCTCTAGCCCCATTTTTTTTTTTTTATTAACAAATATCAACAAACAAAAGAGGAATAGTCACATGCAAACAAGCATCCATACAAACTATTTATATTGCCAGGAATCCTAAACAAACTAATCATATTCATTAATAATACAACACTTTTTGATTGCCTTTTTGTTTTTCATTTTAGTAGTGCCATATTGTTTAAATTCATTTATAAAGTGAAAAAAGTTAGGTTTTGAATTAGGCCATTTGCATTTGTGAATATGAAATTGACCTAGTATTATTAGCAGTTTAATTAAATATACTACATCTTTATCTATGTCAGAATTTCTGAAATAAATCATTATATCAAAACTATTAAATAGTACAACCGGTCCTATTTTTGTGTAACAAATTTCTGTATGTCAATCCAAAAAATTCTACTATAAATACGGGCAAAAAACAAATGCAAAATGGTCTCCTTCTCCATTCCACAGAAATCACATTTATAGTCAATATTCAGCTTGAATCTTTCCAAAACATGTTTCACAGGATAAATTCTATGTAACATTTAAAATGAAACTTCCTTTACCTTGTTACTGATACAATATTTGTTATCAATTTTCCATGCTTTCCCCCATTGCATATCACCATAGATATTTGACCAAAATAATCTTGCTGTGGGAATTGTAGTATCACAAACAATATTCCTAATCTGTTTATTACTACATTTATCTTTGATGTTAATATTGCCAATGAATATATTTTCATGTAAATCTATGTTACTTACATCAACCACAGAGGAATTTAAAAGAGATACAGTCCCCCTTGGAATCGCATCAAAAACAATTGCATATTCTTTCAGGGTTATTGGAATTTTAAACTTATCAAGAAATTCCCCATTTGAGAGTAGATATCCATCCTCATTCAGTAACTGACCAACCAAAATAATTTTATTCTCAAACCAGTTCCGAAAAAAAAGATACTTATTTTTAAATCGTATATCTCTGTTGTTCCATATAAAGTATATGTGAGGGGGAAATTTGTGTTTATACGCTAACATCCATGCTAAAATTGCCTGCTTATGGAATTTGGCCAAATTTCCTGGGATTTTATCAACATAAAAATTACATCGAAGCAAAAATTCTAAACCACCAACAGAGTCAAATAAATACTTAGGGAAGACATTCCAAATACTGTTCTGGTTCTTAACATACTTCAGAATCGAATTTATTTTAAAAGTATTATTTAGAGTATTGAAATCTAAAACCTCAAGACCTCCTTGTTCTTGGGTATTAGTGAGAATATCTTTCATAGATACTGAGGCTTGTTCCTCCAAATAAAAGTCCTTTACAATTTTAGGGGATAATTCAAGTGATAATGAGACATAAACTGATTTGGATAACCCTTCAGCTTTGGACAATAAAACCCGACCATATAACGAAATATCTCTCAGCAACCAGAGGTTCAATTTCTTCTTTGTTTTCTCAATAATGGGGTTAAAGTTGAATTCACTCCTTTGTTTTTCATCCTTGCATATAACAATTCCAAGATAAGTAGCCTTATCTTTAATTGGGATACCATATACTTCCTGTAAAACACAATCCTTGAGTGGAAATAAGACTGACTTATTGATATTCATGTTCAAACCTGAAACTAAGGAAAAGTCTTCAATACAGGAAACTGCTTTAGAAACCTCATTCCTGTCTCTTAAAAATATGGTGGTATCATCAGCCAGTTTATATAGTTTAAATTCATTGCCAAGTGCTGAAACACCTTGAAAATTCCCTTTCTTGTTATGAAGAGCCATAATTTGAGTAACCAATAAAAATTTAAATGGACTAATTGGGAAGCCCTGCCTAATGCCACGGCCAATATCAAGTCTTTGGGATGTCCCGTGAACTAATTTTACAGAGCTAGTACTATATAAAGTTTGGACTGCTTTCCAAAAAACGTATTGCTTTGAACATAAACTCATGTTCTACAGTGTCAAAAGCTTTATAAAAATCAACAAACAAAAGAAAACCTGCCCCGTCGCGGACCAGGATGTCTTGCTCCCAGACAGACTAAATAACTTTTTTGCTCGCTTTGAGGACAACACTGACACGGCCCGCTACCAAAACCTGCGGGCTCTCCTTCACTGCAGCCGAGGTGAGTAAAACATTTAAACGTGTTAACCCTCGCAAGGCTGCAGGCCCAGACGGCATTCCCAGCCGCGTCCTCAGAGCATGCGCAGACCAGCTGGCTGGTGTGTTTAAGGACATATTCAATCAATCCTTATCCCAGTCTGCTGTTCCCACATGCTTCAAGAGGGCCACCATTGTTCCTGTTCCCAAGAAAGCTAAGGTAACTGAGCTAAACGACTACCGCCCCGTAGCACTCACTTCCGTCATCATGAAGTGCTTTGAGAGACTAGTCAAGGACCATATCACCTCCACCCTACCTGACACCCTAGACCCACTCCAATTTGCTTACCGACCCAATAGGTCCACAGACGACACAATCGCAACCACACTGCACACTGCCCTAACCCATCTGGACAAGAGGAATACCTATGTGAGAATGCTGTTCATTGACTACAGCTCAGCATTTAACACCATAGTACCCTCCAAACTCGTCATTAGGCTCGAGACCCTGGGTCTCGACCCCGCCCTGTGCAACTGGGTCCTGGACTTCCTGACGGGCCGCCCCCAGGTGGTGAGGGTAGGTAACAACATCTCCACCCCGCTGATCCTCAACACTGGGGCCCCACAAGGGTGTGTTCTGAGCCCTCTCCTGTACTCCCTGTTCACCCACGACTGCGTGGCCATGCACGCCTCCAACTCAATCATCAAGTTTGCGGACGACACTACAGTGGTAGGCTTGATTACCAACAACGACGAGACGGCCTACAGGGAGGAGGTGAGGGCCCTCGGAGTGTGGTGTCAGGAAAATAACCTTACACTCAACGTCAACAAAACAAAGGAGATGATTGTGGACTTCAGGAAACAGCAGAGGGAGCACCCCCCTATCCACATCGACGGGACAGTAGTGGAGAAGGTGGAAAGTTTTAAGTTCCTCGGTGTACACATCACGGACAAACTGAATTGGTCCACCCACACAGACAGCGTTGTGAAGAAGGCGCAGCAGCGCCTCTTCAACCTCAGGAGGCTGAAGAAATTCGGCTTTTCACCAAAAGCACTCACAAACTTCATTCAGATGAATCTCATGATTCAGATGAATCTCATGATCACTGGTCGTGGTGGCTGGTTATTTTCCCCATCTCTCAGCCTACTCAGGCGGTGCACTACATCCAGAGAACCTGCAACAACATTTCACTCCTCCTCCAGGACTATTGCCCTGCAAATGTCCTTCACTCTTGCTTTGATGTTCTCATCAGATTTTTCTATAAATTCAAAGATTCCATCTCCGACCATACCGGTCATTCTCATTTTCCTTTGACTCCATTTCAGTGAGTTTCTTCTCCTGCTTTGCAACCTGAATTTTCAATGTTGCGTTCTGCTGCTTCAGAGTTTTTACTTCCTCAGTATTGAAATCAATCGATTTCTTCAGGTTAATGATACTGAGTGTTCTTTTTCACCAAATCCATGATGTCATCTGCGCTCTCTTTGATTTTAGCCGTGAGGATGCAGACAATGTTGTCCTGTAGCTGGCTCATTGATGGTTCACTTCTCAGCTTCTTTGGGAGTTGTTCCTTGGTTGGGGTATTCGGGTATGAATCACATTTACCCCCCTTTTTACACTGCAAGCATATGAGTGAGTTTCAACAATGCCTCTTTTCTCCTTGGAAGTTTCAACATCCATTATCTCAGCAACAGTTTGGTTATGTCCTGATTCCATGCTACTATTTATGAAGACGTTAGCAGGCTAACTTAACTACACATGCTGAAACTTTTCGATAGCTAGCTTGTTCGTTGGAAATCGTCATTAATTACAAAACCGTCATGGAAATCGTCATTAATTACAAAATTATTCAAAATAGCTACATTGTATGGTTAGATATCATTTTTTGTGAAAAAAAAAACAAATTGCAACTGCAGTCAAAAACTATAAACTTTGTGAGAAAACCCAAAAATTGTTCGTCAGCTAGAAATGTTACACCCTCTCATGCCGCCATCTTGAGCGCCCCCCTCTCGCCCCATTTACGTTTACAGAAGACATCCTAAAACTGCTCATGGCTGAAAAAAAATACACAGGTAGAGACAGAAAACTCTTTATGGAGTTAAGGCTGCGACTGAACTCTTTAATTTCCTTTAGTATTCAAATCACTTGTCATTCTCGTGACAACTTTCTTGAGTCTAGCGATTTCAGGGCTTGTCAAACCTCCCCATCACAACCTTTGTTGGTTCAATACACAAATCACTTTCAGGAAAAAAATCTGTTACATTATAATCCTGCATATATTTCTTTCCTTTTGTAAATTTGTGAAATTGACGTACCTTCTCAATCCCATACCTCCCTTCCACCCCAATTTTCTCACTATTTTGTTTGATACAGCAGATGACTCACTCTTGCTATCATCCGCAGAGGAAAACTACATCTCTACAACCTGTTTATCCTCAACGGATTTATCAATCTCTACCTTCCTCTTAGAATTAGAACCTTCATCACCCTCGGTACTTTGAAAACAGCTGCTTAATTTTCCATTGTTTCAATCTCCTCGTGAACTCCACTTTCATTTTCCAGCAACAACACAGCGACCCCAGTCACACTCACTGGCTGTTTCCCCTCCCTCTTTACTCTGATCCACCACAATTTCTCCTTTCCTACTTTTCCAACCACATCTTCCCACATTCTCCCTTCCCCTGAACCCTTAGCATGTTCATCCCTTCGCAGTAGTGCAGTAGCTGTACCAGTACCAGAGCTGCTACTGGGCTCTGCTCACTCATTCTCAGGACAATAATGTACCAAATGCCCCTCACTTCCGCAGCCAAAGCATTTCATTGATTCACTAGAAGCATAGAACACATAATTAAATCTGTCAACCTTAAAAATGAATGCTAAATTTAGTCAGTCATTATCCGTCTGTTGGATTCGACATTTTGAACATTGAGATATTAAAGACATGATAGATCAGAGCATAGTATATTAAGGAGTGAGATCTGTAGAAAGACAGATTGGCTGTGGAATGTGCTGGGTGGACGGGAGGAGATCAAAGGATTGCTATAGGGGAGGCGATGGACATCTGTGGACTAGGTGAAGGAGGGGTTGAGGTCAGGAGGTGAGGTCAGACCCCTGAAGGGAGTAATAAGGGTTTAGTATCCTGATACCCTCTTCCCATGGAACCATAAGATGTAAGGATTGGAGAGAAGGAGGAGTTTCTTAAGTGGGATATATATGTGTGATGGTGAGAAATGTTTGGCTGTCTGAATTACAGCTGTACAGACCCTTTGGACGGAATTAAACTTGGTCAAGCTTCTCTAGTGTCTGTGAGTTATTAACTCTGAAAAACAAGAACCTAACAGATGGCGTTGTCGGCAGGATTCACCACGATTTGTAGTCAAACCAAAGAGTCCAGATCAGTGGAGCAGAGCTGGCAACAAACAAGGTAGGCTAGTTCCTATATCTGTTTCCACTCATTTTGACAATTTGGGGAGATGACAATCTTTGGCTGAACTAATTATGGGATATGGACCTGGTGAGTCTAAGTTTAATTCTGTAGGCCCATTGTGCAAATGACCGGTCGTAAATATCTGGTATAGGGTAGGTTCCTTTGAGGATAGGTCCCAAGTGGAGGTTTTTCTCTGCGAGAGCCAGGAGTGACAATACAGGAAGGGTAGGTTCCATATAGGATAGGTCCCTAGTGGAGGTTTTTCTCTGCGAGAGCCAGGAGTGACAATACAGGGAGGGTAGGTTCCATAAGGATAGGTCCCTAGTGGGGGTATTTCCCTGTGAGATCTGTAAAAGGGACAAAAGTCCCAGTTGCAGTGAGTTTTTTTTAAGACGAGAGTTCTAGAAGATAGTGAGTTAACAAAAACAAAAACAAAAGATAGGATATTCAAACACTGTTTGATTTACGTGTAGTAGCAGTATCAACTGGGAGAGAGGTTGGTTTATGTCTATGGGGAGAGGGCGCGAATAGAGATTATGTGGGTTATCAATAATAGTGATATTTTAGGAAGTACTGGAATGGGATATAAAGTCCATATTCACCAGTAATACATTTGCAGACGCTATGGTATCGGTTCTAATACAAGGTACTAAGTGCCGTGACCAATTAATTATTATCCGGGGAGGTGTGTAGTGCTATATTAGAAAATAGTTCATAGAATCTGGGTATTATAGACGGGAGTGATGAAATCTAAAATACCCTGAACACCGTCGGGAGAGTTTAGGGAATAATAACTATTGATATGGCAACAAACGGACTTGTTTCTCCCTGCAATATAGAGCTAGCAGATTTTAATAAAGCCATGGAGGCGCTGAAAGAAGCGCACGAGCATTCTACCAATTCGGCTGGAATATGGGAAAAACTTAGCAAATTAGATCAAATTGGACAACATTTTCCTACTGACGGAGATTTCAAATCAAATAAAGAATTCAGGGAGGCAATTATGACTTGGCACAAGGACATAAAACCAGAATCAAAAGCTCAATATACCAGCGTTTTAATGTCAGCATTCTATCAACAGAAAATGCATCACGATAAACCCAGAATGAGTACCAGTATGCAGCCACAGAACGACTGGGAACGGGAGTACATTGATAGAATTTTCACTTCTGCTTTGCTGGCAGGGTTGAACCCTGTGATCAAAACGGTAATTGCGAGGATGGTAGAATTAATTCAAGACGATGTTTTGAGAGTGGGATATAACTCCGCTCACCTCGCAGATGTGCGAGGGGTTAATTGGGCCATAGAGAAAAGCACTAACTGTATTTTCAATGGCCAAGATAAGACAAAGAAACGTAGCGGAAAAGCATCAAAGCGTAGGGAGACAGAGTCCTGTTTTAGGTGTGGGGCTATTGGTCATTGGAAAAGGGAGTGTAAAGTGGGTATGGAGCCTGCTGTATTCGGAGAAAATGCTGCCAGGCAAGCGTTTGCATCATTTTCAAAAGCGCAGCAACAAATCTTCTGGGAAGTAGAAGGAATGGAACTTTCACCTAGCGGTATATAGTCTCTTTCACCTAGCGGTATATAGGTATAATTCCTGTGGCCAGGGATCCTTACGATGAGAAATTTGCCACAGAAAAACGTATTTTGTGTTGAAGATTCTAGGCGAAATGCCAGGGGAATGGATTCTAAAGGTAACACATTTAAATTATATGGCCAAACACTCCTTGCAAACTCAGGCCTTGGGTTTTTTTTAAATCATGAGACATTTTATGTGGTTTTATTTTGAAATAATGTACGTTTTATGTCATCTTATTCTGGAATAGGATTCTAGAATGGACGAAAGGGTGGAGGGGTCACAAGGAATTAGTATAGGGGTTACCTAACCTAAAATGAACTGGGGTCACGAGGAATTGGTATAGGGGTTACCAAACCTAAAATGCACATTTAATTTGTTTATGTGGTGTGGTGGTTATGGAGAATCATGGGGAAAAGGAGACCAGTGAATCGTTAGACTCGGTGAAAAGATCATGTCGCCGTGTTGTGGGATTTATTGGATGGGGTCTTTTCAGTGCAGTTAAATTGGCTATGCAGGATGGAAATGTCTTGAGAGGTAGTTAAATGGTTTCCGAAGGACAGGGAAAGAAAGGGAGAGGATACATTTTAATGGTGTCGAAAGCCCTGTATACTAAAAAGTTCTAATGAGGAATGATCAACCTCACTAGAAATTAACGGAATAGGGGGATTTAATTATAAAATGAATGAGAAACACCAGTCTCTATCCAAATTGTACAATTACTTTAGGAGATTATTATTTCCGTAGGGAGTTATATAGAGTTGTAATTCTAAGTTGATTAGTTATTCGAATTTGTCCATTTTTGATTTATCATGTTTTTTTATCACGTGTTTGAAAGGGGAAAATTACCAGTTCCCTGAGGTCCTGATCTTTGGGGTACTTATACAGTGGTACTGTGTTCAGGCTGCATATAGAAAGGAAAATATATGTTAATAAGGGGTGACAGTTACTTCAAATGGATTGTGATTATATGTATTGCTGATTTCATTTTGTGTTTTTGTTTTGATACAAATTTGACCAGATTGGGATCCTGGAGTGGGAATTCTGCGAGGGGTTAGGGTGCTAACTTCAGGATCTGGTAACTCTTCCGAGAGGTCGCCGGTAGAATAAGGGAGTATGGACTAATTTAGAAAATATTTTAGCAGTAACAGTATGTTATGCTTTTTAACATTTGTCGTAGAGATAATGTTGTTAAGAAAAGGTTAATGTCATAATTCGTCATATAGTCAATGTTTGTCTGGTGTCCTGACACATAAATGAAATGAACTAAACTGCTGTTATGATCTGTGTTTTTTTGAGGTTATCATGGAAGTTGACATCAGATCGTGTCTTAAAACCTCTAACGCCTCACAAACCCGGATCCGGGATCCCCCCCCATCAAAAAAGCTGACTAGCATAGCCTAGCCTAAAGCCACAGGGATATCATATAATAAAATTTTCATGAAATCACAAGTCCAAGACACCAAATGAAAGATACACATCTTGTGAATCCAGCCATCATTTCTGATTTTTAAAATGTTTTACAGGGAAGACACAATATGTAAATCTATTAGCTAACCACGTTAGCAAAAGACACCACTTTTTTACTCCACCATTTTTTTACTCCATCAGTAGCTATCACAAATTCGACCAAATAAAGATATAAATAGCCACTAACCAAGAACCAACATCAGATGACAGTCTGATAACATATTTATTGTATAGCATATGTTTTGTTAGAAAAATGTGCATATTTCAGGTATAAATCATAGTTTACCATTGCAGCCACCATCACAACTCTCACCAAAGCGACTAGAATAACTACAGAGACCATCGTGTATTACCTAATTACTCATCATAAAACATTTCTTAAAAATACACAGCATACAGCAAATGAAAGACACAGATCTTGTGAATCCAGCCAATATTTCAGATTTTCTAAGTGTTTTACAGCGAAAACACAATATAGCGTTATATTAGCTTACCACAATAGCAAACATCACAACAGCATTGATTCAAGCCAAAAATAGCG
The DNA here is from genome assembly GCF_016432855.1 of Salvelinus namaycush. NCBI lineage: Eukaryota > Metazoa > Chordata > Actinopteri > Salmoniformes > Salmonidae > Salvelinus > Salvelinus namaycush. The sequence goes on along the minus strand of NC_052340.1, from coordinate 34,933,016 downwards.
ATAACGTATAAACCACCAAAATATATAAATTTTTTCACTAACCTTCTCAGAATTCTTCAGATGACAGTCCTATAACATCATATTACACAATGCATATAGAGTTTGTTCGAAAATGTGCATATTTAGCGGCACAAATCGTGGTTATACAATGTGATTAGTGGCCAAAACCTCAAGCAATCTGTCCGGCGCCATCTTGGAGAGGCACCTATTCTAATCGAAAACTATTCATAAACTTGACTAAAAAATACAAGTTGGACAGCAAATGAAAGACAAATTAGTTCTTAATGCAATCGCTGTGTTACATTTTTAAAATTAACGTTACTTCAGCATACAGCGTGCGCTAAAGCGAGACCGCACCGAAATTCATGGCGGAATTATTATTTGACATTTGTCAACATAAATACGAATTAACAACATAAAGATTGCTTACTATTTGCCGAGCTTCCATCAGAATCTTGGGCAAGGTGTCCTTTCTCCAGAACAATCGTCTTTTGGTTGAAAGATGTCCTCTTCTCATGTGGAAATAGCAGCTAACGATAGCCACCCACTGGAGAGGTGTCCAACTTGTGAAAGCGCATCACAAAGAAATCCAGGAAAATCGCAATAAACTGATATAAACTGCTATAAGTCGGTTTAAATTAACTACCTTATGATGTCTTTAACAACTATAACGAATAAAAACATGACCGGAGATACAGAACTGCTAAAACGAAAGCTTTGCAGGAGGCCATTGTGATGTCCCTGATGCGCCAGGCGCCCCGTTGAAAAGAACGGTAATTCCGTTCCACGGTCTTATATAGGGCCCCAGATTGCGCAATCCACTCCATTCAAATTCTCCCCGCTTACTGACATCTAGAGGAAGGCGTATGCAGTGCATGTAGCCCGATGGCTTACATGGGGACTTATAAACTGACCTCAGAACAGGGACCTCGATTTCTGAAATCTCACTCCCTGACAGGAAATGTGCTGCAGAATGAGTTCTGTTTCACTCAGAGAAATAATTCAAACGGTTTTAGAAACTAGAGAGTGTTTTCTATCCAATAGTAATAATAATATGCATATTGTACGAGCAAGAATTGAGTACGAGGCAGTTTAATTTGGGAACGAATTTTTACAAAGTCGAAATGGCGCACCCCTAGTGTCAAGAAGTTTTAATGCATGGTAGGAATAATTTGACCACCATCAGTGTGTGTAAACCTCAAAACCCTCCCTAACCGGCTGAAGAAAGAGTGACAAAGGCATGCAATGAGAGACAGTGACTTTTACCACTCCTATCTGAGTCCGAGCCAAACAAGGGCCGGGGTGCTGAGCGCGGTGAGAGAGAACAAGCTCAGGTGAGAGACTTGTGTACGTGGGAGAGACGGAAGTATCTACTTGGATATTAAAATCGGGACAATTATCAAGGGCCATGAAATGTGACAGGCAAAAGTTACATGAGCCGTTGGGAAAATGAACTGTAAACGATATCTGAAGAAGACACGCTAGAATGATAAGTGCCGGGTGAAGGAAAGGGGGGGGGGGTGGTATACACCCTGCTAACTATTTAGACTAAGAATGCATTGAGATACTGATATTTTATTACCAGGCCACTTGTGACAGGAAAACAGGGACAAAGGGGGGCTGTAATGAGAAGAGTTATTACCAGCAATAAAAGGTTGTTTATAAATATATGTTCTAACAGGGATGATGTGTGCTAAATTGATAAGCTGAAATTTGAGTCCGAGACTCAAAGTAAGCACTGAGGTCAGTCATTCTAAAGTTGGTGGGATAATTTATAAAATGTTTTATTTGTGATTGGGATACAGCGAGAGAGAATTTCTACAGAACGATGAGGGGTGGGGGCGCTGCTAAAATGTATTTGGCCGAGAGAGTCTCCAGAAACCTTATCTCTAAGTGTCATCCTGAGGTGGTTTGTTAGGGAATCACTGGATGATAGCTTGGGACAACCATGAAAGTTTTTTGTTCTCTTTTGTTTAACCCTGTAATCAAAATGTTTATGTTACATTGCATCAATGGGTGGTGCTAAGTTATTAAACATGTACTTTGTTTCTCTTTCCTTTTCAAGTCAATATGTTTTTAGGTTTCGTGGAACATGAGGGTGTTCATTGTTCCAGAGGAGGGAATGATGTATATTGACTAACTGATGTGAGAATGTGTTAGTATGTTTCTAACTGTAGAACATGCATTAGGAGTAGTGACTAGTGTGTTATGGGTTAGATGTAGTGATAGAGGAGTATAGTGTGTTATGGGTTAGATGTAATGATAGAGTATAGTGTGTTATGGGTTAGATGTAATGATAGAGTATAGTGTGTTATGGGTTAGATGTAATGATAGAGGAGTATAGTGTGTTATGGGTTAGATGTAATGATAGAGGAGTATAGTGTGTTATGGGTTAGATGTAATGATAGAGTATAGTGTGTTATGGGTTAGATGTAATGATAGAGGAGTATAGTGTGTTATGGGTTAGATGTAATGATAGAGGAGTATAGTGTGTTATGGGGTAGATGTAATGATAGAGGAGTATAGTGTGTTATGGGTTAGATGTAATGATAGAGGAGAATAGTGTGTTATGGGTTAGATGTAATGATAGAGGAGTATAGTGTGTTATGGGTTAGATGTTATGATAGAGGAGTATAGTGTGTTATGGGTTAGATGTAGTGATAGAGGAGTATGGTGTGTTATGGGTTAGATGGTATGATAGAGGAATATAGTGTGTTATGGGTTAGATGTAGTGATAGAGGAGTATAGTGTGTTATGGGTTAGATGTAATGATAGAGTATAGTGTGTTATGGGTTAGATGTAGTGATAGAGGAGTATAGTGTGTTATGGGTTAGATGTAATGATAGAGTATAGTGTGTTATGGGTTAGATGTAGTGATAGAGGAGTATAGTGTGTTATGGGTTAGATGTTATGATAGAGGAGTATAGTGTGTTATGGGTTAGATGTAGTGATAGAGGAGTATAGTGTGTTATGGGTTAGATGTAATGATAGAGTATAGTGTGTTATGGGTTAGATGTAGTGATAGAGTATAGTGTGTTATGGGTTAGATGTTATGATAGAGGAGTATAGTGTGTTATGGGTTAGATGTAATGATAGAGTATAGTGTGTTATGGGTTAGATGTAGTGATAGAGGAGTATAGTGTGTTATGGGTTAGATGTAATGATAGAGGAGTATAGTGTGTTATTGGTTAGATGTAATGATAGAGTATAGTGTGTTATGGGTTAGATGTAGTGATAGAGGAGTATAGTGTGTTATGGGTTAGATGTAATGATAGAGGTGTATAGTGTGTTATGGGTTAGATGTAATGATAGAGTATAGTGTGTTATGGGTTAGATGTAATGATAGAGGAGTATAGTGTGTTATGGGTTAGATGTAACGATAGAGGAGTATAGTGTGTTATGGGTTAGATGTAATGATAGAGTATAGTGTGTTATTGGTTAGATGTAATGATAGAGGTGTATAGTGTGTTATGGGTTAGATGTAATGATAGAGTATAGTGTGTTATGGGTTAGATGTAATGATAGAGGAGTATAGTGTGTTATGGGTTAGATGTAATGATAGAGGAGTATAGTGTGTTATGGGTTAGATGTAATGATAGAGGAGTATAGTGTGTTATGGGTTAGATGTAATGATAGAGTATAGTGTTATGGTTTAGATGTAATGCTAGAGGAGTATAGTGTGTTATGGGTTAGATGCAATGATAGAGTATAGTGTGTTATGGGTTATGGGTTAGATGTAATGATAGAGGAGTATAGTGTGTTATGGGTTAGATGTAATGATAGAGTATAGTGTGTTATGGGTTAGATGTAGTGATAGAGTATAGTGTATTATGGGTTAGATGTAATGATAGAGGAGTATAGTGTGTTATGGGTTAGATGTAGTGATAGAGGAGTATAGTGTGTTATGGGTTAGATGTAATGATAGAGTATAGTGTGTTATGGGTTAGATGTAGTGATAGAGGAGTATAGTGTGTTAGATGTAATGATAGAGTATAGTGTGTTATGGGTTAGATGTAATGATAGAGGAGTATAGTGTGTTATGGGTTAGATGTAATGATAGAGTATAGTGTGTTATGGGTTAGATGTAATGATAGAGTATAGTGTGTTATGGGTTAGATGTAATGATAGAGTATAGTGTGTTATGGGTTAGATGTTATGATAGAGGAGTATAGTGTTGTCACGTTCCTGACCTGTTTTCTGTTGTTTGGTATGTGTTTAATTGGTCAGGGCGTGAGTTTGGGTGGGTAGTCTATGTTATGTGTTTTCTATGTTGGGTTAATGGGTTGCCTGGTATGGCTCTCAATTAGAGGCAGGTGTTTGGCGTTTCCTCTGATTGAGAGTCATATTAAGGTAGGTTGTTTCACATTGTTTGTTGTGGGTGGTTGTCTTCCGTGTCAGTACATGTTACCACACGGGACTGTTTCGGTTTGTCTGTTCCTGTTCGTGTGTTCTTCGTTTCATGTAAGTTCGTAAGTTTAGGTCTGTTTAGGTCTGTTTAGTTCTGTTTAGTTCGTTTTGTTATTTTGTTTTCTAAAGTGTTATTTCGTGTTTCGTCGTTTGTCTAATAAATCATTATGTCCACATACCTCGCTGCGTGTTGGTCTGATCCATGCTCCTCCTCATCCGAGGAGGAGGAATATGACGACGATCGTTACAAGTGTGTTATGGGTTAGATGTAGTGATAGAGGAGTATGGTGTGTTATGGGTTAGATGTTATGATAGAGGAGTATAGTGTGTTATGGGTTAGATGTAGTGATAGAGGAGTATGGTGTGTTATGGGTTAGATGTTATGATAGAGGAGTATAGTGGGTTATGGGTTAGATGTAGTGATAGAGGAGTATAGTGTGTTATGGGTTAGATGTAATGATAGAGTATAGTGAGTTATGGGTTAGATGTAGTGATAGAGGAGTATAGTGTGTTATGGTTTAGATGTAATGATAGAGTATAGTGTGTTATTGGTTAGATGTAATGATAGAGGTGTATAGTGTGTTATGGGTTAGATGTAATGATAGAGTTTAGTGTGTTATGGGTTAGATGTAATGATAGAGGAGTATAGTGTGTTATGGGTTAGATGTAACGATAGAGGAGTATAGTGTGTTATGGGTTAGATGTAATGATAGAGTATAGTGTGTTATTGGTTAGATGTAATGATAGAGGTGTATAGTGTGTTATGGGTTAGATGTAATGATAGAGTATAGTGTGTTATGGGTTAGATGTAATGAAAGAGGAGTATAGTGTGTTATGGGTTAGATGTAATGATAGAGGAGTATAGTGTGTTATGGGTTAGATGTAATGATAGAGGAGTATAGTGTGTTATGGGTTAGATGTAATGATAGAGTATAGTGTTATGGTTTAGATGTAATGCTAGAGGAGTATAGTGTGTTATGGGTTAGATGCAATGATAGAGTATAGTGTGTTATGGGTTAGATGTAATGATAGAGGAGTATAGTGTGTTATGGGTTAGATGTAATGATAGAGTATAGTGTGTTATGGGTTAGATGTAGTGATAGAGAATAGTGTGTTATGGGTTAGATGTAATGATAGATGAGTATAGTGTGTTATGGGTTAGATGTAGTGATAGAGGAGTATAGTGTGTTATGGGTTAGATGTAATGATAGAGTATAGTGTGTTATGGGTTAGAAGTAGTGATAGAGGAGTATAGTGTGTTATGGGTTAGATGTAATGATAGAGTATAGTGTGTTATGGGTTAGATGTAATGATAGAGGAGTATAGTGTGTTATGGGTTAGATGTAATGATAGAGTATAGTGTGTTATGGGTTAGATGTAATGATAGAGTATAGTGTGTTATGGGTTAGATGTAATGATAGAGGAGTATAGTGTGTTATGGGTTAGATGTAGTGATAGAGGAGTATAGTGTGTTATGGGTTAGATGTAATGATAGAGTATAGTGTGTTATGGGTTAGATGTAATGATAGAGTATAGTGTGTTATGGGTTAGATGTAATGATAGAGGAGTATAGTGTGTTATGGGTTAGATGTTATGATAGAGGAGTATAGTGTGTTATGGGTTAGATGTAATGATAGAGTATAGTGTGTTATGGGTTAGATGTAATGATAGAGGAGTATAGTGTGTTATGGGTTAGATGTAATGATAGAGTATAGTGTGTTATGGGTTAGATGTAATGATAGAGGAGTATAGTGTGTTATGGGTTAGATGTAATGATAGAGTATAGTGTGTTATGGGTTAGATGTAATGATAGAGTATAGTGTGTTATGGGTTAGATGTTATGATAGAGGAGTATAGTGTGTTATGGGTTAGATGTAGTGATAGAGGAGTATGGTGTGTTATGGGTTAGATGTTATGATAGAGGAGTATAGTGTGTTATGGGTTAGATGTAGTGATAGAGGAGTATAGTGTGTTATGGGTTAGATGTAATGATAGAGTATAGTGTGTTATGGGTTAGATGTAATGATAGAGTATAGTGTGGTATGGGTTAGATGTAATGATAGAGGAGTATAGTGTGTTATGGGTTAGATGTTATGATAGAGGAGTATAGTGTGTTATGGGTTAGATGTAGTGATAGAGGAGTATAGTGTGTTATGGGTTAGATGTAATGATAGAGTATAGTGTGTTATGGGTTAGATGTAATGATAGAGTATAGTGTGTTATGGGTTAGATGTAGTGATAGAGGAGTATAGTGTGTTATTGGTTAGATGTAATGATAGAGGTGTATAGTGTGTTATGGGTTAGATGTAATGATATAGTATATTGTGTTATGGGTTAGATGTAATGATAGAGCAGTATAGTGTGTTATGGGTTAGATGTAACGATAGAGGAGTATAGTGTGTTATGGGTTAGATGTAATGATAGAGTATAGTGTGTTATTGGTTAGATGTAATGATAGAGGTGTATAGTGTGTTATGGGTTAGATGTAATGATAGAGTATAGTGTGTTATGGGTTAGATGTAATGATAGAGGAGTATAGTGTGTTATGGGTTAGATGTAATGATAGAGGAGTATAGTGTGTTATGGGTTAGATGTAATGATAGAGTATAGTGTGTTATGGGTTAGATGTTATGATAGAGGAGTATAGTGTGTTATGGGTTAGATGTAGTGATAGAGGAGTATGGTGTGTTATGGGTTAGATGTTATGATAGAGGAGTATAGTGTGTTATGGGTTAGATGTAGTGATAGAGGAGTATAGTGTGTTATGGGTTAGATGTAATGATAGAGTATAGTGTGTTATGGGTTAGATGTAATGATAGAGTATAGTGTGTTATGGGTTAGATGTAATGATAGAGTATAGTGTGTTATGGGTTAGATGTAGTGATAGATGAGTATGGTGTGTTATGGGTTAGATGTTATGATAGAGGAGTATTGTGTGTTATGGGTTAGATGTAGTGATAGAGGAGTATGGTGTGTTATGGGTTAGATGTTATGATAGAGGAGTATAGTGTGTTATGGGTTAGATGTAGTGATAGAGGAGTATAGTGTGTTATGGGTTAGATGTAATGATAGAGTATAGTGTGTTATGGGTTAGATGTAGTGATAGAGGAGTATAGTGTGTTATGGGTTAGATGTTATGATAGAGGAGTATAGTGTGTTATGGGTTAGATGTAGTGATAGAGGAGTATAGTGTGTTATGGGTTAGATGTAATGATAGAGTATAGTGTGTTATGGGTTAGATGTAGTGATAGAGGAGTATAGTGTGTTATGGGTTAGATGTAATGATAGAGTATAGTGTGTTATTGGTTAGATGTAATGATAGAGGTGTATAGTGTATTATTGGTTAGATGTAATGATAGAGTATAGTGTGTTATGGGTTAGATGTAATGATAGAGGAGTATAGTGTGTTATGGGTTAGATGTAACGATAGAGGAGTATAGTGTGTTATGGGTTAGATGTAACGATAGAGGAGTATAGTGTGTTATGGGTTAGATGTAATGATAGAGTATAGTGTGTTATTGGTTAGATGTAATGATAGAGGTGTATAGTGTGTTATGGGTTAGATGTAATGATAGAGTATAGTGTGTTATGGGTTAGATGTAATGATAGAGGAGTATAGTGTGTTATGGGTTAGATGTAATGATAGAGGAGTATAGTGTGTTATGGGTTAGATGTAATGATAGAGTATAGTGTTATGGTTTAGATGTAATGATAGAGGAGTATAGTGTGTTATGGGTTAGATGCAATGATAGAGTATAGTGTGTTATGGGTTAGATGTAATGATAGAGGAGTATAGTGTGTTATGGGTTAGATGTAATGATAGAGTATAGTGTGTTATGGGTTAGATGTAGTGATAGAGAATAGTGTGTTATGGGTTAGATGTAATGATAGATGAGTATAGTGTGTTATGGGTTAGATGTAGTGATAGAGGAGTATAGTGTGTTATGGGTTAGATGTAATGATAGAGTATAGTGTGTTATGGGTTAGATGTAGTGATAGAGGAGTATAGTGTGTTATGGGTTAGATGTAATGATAGAGTATAGTGTGTTATGGGTTAGATGTAGTGATAGAGGAGTATAGTGTGTTATGGGTTAGATGTAATGATAGAGTATAGTGTGTTATGGGTTAGATGTAGTGATAGAGGAGTATAGTGTGTTATGGGTTAGATGTTATGATAGAGGAGTATAGTGTGTTATGGGTTAGATGTAGTGATAGAGGAGTATAGTGTGTTATGGGTTAGATGTAATGATAGAGTATAGTGTGTTATGGGTTAGATGTAGTGATAGAGGAGTATAGTGTGTTATGGGTTAGATGTAATGATAGAGGTGTATAGTGTGTTATGGGTTAGATGTAATGATAGAGTATAGTGTGTTATGGGTTAGATGTAATGATAGAGGAGTATAGTGTGTTATGGGTTAGATGTAACGATAGAGGAGTATAGTGTGTTATGGGTTAGATGTAATGATAGAGTATAGTGTGTTATTGGTTAGATGTAATGATAGAGGTGTATAGTGTGTTATGGGTTAGATGTAATGATAGAGGTGTATAGTGTGTTATGGGTTAGATGTAATGATAGAGGAGTATAGTGTGTTATGGGTTAGATGTAATGATAGAGGAGTATAGTGTGTTATGGGTTAGATGTAATGATAGAGTATAGTGTTATGGTTTAGATGTAATGCTAGAGGAGTATAGTGTGTTATGGGTTAGATGCAATGATAGAGTATAGTGTGTTATGGGTTAGATGTAATGATAGAGGAGTATAGTGTGTTATGGGTTAGATGTAATGATAGAGTATAGTGTGTTATGGGTTAGATGTAATGATAGAGTATAGTGTGTTATGGGTTAGATGTAGTGATAGATGAGTATGGTGTGTTATGGGTTAGATGTTATGATAGAGGAGTATTGTGTGTTATGGGTTAGATGTAGTGATAGAGGAGTATGGTGTGTTATGGGTTAGATGTTATGATAGAGGAGTATAGTGTGTTATGGGTTAGATGTAGTGATAGAGGAGTATAGTGTGTTATGGGTTAGATGTAATGATAGAGTATAGTGTGTTATGGGTTAGATGTAGTGATAGAGGAGTATAGTGTGTTATGGGTTAGATGTTATGATAGAGGAGTATAGTGTGTTATGGGTTAGATGTAGTGATAGAGGAGTATAGTGTGTTATGGGTTAGATGTAATGATAGAGTATAGTGTGTTATGGGTTAGATGTAGTGATAGAGGAGTATAGTGTGTTATGGGTTAGATGTAATGATAGAGTATAGTGTGTTATTGGTTAGATGTAATGATAGAGGTGTATAGTGTGTTATGGGTTAGATGTAATGATAGAGTATAGTGTGTTATGGGTTAGATGTAATGATAGAGGAGTATAGTGTGTTATGGGTTAGATGTAACGATAGAGGAGTATAGTGTGTTATGGGTTAGATGTAACGATAGAGGAGTATAGTGTGTTATGGGTTAGATGTAATGATAGAGTATAGTGTGTTATTGGTTAGATGTAATGATAGAGGTGTATAGTGTGTTATGGGTTAGATGTAATGATAGAGTATAGTGTGTTATGGGTTAGATGTAATGATAGAGGAGTATAGTGTGTTATGGGTTAGATGTAATGATAGAGGAGTATAGTGTGTTATGGGTTAGATGTAATGATAGAGTATAGTGTTATGGTTTAGATGTAATGATAGAGGAGTATAGTGTGTTATGGGTTAGATGCAATGATAGAGTATAGTGTGTTATGGGTTAGATGTAATGATAGAGGAGTATAGTGTGTTATGGGTTAGATGTAATGATAGAGTATAGTGTGTTATGGGTTAGATGTAGTGATAGAGAATAGTGTGTTATGGGTTAGATGTAATGATAGATGAGTATAGTGTGTTATGGGTTAGATGTAGTGATAGAGGAGTATAGTGTGTTATGGGTTAGATGTAATGATAGAGTATAGTGTGTTATGGGTTAGATGTAGTGATAGAGGAGTATAGTGTGTTATGGGTTAGATGTAATGATAGAGTATAGTGTGTTATGGGTTAGATGTAGTGATAGAGGAGTATAGTGTGTTATGGGTTAGATGTAATGATAGAGTATAGTGTGTTATGGGTTAGATGTAGTGATAGAGGAGTATAGTGTGTTATGGGTTAGATGTTATGATAGAGGAGTATAGTGTGTTATGGGTTAGATGTAGTGATAGAGGAGTATAGTGTGTTATGGGTTAGATGTAATGATAGAGTATAGTGTGTTATGGGTTAGATGTAGTGATAGAGGAGTATAGTGTGTTATGGGTTAGATGTAATGATAGAGGTGTATAGTGTGTTATGGGTTAGATGTAATGATAGAGTATAGTGTGTTATGGGTTAGATGTAATGATAGAGGAGTATAGTGTGTTATGGGTTAGATGTAACGATAGAGGAGTATAGTGTGTTATGGGTTAGATGTAATGATAGAGTATAGTGTGTTATTGGTTAGATGTAATGATAGAGGTGTATAGTGTGTTATGGGTTAGATGTAATGATAGAGGTGTATAGTGTGTTATGGGTTAGATGTAATGATAGAGGAGTATAGTGTGTTATGGGTTAGATGTAATGATAGAGGAGTATAGTGTGTTATGGGTTAGATGTAATGATAGAGTATAGTGTTATGGTTTAGATGTAATGCTAGAGGAGTATAGTGTGTTATGGGTTAGATGCAATGATAGAGTATAGTGTGTTATGGGTTAGATGTAATGATAGAGGAGTATAGTGTGTTATGGGTTAGATGTAATGATAGAGTATAGTGTGTTATGGGTTAGATGTAGTGATAGAGTATAGTGTATTATGGGTTAGATGTAATGATAGAGGAGTATAGTGTGTTATGGGTTAGATGTAGTGATAGAGGAGTATAGTGTGTTATGGGTTAGATGTAATGATAGAGTATAGTGTTTTATGGGTTAGATGTAGTGATAGAGGAGTATAGTGTGTTAGATGTAATGATAGAGTATAGTGTGTTATGGGTTAGATGTAATGATAGAGGAGTATAGTGTGTTATGGGTTAGATGTAATGATAGAGTATAGTGTGTTATGGGTTAGATGTAATGATAGAGTATAGTGTGTTATGGGTTAGATGTAATTACTCCTCTATCACTAACATCTAACCCATAACACACTATACTCCTCTATCATAACATCTAACCCCATAACACACTATACTCTATCATTACATCTAACCCATAACACACTATACTCCTCTATCATTACATCTAACCCATAACACACTATACTCCTCATCATTACATCTAACCCATAACACACTATACTCTATCATTACATCTAACCCATAAAACACGATACTCCTCTATCATTACATCTAACCAATAACACACTAACTCTATCATACATCTAACCCATAACACACTATACTCCTCTATCTTACATCTAACCCATAACACACTATACTGCTCTATCATTACATCTAACCCATAACACACATATACTATATCATTACATCTAACCCATAACACACTATACACCTCTATCATTACATCTAACCAATACACACTATACTCCTCTATCATACATCTAACCCATAACACACTAATACTCTATCATTACATCTAACCCATAACACACTATACCTCTATCATTACATCTAACCATAACACACTATACTCCTCTATCCTACTCATCTAACCCATAACACACTATACTCCTCTATCATAACATCTAACCCATAACACACTATACTCCTCTATCATTACATCTAACCCATACCACACTATACTCTATCATTACATCTAACCCATAACACACTATACTCTATCATTACATCTAACCCATAACACACTATACTCCTCTATCACTACATCTAACCCATAACACACTATACTCCCTATCATAACATCTAACCCATAACACACCATACTCCTCTATCACTACATCTAACCCATAACACACTATACTCTCTATCACTACATCTAACCCATAACACACTATACCTATCATTACATCTAACCCATAACACACTATACTCCTCTATCACTACATCTAACCATAACACACTATACTCACTATCATTACATCTAACCCATAACACACTATTCTCTATCACTACATCTAACCCATAACACACTATACTCTATCATTACATCTAACCCATAACACACTATACTCCTCATCATTACATCTAACCCATAACACACTATACTCTATCATTGCATCTAACCCATAACCACACTATACTCCTCTAGCATTACATCTAACCATAAACACTATACTCTATCATTACATCTAACCCATAACACACTATACTCCTCTATCATTACATCTAACCCATAACACACTATACTCCTCTATCATTCATCTAACCCATAACACACTATACTCCTCTATCATTACATCTAACCCATAACACACTATACTCTATCATTACATCTAACCCATAACACACTATACACCTCTATCATTACATCTAACCCATAACACACGATACTCCTCTATCATAACATCTAACCCATAACACACTATACTCCTCTATCATTACATCTAACCCATAACACACTATACCTATCATTACATCTAACCCATACACACTATACACCTCTATCATTACATCTAACCAATAACACACTTACTCTATCATTACATCTAACCATAACACACTATACTCCTCTATCACTACATCAACCCTACACACTATACTCTATCATTACATCTACCCATAACACACTATACTCCTCTATCACTACATCTAACCCATAACACACTATACTCCTCTATCATAACATCTAACCCATAACACACTATACTCCTCTATCACTACATCTAACCCATACACACTATACTCTATCATTACATCTAACCCATAACACACTATACTCCTCTATCACTACATCTAACCCATAACCCACTATACTCCTCTATCATAACATCTAACCCATAACACACCATACTCCTCTATCACTACATCTAACCCATAACACACTATACTCCTCTATCATAACATCTAACCCATAACACACCATACTCCTCTATCACTACATCTAACCCATAACACACTGTAACGATCGTCGTCATATTCCTCCTCCTCGGATGAGGAGGAGCATGGATCAGACCAACACGCAGCGAGGTATGTGGACATAATGATTTATTAGACAAACGACAAACACGAAATAACACTTTAGAAAACAAAATAACAAAACGAACTAAACAGAACTAAACAGACCTAAACAGACCTAAACTTACGAACTTACATGAAACGAAGAACACACGAACAGGAACAGACAAACCGAAACAGTCCCGTGTGGTAACATGTACTGACACGGAAGACAACCACCCACAACAAACAATGTGAAACAACCTACCTTAATATGACTCTCAATCAGAGGAAACGCCAACACCTGCCTCTAATTGAGAGCCATACCAGGCAACCCATTAACCCACATAGAAAAAACATAACATAGACTACCCACCCAAACTCACGCCCTGACCAATTAAACACATACCAAACAACAGAAAACAGGTCAGGAACGTGACAGAACCCCCCCCTCAAGGTGCGAACTCCGGGCGCACCCTACAACTCAAGGGGAGGGTCTGGGTGGGAATCTGTCCGCGGTGGCGGCTCCGGCGGTGGACGAGGACACCACTCCACCACTGTCTTTGTCCCTCTCCTTCGCGTCCTTTGAGTGGCGACCCTCGCCCCCGACCATGGTCCAGGAACCTTCACTAAGGCCCCTCCTACATAGAGGAGACAGCTCAGACAGAGAGGTAGCTCAGGACAGAGAGGAGCTCAGGACAGAGAGGTAGCTCAGGACAGAGAGGTAGCTCAGGACAGAGAGGTAGCTCCGGACAGAGAGGTAGCTCCGGACAGAGAGGTAGCTTAGGACAGAGGGACAACTCTGTACTAATGAGCTCCGGACTGAGTGGCAGCTCCGGACTGAGTGCAGCTCCGGACTGGGTGGCAGCTCGGACTGGGTGGCAGCTCCGGACTGGGTGGCAGCTCCGGACTGAGTGGCAGCTCCGGACTGAGTGCAGCTCCGGACTGGTGGCAGCTCCGGACTGAGTGGCAGCTCATGACTGAGTGGCAGCTCATGACTGGAGGGCAGCTCATGACTGTAGGGCAGCTCATGACTGTAGGGCAGCTCATGACTGTAGGGCAGCTCATGACTGTAGGGCAGCTCATGTACTGAAGGGCAGCTCATGACTGGTGGGCAGCTCATGACTGTAGGGCACTCATGACTGTAGGGCAGCTCATGACTGAAGGGCAGCTCATGACTGGAGGGCAGCTCATGACTGGAGGGCAGCTCATGACTGGAGGGCAGCTCATGACTGGAGGGCAGCTCATGACTGGGGGCGCTCATGACGAGGCAGTCATGACTGTATGGCAGCTCATGACTGTAGGGCAGCTCATGACTGTAGGGCCTCATGACTGTCTGGCGGTTCTGGCAGCTCCTGACTGGCTGGCGGCTCTGGCAGCTCCTGACTGGCTGGCGCTCTGGCAGCTCCTGACTGGCTGCGGCTCTGGCAGTCCTGCTGGCTGGCGTCTCTGGCAGCTCCTGACTGGCTGGCGTCTCTGCAGCTCCTGACTGGCTGGCGTTCTGGCAGCTCCTGACTGGCTGGCGGCTCTGGCGGCTCCTGACTGACGGACGGCTCTAGCGGCTCCTGACTGACGGACGGCTCTAATGGCTCGGGACAGACGGGCGGCTCTAATGGCTCGTGTCAGACGGATGACTCAGATGGCGCTGGGCAGACAGATGGCACAGATGGCGCTAGGCAGACAGATGGCTCAGACGGCGCTGAGCAGACGGATGGCTCAGACGGCGCTGGGCAGACGGATGGCTCAGATGGCGCTGGGCAGACGGATGGCTCAGATGGCGCTGGGCAGACGGATGGCTCAGATGGCGCTGGGCAGACGGATGGCTCAGATGGCGCTGGGCAGACGGATGACTCAGACGGCGCTGGGCAGACGGATGGCTCAGACGGCGCTGGGCAGACAGATGGCTCAGACGGCGCTGGACAGACGGATGGCTCAGACGGCGCTGGGCAGACATATGGCTCAGACGGTGCTGGGCAGACAGATGGCTCAGACGGTGCTGGGCAGACAGATGGCTCAGACGGTGCTGGGCAGACATACGACCCTGACCTGCTGAGGCGCACAGTAGGCCTGGTGCGTGGTGTAGGCACTGGTGGTACTAAGCTGGGGCGGGAAGGTGGCGCCGGATATACCGGACCGTGCAGGCGTACTGGCTCCTTTGAGCACTGAGCCTGCCCAACCTTACCTGGTTGCTGCTCCCCGTAGCCCGTCCAGTGCGGGGAGGTGGAATAACCCGCACTGGGCTGTGTTGGCGAACCGGGAACACCATGCGTAAGGCTGGTGCCATGTACACCGGCCCGAGGAGACGTACTGGAGGCCAGATATGTTGAGCCGGCTTCATGGCACTTGGCTCAATGCTCACTCTAGCCCGGCTAGTGCGGGGAGTGGAATAACCCGCACCGGGCTATGAACACGTACAGGAGACACCATGCGCTCTACTGCGTAACACGGTGTCTGCCCGTACTCTCGCTCTCCACTAAGCCGGGAAGTTGGCGCAGGTCTCCTACCTGACTTCGCCACACTACCCTTTAGCCCCCCCCCCCCCCCAAGAAATTTTTGGGTTGTACTTGCGGGCTTCCAGCCTTGCTTCCGTGCTGCCTCCTCATATTGCGCCTCTCCGCTTAGATGCCTCCAGCCTCGCCTTGGGACGGCGACACTCCTCTGGCTCTGCCCAGGGTCCTTCTCCGTCCAGAATCTCTTCCATGTCCAATCCTCCTTGACCCACTGCTGCTGTCGTTGCTGTCCGTTAACCCGCTGCTTGATCTGGTTTGTGGGTGGTTCTGTAACGATCGTCGTCATATTCCTCCTCCTCGGATGAGGAGGAGCATGGATCAGACCAACACGCAGCGAGGTATGTGGACATAATGATTTATTAGACAAACGACGAAACACGAAATAACACTTTAGAAAACAAAATAACAAAACGAACTAAACAGACCTAAACTTACGAACTTACATGAAACGAAGAACACACGAACAGGAACAGACAAACCGAAACAGTCCCGTGTGGTAACATGTACTGACACGGAAGACAACCACCCACCAAACAAACAATGTGAAACAACCTACCTTAATATGACTCTCAATCAGAGGAAACGCAAACACACTGCCTCTAATTGAGAGCCATCCAGGCAACCCATTAACCCAACATAGAAAACACATAACATAGACTACCCACCCAAACTCACGCCCTGACCAATTAAACACATACCAAACAACAGAAAACAGGTCAGGAACGTGACAACACTATACTCCTCTATCATA
>NC_052340.1:34860818-34916186 GCF_016432855.1 Salvelinus namaycush | reverse complement strand
GGGGGGGGGGGGGGGGGGCAGAGCTGTTGGCCGCGGTTGGGGTAGCCGGGGGGAAAGCATGGCCAGCCGTAAAGAAATTCTTATTGAAATGTTCGATTATCATGGGTTTATCGGTGGTGACCGTGTTACCTAGCCTCAGTGCAGTGGGCAGCTGGGAGGAGGTGCTCTTGTTCTCCATGGACTTTACAGTGACGATGGTGAGGAAATTACTTTTAAAGAACGACCAGGCATCCTCGACTGACGGGATGAGGTCAATATCCTTCCAGGATATCCGGGCCAGGTCGATTAGAAAGGCCTGCTCGCAGAAGTGTTTTAGGGAGCGCTTGACAGTGATGAGGGGTGGTCCAATAGCAGATGCAGGAAATGAGGCAGTGATCGCTGAGATCCTGATTGAAAACAGCAGAGGTATATTTTGAGGGCAGGTTGGTCAGGATAATATCTATGAGGGTGCCCATGTTTACGGATTTAGGGTTGTACCTGGTGGGTTCCTTGATGATTTGTGTGAGATTGAGGGCATCTAGCTTAGATTGTAGGACTGCCGGGGTGTTAAGCATATCCCAGTTTAGGTCACCTAACAGAACGAACTCTGAAGATAGATGAGGGGCAATCAAATCACATATGGTGTCCAGGGCACAGCTGGGAGCTGAGCGGGGTCTATAACAGGCGGCAACAGTGAGAGTGAGATCATGTGACATGATAACCCGAACTAATTAATTTTAATAATTCACATGTCCTGTTGTTGCATGATTATTTTCCTGCTGTGAATACCTGGTCAAAAGAAGATGGCAGATCTGTACATCTGCGTGGGGGTTTGATAAATGCAGACCACAGACAGCGACAGTGTAGACATGACACCTGACCTTTATAGCGCTTCCATTTCTGATTATGTCATTCTACTGTTTCCATGGCAATATCTCAATCCTTGTAATTGATGTATGCCCACATTCATATCACCCAGAGAGATGAACTGCTCTGCCAAACCACTATCACTCTTGGCACGATGGGTTGACACGACACACTGTCCCTGCCAAAGAGTGTGTGTTTGAGAGTGAGAAAGTGAGAGAGTAAAAGAGTGAGAGAGAGAGAGACTAGGTTATGAACGACGAGGCAAAAATGGCCTTCTACGCCATCAAATGGAACATCAAATATCACATTCCAATTAGGATCTGTCTAACAAATACTCCAATCAGTTATAGACCCCATTGCCCTCTATGGTTGTAAGGTCTGGGGTCCACTCACCAACCAAGAATTGACAAAATGGGACAAGAGTGTGTGATGGGAGGTAGACCGGGTGTCTGTTGTTACAGGATAATGCCTGACATAAAACTCAAACACCCTTTTGGGATAAACCTCGACCTCTAGCAATCTGCTGTCTGCAGCTATAGCTCTTACTGCACTGGTGAGCACATAAACTGGTTGCTCTTTGGACATTGTGTGAATCACAGTTTGCAGCAGGACTAGATCTTAAAGAAGCTGCTCTGTGGTCATCTATCACTGCCTGCCAAGCCGATTCTCACAAGCCCTGGTGGTTTTCTATTACTCGTTAAGAACTTTCCTTCTCTGCTTTGACACACACACACACACACACACACACACACACACACACACACACACACACACACACACACACACACACACACACACACACACACACACACACACACACACACACACAACCTCAAATGACCCTGCTTCTTGTTCCCCGAAGAGTTGATAAAAGCAGAAGTACACCAAGTAAAAACCACGCACATACACAGACAAGCACACACACGCACATACACACACACACCCACAACACACACACACAACACACACACACACACACACACACACACACACACACACACACACACACACCACACACACACACCACACACACACACACACACACACACACACACACACACACACAGACTTAAAAACATACCTCACTAAATCTAATCTATCCCCTGAGTGTACAGCCAGGTACTGCAGAAACACACCATGAGACCAGCACTATAGTGTAAAACACAGTAACCCCAAGGAGACATCCCCCCCCCCGCAGCTACTTTCCCGAGCCTCCCCAGCTTCTCCTTCACCCAAATCCAGATAGCAGATGTTCTGATAGAGCTGCAAAACCTGGACCTGTACAAATCAGCTGGGATAGACAATCTGGACCCTCTCTTTCCAAAACTATCTACCGCCATTGTTGCAACCCCTATTACCAGTCTGTTCAACCTCTCTTTTGTTTCGTCCGAGATCCCTAAAGATCGGAAAGCTGCCGTGGTCATCCCCCTCTTCAAAGGGGGTGACACTCTAGAACCAAAGTGTTATAGACCTATATCCATCCTGCCCTGCCTCTCTAAAGTCTTCAAATGCCAAGTTAATAAACAGATCACTGACCATTTTGAATCCCACCGTACGTTCTCCCCTGTACAATCCGGTTTCCGAGCTGGTCATGGGTGCACCTCAGCCACGTTCAAGGTACTAAACGATATCATAACCGCCATCGATAAAAGACAGTACTGTGCAGCCGTCTTCATCGACCTGGCCAAAGCTTTCGACTCTGTCAATCACCGTATTCTTATCGGCAGACTCACCAACTACTTCGGGTACGCCTTCTGGAACGCCTGGTTCACCAACTACTTCTGGTACGCCTTCTGGTACGCCTTCTGGTACGCCTGGTAAACCAACTACTTCTGGTACGCCTTCTGGTACGCCTGGTTCACCAACTACTTCTGGTACGCCTTCTGGTACGCCTGGTTCAACAACTACTTCTGGTACGCCTTCTGGTATGCCTGGTTCACCAACTACTTCTGATACGCCTTCTGGTACGCCTGGTTCACCAACTACTTCTGGTACGCCTTCTGGTACGCCTGGTTCACCAACTACTTTGCCGACAGAGTTCAGTATGTCATAACGGAGGGCCTGTTGTCCGGATCTCTGGCAGTCTCTATGGGGGTACCACAGGGTTCAAATCTCGGGCCGACTCATTTCTCTGTATATATCAATGATGTCGCTCTTGCTGCGGGTGATTCCCTGATCCACCTCTACGCAGACGACACCATTCTGTATACATCTGGCCCTTCTTTGGACATTGTGTTAATTAAACGAGCTTCAATGCCATACAACACTCCTTCCGTGGCCTCCAACTGCTATTAAACGCTAGTAAAACCAAATGCATGCTTTTCAACCGTTCGCTGCCCGCACCCGCGCGCCCGACTAGCATCACTACCCTGGACGGTTCCGACCTAGAATATGTGGACAACTACAGATATCTAGGTGTCTGGCTAGACTGTAAACTCTCCTTCCAGACTCACATTAAACATCTCCAATCCAAAATCAAATCTAGAATCGGCTTCCTATTTTGCAACACGCCGCAAAACTTACCCTAGTAAAATTGACTATCCTACCGATCCTCGACTTCGGCGATGTCATCTACCAAATAGCTTCCAACACCCTACTCAGCAAACTGGATGTAGTCTATCACAGTGGCATCCATTTTGTTACCAAAGCTCATTATACCACCCACCACTGCGACCTGTATGCCCTAGTCGGCTGGCCCTCGCTACATATTCGTCGCCAGACCCACTGGCTCCAGGTCATCTATAAGTCTATGCTAGGTAATGCTCCTCCTTATCTCAGCTCACTGGTCACGATAACAACACCCACCCGTAGCACGCACCCCAGCAGGTATATCTCACTGGTCATCCCCAAAGCCAACACCTCTTTGGCCGCCTTTCCTTCCAGTACTCTGCTGCCAGTGACTGGAAGGAATTGCAAAAATCGCTGAAGCTGGAGACTTATATTTCCCTCATTAACTTTAAACATCATCTAGCAGCTAACCGATCGCTGCAGCTGTACATAGTCCATCTGTAAATAGCCCACCCAATCTACCTCATCCCCATATTGTTTTTATTTACTTTTCTGCTCTTTTGCACACTAGTATCTCTACTTGCACATCACCATCTGCTCATCTATCACTCCCGTGTTAATCTGCTAAATTGTAATTACTTCGCTACAATTGCCTACCTCCTCACGCCATTTGCACACACTGTATATAGACTTTCTTTTTCTATTGTTTTATTGACTTTACGCTTGTTTATTCCATGTGTAACTCTGTGTTGTTGTTTGTGTCGCACTGCTTTGCTTTATCTTGGCCAGGTCGCAGTTGTAAATGAGAACTTGTTCTCAACTAGCCTACCTGGTTAAATAAAGCTGAAATAATATTTTGTTTTTGAAACATGATCTTGATTTGAACCTTTTCGAGGAATGAGAATTAGACCAAAACTGATTGCAATTGTCTGAGGATGTTGCTGGCCCATCTGAGGTAAAATGAAAAGGGGGGAAGTTTGTAGGGGTTGACACATTTTTCATTGGGGCAAACCAAATCTGACATATTTACTGTGGAAATTACAAACTTTAGAAGCATTTTTTTTTTACTTTAATGCACTGATCAAATTAAGATAGCACACCTGTAGGCCTACATTCACCCACATGTCCCTCAACACTGTATCTGTATCATACAGTCAACCACATGTACCTCAACACTGTATCATACAGTCAACCACATGTACATCAACACTGTATCATACAGTCAACCACATGTACATCAACACTGTATCTGTATCATACGGTCAACCACATGTACATCAACACTGTATCATACAGTCAACCACATGTACATCAACACTGTATCTGTATCATACAGTCAACCACATGTACATCAACACTGTATCATACAGTCAACCACATGTACATCAACACTGTATCTGTATCATACAGTCAACCACATGTACATCAACACTGTATCATACAGTCAACCACATGTACATCAACACTGTATCATACAGTCAACCACATGTACATCAACACTGTATCATACAGTCAACCACATGTACATCAACACTGTATCATACAGTCAACCACATGTACATCAACACTGTATCATACGGTCAACCACATGTACCTCAACACTGTATCATACAGTCAACCACATGTACATCAACACTGTATCATACAGTTAACCACATGTACCTCAACACTGTATCATACAGTCAACCACATGTACCTCAACACTGTATCATACAGTCAACCACATGTACATCAACACTGTATCATACAGTCAATCACATGTACATCAACACTGTATCATACAGTCAACCACATGTACATCAACACTGTATCATACAGTCAACCACATGTACATCAACACTGTATCTGTATCATACAGTCAACCACATGTACATCAACACTATATCTGTATCATACAGTCAACCACATGTACATCAACACTGTATCATACAGTCAACCACATGTACATCAACACTGTATCTGGATCATACGGTCAACCACATGTACATCAACACTGTATCATACAGTCAACCACATGTACATCAACACTGTATCTGTATCATAAGGTCAACCACATGTACATCAACACTGTATCATACAGTCAACCACATGTACATCAACACTGTATCTGTATCATACGGTCAACCACATGTACATCAACACTGTATCATACAGTCAACCACATGTACATCAACACTGTATCTGTATCATACGGTCAACCACATGTACATCAACACTGTATCATACAGTCAACCACATGTACATCAACACTGTATCTGTATCATACAGTCAACCACATGTACCTCAACACTGTATCATACAGTCAACCACATGTACATCAACACTGTATCATACAGTCAATCACATGTACATCAACACTGTATCATACAGTCAACCACATGTACATCAACACTGTATCATACAGTCAACCACATGTACATCAACACTGTATCTGTATCATACAGTCAACCACATGTACATCAACACTATATCTGTATCATACAGTCAACCACATGTACATCAACACTGTATCATACAGTCAACCACATGTACATCAACACTGTATCTGGATCATACGGTCAACCACATGTACATCAACACTGTATCATACAGTCAACCACATGTACATCAACACTGTATCTGTATCATAAGGTCAACCACATGTACATCAACACTGTATCATACAGTCAACCACATGTACATCAACACTGTATCTGTATCATACGGTCAACCACATGTACATCAACACTGTATCATACAGTCAACCACATGTACATCAACACTGTATCTGTATCATACGGTCAACCACATGTACATCAACACTGTATCATACAGTCAACCACATGTACATCAACACTGTATCTGTATCATACAGTCAACCACATGTACCTCAACACTGTATCATACAGTCAACCACATGTACATCAACACTGTATCATACGGTCAACCACATGTACATCAACACTGTATCATACAGTCAACCACATGTACCTCAACACTGTATCATACAGTCAACCACATGTACCTCAACACTGTATCATACGGTCAACCACATGTACATCAACACTGTATCATACAGTCAACCACATGTACCTCAACACTGTATCATACAGTCAACCACATGTACATCAACACTGTATCATACAGTCAACCACATGTACCTCAACACTGTATCATACAGTCAACCACATGTACATCAACACTGTATCATACGGTCAACCACATGTACATCAACACTGTATCATACAGTCAACCACATGTACATCAACACTGTATCATACAGTCAACCACATGTACATCAAAACTGTATCATACAGTCAACCACATGTACATCAACACTGTATCATACAGTCAACCACATGTACATCAACACTGTATCATACAGTCAACCACATGTACATCAACACTGTATCATACAGTCAACCACATGTACATCAACACTGTATCATACAGTCAACCACATGTACATCAACACTGTATCATACGGTCAACCACATGTACATCAACACTGTATCATACAGTCAACCACATGTACCTCAACACTGTATCATACAGTCAACCACATGTACATCAACACTGTATCATACAGTCAACCACATGTACCTCAACACTGTATCTGTATCATACAGTCAACAACATGTACATCAACACTGTATCATACAGTCAACCACATGTACATCAACACTGTATCATACAGTCAACCACATGTACATCAACACTGTATCATACAGTCAACCACATGTACCTCAACACTGTATCATACAGTCAACCACATGTACATCAACACTGTATCATACAGTCAACCACATATACATCAACACTGTATCATACAGTCAACCACATGTACCTCAACACTGTATCATACAGTCAACCACATGTACCTCAACACTGTATCATACAGTCAACCACATGTACATCAACACTGTATCATGCAGTCAACCACATGTACATCAACACTGTATCATACAGTCAACCACATGTACCTCAACACTGTATCTGTATCATACGGTCAACCACATGTACATCAACACTGTATCTGTATCATACAGTCAACCACATGTACATCAACACTGTATCTGTATCATACGGTCAACCACATGTACATCAACACTGTATCATACAGTCAACCACATGTACATCAACACTGTATCTGTATCATACAGTCAACCACATGTACATCAACACTGTATCATACAGTCAACCACATGTACATCAACACTGTATCTGTATCATACAGTCAACCACATGTACATCAACACTGTATCTGTATCATACAGTCAACCACATGTACATAAACACTGTATCATACAGTCAACCACATGTACATCAACACTGTATCATACAGTCAACCACATGTACATCAACACTGTATCTGTATCATACAGTCAACCACATGTACATCAACACTGTATCATACAGTCAACCACATGTACATCAACACTGTATCATACGGTCAACCACATGTACCTCAACACTGTATCATACAGTCAACCACATGTACATCAACACTGTATCATACAGTCAACCACATGTACCTCAACACTGTATCATACAGTCAACCACATGTACCTCAACACTGTATCATACAGTCAACCACATGTACATCAACACTGTATCATACAGTCAACCACATGTACATCAACACTGTATCATACAGTCAACCACATGTACATCAACACTGTATCATACAGTCAACCACATGTACATCAACACTGTATCATACAGTCAACCACATGTACATCAACACTGTATCATACAGTCAACCACATGTACATCAACACTGTATCTGTATCATACAGTCAACCACATGTACATCAACACTGTATCTGTATCATACAGTCAACCACATGTACATCAACACTGTATCATACAGTCAACCACATGTACATCAACACTGTATCTGGATCATACGGTCAACCACATGTACATCAACACTGTATCATACAGTCAACCACATGTACATCAACACTGTATCTGTATCATAAGGTCAACCACCTGTACATCAACACTGTATCATACAGTCAACCACATGTACATCAACACTGTATGTGTATCATACGGTCAACCACATGTACATCAACACTGTATCATACAGTCAACCACATGTACATCAACACTGTATCTGTATCATACGGTCAACCACATGTACATCAACACTGTATCATACAGTCAACCACATGTACATCAACACTGTATCTGTATCATACAGTCAACAACATGTACATCAACACTGTATCATACAGTCAACCACATGTACATCAACACTGTATCATACAGTCAACCACATGTACATCAACACTGTATCATACAGTCAACCACATGTACCTCAACACTGTATCATACAGTCAACCACATGTACATCAACACTGTATCATACAGTCAACCACATATACATCAACACTGTATCATACAGTCAACCACATGTACCTCAACACTGTATCATACAGTCAACCACATGTACCTCAACACTGTATCATACAGTCAACCACATGTACATCAACACTGTATCATGCAGTCAACCACATGTACATCAACACTGTATCATACAGTCAACCACATGTACCTCAACACTGTATCTGTATCATACGGTCAACCACATGTACATCAACACTGTATCTGTATCATACAGTCAACCACATGTACATCAACACTGTATCTGTATCATACGGTCAACCACATGTACATCAACACTGTATCATACAGTCAACCACATGTACATCAACACTGTATCTGTATCATACAGTCAACCACATGTACATCAACACTGTATCATACAGTCAACCACATGTACATCAACACTGTATCTGTATCATACAGTCAACCACATGTACATCAACACTGTATCTGTGTCATACAGTCAACCACATGTACATAAACACTGTATCATACAGTCAACCACATGTACATCAACACTGTATCATACAGTCAACCACATGTACATCAACACTGTATCTGTATCATACAGTCAACCACATGTACATCAACACTGTATCATACAGTCAACCACATGTACATCAACACTGTATCATACGGTCAACCACATGTACCTCAACACTGTATCATACAGTCAACCACATGTACATCAACACTGTATCATACAGTCAACCACATGTACCTCAACACTGTATCATACAGTCAACCACATGTACCTCAACACTGTATCATACAGTCAACCACATGTACATCAACACTGTATCATACAGTCAACCACATGTACATCAACACTGTATCATACAGTCAACCACATGTACATCAACACTGTATCATACAGTCAACCACATGTACATCAACACTGTATCATACAGTCAACCACATGTACATCAACACTGTATCATACAGTCAACCACATGTACATCAACACTGTATCTGTATCATACAGTCAACCACATGTACATCAACACTGTATCTGTATCATACAGTCAACCACATGTACATCAACACTGTATCATACAGTCAACCACATGTACATCAACACTGTATCTGGATCATACGGTCAACCACATGTACATCAACACTGTATCATACAGTCAACCACATGTACATCAACACTGTATCTGTATCATAAGGTCAACCACCTGTACATCAACACTGTATCATACAGTCAACCACATGTACATCAACACTGTATGTGTATCATACGGTCAACCACATGTACATCAACACTGTATCATACAGTCAACCACATGTACATCAACACTGTATCTGTATCATACGGTCAACCACATGTACATCAACACTGTATCATACAGTCAACCACATGTACATCAACACTGTATCTGTATCATACAGTCAACCACATGTACCTCAACACTGTATCATACGGTCAACCACATGTACATCAACACTGTATCATACAGTCAACCACATGTACATCAACACTGTATCATACAGTCAACCACATGTACATCAACACTGTATCATACAGTCAACCACATGTACATCAACACTGTATCATACGGTCAACCACATGTACATCAACACTGTATCATACAGTCAACCACATGTACCTCAACACTGTATCATACAGTCAACCACATGTACATCAACACTGTATCATACAGTCAACCACATGTACCTCAACACTGTATCTGTATCATACAGTCAACCACATGTACATCAACACTGTATCATACAGTCAACCACATGTACATCAACACTGTATCATACAGTCAACCACATGTACATCAACACTGTATCATACAGTCAACCACATGTACCTCAACACTGTATCATACAGTCAACCACATGTACATCAACACTGTATCATACAGTCAACCACATATAAATCAACACTGTATCATACAGTCAACCACATGTACCTCAACACTGTATCATACAGTCAACCACATGTACCTCAACACTGTATCATACAGTCAACCACATGTACATCAACACTGTATCATGCAGTCAACCACATGTACATCAACACTGTATCATACAGTCAACCACATGTACCTCAACACTGTATCTGTATCATACGGTCAACCACATGTACATCAACACTGTATCTGTATCATAATGTCAACCACATGTACATCAACACTGTATCTGTATCATATGGTCAACCACATGTACCTCAACACTGTATCATACAGTCAACCACATGTACATCAACACTGTATCATACAGTCAACCACATGTACATCAACACTGTATCTGTATCATACAGTCAACCACATGTACCTCAACACTGTATCATACAGTCAACCACATGTACATCAACATTGTATCATACAGTCAACCACATGTACATCAACACTGTATCATACGGTCAACCACATGTACATCAACACTGTATCATACAGTCAACCACATGTACATCAACACTGTATCTGTATCATAGTGTCAACCACATGTACATCAACACTGTATCTGTATCATATGGTCAACCACATGTACCTCAACACTGTATCATACAGTCAACCACATGTACATCAACACTGTATCATACAGTCAACCACATGTACATCAACACTGTATCTGTATCATACAGTCAACCACATGTACCTCAACACTGTATCATACAGTCAACCACATGTACATCAACATTGTATCATACAGTCAACCACATGTACATCAACACTGTATCATACGGTCAACCACATGCACATCAACATTGTATCATACAGTCAACCACATGTACATCAACACTGTATCATACGGTCAACCACATGTACATCAACACTGTATCATACAGTCAACCACATGTACATCAACACTGTATCATACAGTCAACCACATGTACATCAACACTGTATCATACAGTCAACCACATGTACATCAACACTGTATCATACAGTCAACCACATGTACATCAACACTGTATCATACAGTCAACCACATGTACATCAACACTGTATCATACAGTCAACCACATATACATCAACACTGTATCATACAGTCAACCACATGTACATCAACACTGTATCATACAGTCAACCACATGTACCTCAACACTGTATCATACAGTCAACCACATATACATCAACACTGTATCATACAGTCAACCACATGTACATCAACACTGTATCATACAGTCAACCACATGTACCTCAACACTGTATCATACAGTCAACCACATGTACATCAACACTGTATCATACAGTCAACCACATGTACCTCAACACTGTATCATACAGTCAACCACATGTACATCAACACTGTATCATACAGTCAACCACATGTACATCAACACTGTATCATACAGTCAACCACATGTACCTCAACACTGTATCTGTATCATACAGTCAACCACATGTACATCAACACTGTATCTGTATCATACAGTCAACCACATGTACATCAACACTGTATCTGTATCATATGGTCAACCACATGTACATCAACACTGTATCATACAGTCAACCACATGTACCTCAACACTGTATCATACAGTCAACCACATGTACCTCAACACTGTATCATACAGTCAACCACATGTACATCAACACTGTATCATACAGTCAACCACATGTACATCAACACTGTATCATACAGTCAACCACATGTACCTCAACACTGTATCATACAGTCAACCACATGTACCTCAACACTGTATCATACAGTCAACCACATGTACATCAACACTGTATCTGTATCATACGGTCAACCACATGTACATCAACACTGTATCATACAGTCAACCACATGTACATCAACACTGTATCATACGGTCAACCACATGTACATCAACACTGTATCATACGGTCAACCACATGTACATCAACACTGTATCATACAGTCAACCACATGTACATCAACACTGTATCATACAGTCAACCACATGTACCTCAACACTGTATCATACAGTCAACCACATGTACATCAACACTGTATCATACAGTCAACCACATGTACATCAACACTGTATCATACAGTCAACCACATATACATCAACACTGTATCATACAGTCAACCACATGTACCTCAACACTGTATCATACAGTCAACCACATGTACATCAACACTGTATCATACAGTCAACCACATGTACATCAACACTGTATCATACAGTCAACCACATGTACCTCCATATCAGTGTAACTATCATGGTACTCTCCCGCTCTCTCACATACAGACACACACAGGACCCCATTCCCCTGTTTCACCCACTAACAGATACACACAGGCACCCATTCCCCTGTTTCACCCACTAACAGACACACACAGGACCCCATTCCCCTGTTTCACCCACTAACAGATACACACAGGCACCCATTCCCCTGTTTCACCCACTAACAGACACACACAGGACCCCATTCCCCTGTTTCACCCACTAACAGATACACACAGGCACCCATTCCCCTGTTTCACCCACTAACAGACACACACAGGACCCCATTCCCCTGTTTCACCCACTAACAGATACACACAGGCACCCATTCCCCTGTTTCACCCACTAACAGACACAAACAGGACCCCATTCCCCTGTTTCACCCACTAACAGACACACACAGGACCCCATTCCCCTGTTTCACCCACTAACAGACACACACAGGACCCCATTCCCCTGTTTCACCCACTAACAGATACACACAGGCACCCATTCCCCTGTTTCACCCACTAACAGACACGCACAGGACCCTATTCCCCTGTTTCAATGACTAACGGGCCTCACAGGACCCCATTCCCCTGTTTCACCCACTAACAGACACACACAGGAACCCATTCCCCTGTTTCACCCACTAACAGACACGCACAGGACCCTATTCCCCTGTTTCAATGACTAACGGGCCACACAGGACCGTATTCCTCTGTTTCACCCACTGAGAGGCCACACAGGACCGTATTCCTCTGTTTCACCCACTGAGAGGCCACACAGGACCGTATTCCCCTGTTTCACCCACTGAGAGGCCAGACTGAGCTCATAGGAGATAAGAGAGGAAATCTACATTATCTATGGTAATTACCATTATCTACATCACAAGATAACAACTAATCAGCTCTCCTGGAATACCTGTCCTAGAGCAATAACACACACACACACACACACACACACACACACACACACACACACACACACACACACACACACACACACACACACACACACACACACACACACACACACACACACACACACACACACACACACACACACACACACCCACACACATGCACGCACGCACGCACTCGTGCACGCACACACATACACACGCACACATGCACACGCTCGCACACACACACCGATGCAGGGATACACTCTCATGCACGCACACACACAGACACACACACACGCACACCACAGGGACACACAAACTCATAAATCTCCTAACCTATCGCATGTGTTTGTGGGTTTGTGTACCTCAAGTTTATTATCCTATCTCCATTCCACCTCTCTCTCCCTTCAAACCCGAACTCCATTGCTCTAAACACAGACACTATGTAGCCTGACAAATGTTGATCTCCACTAACCATCTTGCTGCTGTTGTTGATTCTAGTTTGTTGTCTGGTTTTTCTCTGCCCTGCTAACTATCTGTGTGACCTGTAGCTACAGATAGGACTGTTTCTCATGGTGACAGTGGATGGGAATAAAGAGGTCACACACACACACTGAAGATTACACTCCCCATATCTGAGTTCCCCCTTTTCTTCTTTCAGCTGTGTTTACGCCTCCATTTTGCCATTCAGTGCTGCAATTTCAACTTTTCAATATTTAATCTCAATATTTCATGACTAGAGTGCAGAGATGCTGCATTATGTAGTGGCATCTCAAATCTGAGTGAGGAAACTCTGACTCACTAACACATGTAACACAAACAGTCACTTTCCTTTTCTCTTTCTCTCTTCTCACTCACTTATTCACACACACACACACGCACGCACGCACGCACGCACGCACGCACGCACGCACGCACGCACGCATGCACGGACACACACATATACAGACACATAGACAAACACACACACACAGAAACACAGACACACTCATTCACTCACACACACACGCATAGATGGGCCTGAAACTGGATTAACCCGAAAGGAAAGTCAACAATGGCCAGTGGTGGATCAATAACATACATAATCACCACAGTCTGTCACGCTCTACCATAATCACCACAGTCTATACCCCTCTACCATAATCACCACAGTCTGTCACGCTCTACCATAATCACCACAGTCTATACCCCTCTAGCATAATCACCACAGTCTATCACCCTCTACCATAATCACCACAGTCTATACCCCTCTACCATAATCACCACAGTCTGTCACCCTCTACCATAATCACCACAGTCTGTCAATCTCTACCATAATCACCACAGTCTGTCAATGTCTACCATAATCACCACAGTCTGTCACCCTCTACCATAATCACCACAGTCTGTCACCCTCTACCATAATCACCACAGTCTATCACCCTCTACCATAATCACCACAGTCTGTCACCCTCTACCATAATCACCACAGTCTGTCACCCTCTACCATAATCACCACAGTCTGTCACCCTCTACCATAATCACCACAGTCTGTCACCCTCTACCACAATCACCACAGTCTATACCCCTCTACCATAATCACCACAGTCTGTCACCCTCTACCATAATCACCACAGTCTGTCAATCTCTTCCATAATCACCACAGTCTGTCACCATCTACCATAATCACTACAATATGTCACCCTCTACCATAATCACCACAGTCTGTCACCCTCTACCATAATCACCACAGTCTGTCACCCTCTACCACAATCACCACAGTCTATACCCCTCTACCATAATCACCACAGTCTATACCCCTCTACCATAATCACCACAGTCTAACATCCTCTACCATAATCACCACAGTCTGTCAATCTCTTCCATAATCACCACAGTCTGTCACCCTCTACCATAATCACCACAGTCTGTCACCCTCTACCATAATCACCACAGTCTGTCACCCTCTACCATAATCACCACAGTCTGTCAATCTCTACCATAATCACCACAGTCTGTACCCCTCTACCATGGGGTGATGGATGAGTCCACACACACACACACACACACATGCGGACGCATGGGCACACACACACACACACACACACACACCCACACACACACACACACACACACACACACACGGATATTGAGCGTTCATTTCATTCTCAACTTACTTTGTAAATGTGTTTGCGTATCCGTTTGTGTGTTTGTCCGTGTCTATGAGTGTGTTTTACACTCTCCCTCATCTGGATGGTGGATTTAGGGAGAGTTAGGGAAATTTAGGGAGAATTAAGGAGAGTGAGGGGGAGTTAGGGAGAGCTAGGGAGAGGTAGGGAGAGCTAGGAAGAGGTAGGGAGAGTTAAGGAGAGTTATGAAGAGTGAGGTAGAGCTAGGGAAAGCTAGGGAGAACTTGGGAGCTTAGTCACATGATATCTTAATTTGCAGTACGTTTGCCAATCAGTTGGGCTGCCAGACATATTTGCCATACCTTTTGCCTCATCTCTCAACCATACAATTCTGAAATTCCTCATCAATTCAATGGGATTTAACAGTTTTTACAGTCATTTTCTTAATGGGTGCGTGCTTATTAGTAACTGAAATAAGCTATTTCATCAATGTGTCAAGTGCAGCGTCTGGTTGCTCTCATTACACACCACAGACCAGCAAATATTCTTTACATCATCAACATATGAATCACTACAAAACTTATTGTATGACCTCTTATTCACTACATCAGGCCCAGCCTTTAGAACTTTGGTTTTCCTAGATATGCCTATTATATTGTGATCACTACAACCTATGGATGTGGATACTGCTTTAAAGCAAATTTCTGCAGAAATTTAGTAAAGATGTGATCAATACATGTGGATGATTTAATTCCTGTGCTGTTTGTAAATACCCTGGTAGGTTGACTGACAACCTGATCCAGGTTGCAGGCACTGGTTACAGTTTGAAGTTTTTTCTTGAATGGGCAGCTTGATGAGAGCCAGTCAATATTTAAATCACCCAGAAAATATACTTCTCTGTTGATATCACCTACATTATCAAGCATTTCACACATATTATCCAGATACTGACTGTTAGCACTTCGTGGTCTATAGCAGCTTCCCACAAGAATGGGCTTCAGGTGAGGCAGATGAACCTGTAGCCATATTACTTCAACAGTATGTAACATTAGTGTCACGACTCCGACCGAAGGTGACTCCCCTTCCCGTTCGGGTGGCGCTCAGCGGTCGTCGTCGCCGGCCTACTAGCTGCCACTGACTCTTTTTCCTCCCCCTCCTTATGTGTTTATTTGTTACACCTGTGTTGAGGTGATTGTAATTAGTTGGGCTTTATTAGTCAGCCAGCCCGCCCGTGTCACGATCGTCTTGAGGATAATGAGTGGACCAAGGCGCAGCGTGTGAAAAATACATCTTCTTTTATTAGGAAGACAAAAACGAACGAAAACAAAACAACAAAGAGACGAACGTGAAGCTATGAAAGACTAAGTGCTAACATGCAACATAGACATAGACAATTACCCACGAAAGCCTACTGTCTATGGCTGCCTTAAATATGGCTCCCAATCAGAGACAATGAATGACAGCTGTCTCTGATTGAGAACCATTCAGGCAACCATAGACTTGCCTAGACAACTATACTAAACCCAACCCCATACACTCAACAAAACCCCCTATACAATACAACCACCCAAGACGAGACAAATACATACAAAACATCCCCCCTGTCACACCCTGACCTAACCAAAATATTACAGAAACAAAGAATACTAAGGCCAGGGTGTGACAGTACCCCCCCCCCCCCAAAGGTGCGGACTCCGGCCGCAAAACCTGACACAGAAGGGGAGGGTCCGGGTGGGCCTTCCTATGGTGGCGGCTCGGGTGCGGGACGTGGACCCCCCTCCACCATAGTCACTAACCGCTTTGGTGGCGCCTCTGGAACGGCGAGTCCCGGACTGAATACCATCCCAGAGGGCGCCACTGGACGGAGGGGCAGCTCCGGACTGAGGGGCAGCTCCGGACTGAGGGGCAGCTCCGGACTGAGGGGCAGCTCCGGACTGAGGGGCAGCTCCGGACTGGCAGATGGCTCTGGCGGATCCTGGCTGACTGACGGCTCTGGCGGATCCTGGCTGACTGACGGCTCTGGCGGATCCTGGCTGGCTGGCTCTGGCGGATCCTGGCTGGCTGGCTCTGGCGGATCCTGGCTGGCTGGCTCTGGCGGATCCTGGCTGGCTGGCTCTGGCGGATCCTGGCTGGCTGGCGGATCCTGGCTGGCTGGCTCTGGCGGATCCTGGCTGGCTGGCTCTGGCGGATCCTGGCTGGCTGGCTCTGGCGGATCCTGGCTGGCTGGCTCTGGCGGATCCTGGCTGACTGGCGGCTCTGGCGGATCCTGGCTGGCTGACGGCTCTGGCTGGTCATGGCTGGCTGACGGCTCTGGCTGGTCATGGCTGGCTGACGGCTCTGGCTGGTCATGGCTGGCTGACGGCTCTGGCTGGTCATGGCTGGCTGACGGCTCTGGCTGGTCATGGCTGGCGGACGGCTCTGGCTGATCCTGTCTGGCGGACGGCTCTGGCTGATCCTGTCTGGCGGACGGCTCTGGCTGATCCTGTCTGGCGGACGGCTCTGGCTGATCCTGTCTGGCGGACGGCTCTGGCTGATCCTGTCTGGCGGACGGCTCTGGCTGATCCTGTCTGGCGGACGGCTCTGGCTGATCCTGTCTGGCGGACGGCTCTAGCGGCTCGGGACAGACGGGCGGCTCTGACGGCTCGGGACAGACAGGCGGCTCTGACGGCTCGGGACAGACGGGCGGCTCTGACGGCTCGGGACAGACGGGCAGCTCTGACGGCTCGGGACAGACGGGCGGCTCTGACGGCTCGGGACAGACGGGCGGCTCTGACGGCTCGGGACAGACGGGCAGCTCTGACGGCTCGGGACAGACGGGCAGCTCTGACGGCTCGGGACAGACGGGCAGCTCTGACGGCTCTGGGCAGACGGACAGTGCAGGCGGCACTGGGCAGACGGCAGACTCTGGCCGGCTGAGGCGCACAGTAGGCCTGGTGTGTGGTACCGGAACTGGAAGTACCGGGCTAAGGACACGCACCTCAAGGCTAGTGCGGGGAGCAGCAACAGGACACACAGGACTCTGGAGACGCACAGGAGGCTTGGTGCGTGGTGTAGGCACTGGTGGTAATGGGCTGGGGCGGGGAGGTGGCGCCGGAAATACCGGACCGTGCAGGCGTACTGGCTTTCTTGAGCACTGAGCCTGCCCAACCTTACCTGGTTGTATGCTCCCCGTCGCCCGACCAATGCGGGGAGGTGGAATAACCCGCACTGGGCTGTGTAGGCGAACCGGGGACACCATGCGTAAGGCTTGTGCCATGTATGCCGGCCCGAGGAGACGCACTGGAGACCAGACGCGTTGAGCCGGCTTCATGGCACCTGGCTCAATACTCAATCTAGCCCGGCCGATACGAGGAGCTGGTATGTACCGCACCGGGCTATGCACACGTACAGGAGACACCATGCGCTCTACCGCATAACACGGTGTCTGCCCGTACTTTCGCGCTCCACGGTAAGCTCAGGGAGTTGGCGCAGGTCTCCTACCTGACTTCGCCACACTCCCTTGTAGCCCCCCACCAAGAATTTTTGGGGGCTGACTCACAGGCTTCCTACCGCGTTGTCGTGCTGCCTCCATTCGCCGGTATCCCTCCTCGCACTGTTCCAGAGAATCCCAGGCGGGCTCCGGCATTCGCCCTGGGTCGATCGCCCACCTGTCGATCTCCTCCCACGTAGTATAGTCCAGAACCTGCTCCCATTGCCATAAATCCTGTGTAGGTTGCTCCTGCTGCTGCTTCACACGCTGCTTGGTCCGAGTTTGGTGGGTAATTCTGTCACGATCGTCTTGAGGATAATGAGTGGACCAAGGCGCAGCGTGTGAAAAATACATCTTCTTTTATTAGGAAGACAAAAACGAACGAAAACAAAACAACAAACAGACGAACGTGAAGCTATGAAAGACTAAGTGCTAACATGCAACATAGACATAGACAATTACCCACGAAAGCCTACTGTCTATGGCTGCCTTAAATATGGCTCCCAATCAGAGACAATGAATGACAGCTGTCTCTGATTGAGAACCATTCAGGCAACCATAGACTTGCCTAGACAACTATACTAAACCCAACCCCATACACTCAACAAAACCCCCTATACAATACAACCACCCAAGACGAGACAAATACATACAAAACATCCCCCCTGTCACACCCTGACCTAACCAAAATATTACAGAAACAAAGAATACTAAGGCCAGGGTGTGACAGCCCGTTTCTTTGTGCGGGATTGATTCAGTTGTACCTTGGTATCGGGAGTAGACGAACGTATTGTTTATTTCGTTCGTAGAGTGTATTTGGACTGTTTTTTCGTCCCCCGTGTATGGGGCATTTGTTTGTACACCCAGTGTTTTCGTGGGGACGTTGTTTACCGTGTGTGCATTAAAAGCACTATATTGAACTCTCTGTTGTTCCTGCGCCTGACTTCACACCCCCCGACACCCAGAGCATTACACTTAGATTGTCTCTAAGCTTTCCAGGAATGTGGTTCCTTATATAGACTGCAACACCACCCCCGTTGGCATTTCTGTCTTTTCGGTAGATGTTATAACCATGTATTGCTACCACTGTATCATCAAAGGTATTATCTAAGTGAGTTTCAGAGATAGTCGTAATATGAATGTCATCTGTTACAAGCAAGTTTATGACTTCATGGACATTGTTTATCAGGCTGCATATGTTAATATGGGCTATTTTTAGCACTTTTCTGGGTGGCTTGATTGTTTTTAATGCTTTACTGGGACGCTTATCAGAAGTAGACTTGATAGTGAAGGGTGAGCTGCACAAAGTGGTCTTCCTACTAGAGCACACTGCTTCAGTGCTTACAGTGTATCTCTGTTTTACAGGTTCATGATTGCTGCATCCAATAGCTGTAGGATTAACAAAGGTATTCAGGGAAATTAGGGGGACATAAATTAAGTTACTTATAATGCATCTGCCAACGCCCCTAGGATAATGTACATTTGAGGCAGCATTATAACGACTCATTGTCACAATGGTAGGGATTAACTGAGCTGTCATTGCTTCAATGCAGCCTTGAAATGCGTGGAAAGAGTCTAGGAGCCAAGATGATTTGGATGGACTCTGTCATTCCTGTATCTTCTGTTTCCAGAAGGTGTCAAAGTTATCAATAAAAGTGACTCCAGCAGAGCTACGAAAGTGTCAGCTCCTGTCATCTGTCATAGAACAGTCGTAAGCAGTGTTAGGGTTCGTTCCTTATGTCAATCATTGGTTCATTGGTGAAATTAGCATTATGACAATATCTTTAATTAAATCATTCAAAAACCTTTATTAATGCAATTGCAGACAGAAGTTGACAAACAGGAACATAGCACGAATGTTTCTGAGTAAGTTCTGCATCAAACAAAAGGTCTCCAGTGGTTTTATTAAACCCTAAGTCGCGCCCTGGTGACGTCACTGCCTATATCATCATCCTCTACTCCTGGGACCAAAACCATGCCTACAAAGCTGTATAAACAGGGCCCTTATTGTTAGCTAAACACTTAGCAGTAAATGTCCCCTTCCCCCAAAGTTGACCCATTGTGGAATGTTTACCTAGTCTTATCTCCTTCACTCCCCTGCAGAGTTCTTTCTAAGGGCCTCTTTATGAGGCAGAGAGAGAGAGAGAGAACTAAAATACAAATGTAAAACAATACTAAACTTCTACAATGACTATATCTATTGTTAATCAGTAGTCTAAAACTCTATACATGTAAGGAGGGAGGGGTCTTTTAACCCCTCCCCTTCTATTAATATAACATAAGCATAATCAATTATTCTAATACACCAAACATTTGTACAGCCCCAATCATGACCCCTAGGTAAATCCTAACAGCAGCCTTGTGATGTCCTGTACTCAAGATCCTGGGTGGCACCGGGTTTGAATGAACTACAGGACAAAATACAAATCCTACAACCCAAAAATGCCTGTGATGTTGATGGTATTCTAATTGAAATTATAAATATACAAACCACAAATTACAATTGGTTGTACTTAAACTTTTTGACATCATCCTCAGCTCTGGCGTCTTCCCTAGTATTTGGAACCAAAGACTAATCACCTCAAATCCACAAAAGTGGAGAGAAATTTGACCTGAATAACTACCGTGGGATATGCGTCAACAACAACCTTGGTAAAATCCTTTGCCTTATCATTAACAGCAAACTCAAACATTTCCTTAATGAAAACAATGTACTGAGCAAATGTCAAATTGGCGTTTTACCAAATTACCATACGACAGACCACGTATTCACCCTGCATAGCCTAATTGACAAACAAACAAACAAACCAAAACAGCCTTGTTATGCTTTGTTGATTTCAAAACAGCTTTTGACTCAATTTGGCATGAGGGTCTGCTATACAAATTGATGGAAAGTGGTGTTGGGGGAAAAACATACAACATTATAAAATCCATATACACAAACAAGTGTGTGGTTAAAATTGGCAAAAAACACACATTTCTTTCCACAGGGCTATGGGGTGAGACAGGGATGCAGCTTAAGCCCCCCCCCCCTCTTCAACATATATATCAACGAATTTTCGAGGGAACTAGAACTGTCTGCAGCACCCGGCCTCACCCTACTAGAATCTGAAGTCAAATGTCTACCGTTTGCTAATGGTCTGGTGCTTCTGTGCCCAACCAAGGAGAGCCTACAGCAGCACTTAGATCTTCTGAACAGAGTCTGTCAGACCTTGGCCCTGACAGTAAGTCTCAGTAAGACCAAAATAATGGTGCTCCAAAAAGGTCTGCATGCGTAATTCAGCAGAAATATCCTCTGTGTACATTGTAAAACACCAAATAATGCATGCAGAGCAGATTTAGGCTGATACCCGCTAATGATCAAAATCCAGAAAAGAGACGTTAAATTCTACAACCACCTAAAAGGAAGCGAATCCCAAACCTTCCATAACAAAGCCATCACCTACATAGAGATGAACCTGGAGAAGAGTCCCCTAAGCAAGCTGGTCCTGGGGGTCTGTTCAAAAACACAAACAGACCCCACAGAGCCCCAGGACAGCAGCACAATTAGACCCAACCAAATCATGAGAAATCTAAAAGATAATTTTAAAAATCAACAAAGAAACAGAGCAAAGTAGAATGCTATTTGGCCCTAAACAGAGAGTACACAGTGGCAGAATACCTGACCACTGTGACTGTAACAAAATTAAGGAAAGCTTTGACTATGTACCAACTCAGTGAGCACAGCCTTGCTATTGAGAGAGGCCTCCGTAGGCAGACCTTGCTCTCAAGACAAGACAGGCTATGTGTACACTGCCCACAAAATAAGGTGGAAACTGAGCTGTGCTTCCTTACCTCCTGCCAAATGTATGACCATATTAGAGACATATTTCCCTCAGATTACACAGACCACCAAGAATTAGAAAACCAATCCAATTTTGATAAACTCCCATATCTATTGGGTGGAGTATCACAGTGTGCAATCACAGCAGCAAGACTTGTAACCTGTTGCCACAATAAAAGGGCAACCAGTGAAGAACAAACACCATTGTAAATACAACACATACAGTGGGGCAAAAAAGTATTTAGTCAGCCACCAATTGTGCAAGTTCCCCCACTTAAAAAGATGAGAGAAGCCTGTAATTTTCATCATAGGTACACTTCAACTATGACAGACAAAATGAGAAAAAAAATCCAGAAAATCACATTGTAGGATATTTAATAAATATATTTGCAAATTATGGTGGAAAATAAGTATTTGGTCACCTACAAACAAGCAAGATTTCTGGCTCTCACAGACCTGTAACTTCTTCTTTAAGAGGCTCCTCTGTCCTCCACTCGTTACCTGTATTAATGGCACCTGTTTGAACTTGTTATCAGTATAAAAGACACCTGTCCACAACCTCAAACAGTCACACTCCAAACTCCACTATGGCCAAGACCAAAGAGCTGTCAAAGGACACCAGAAACAAAATTGTAGACCTGCACCAGGCTGGGAAGACTGAATCTGCAATAGGTAAGCAGCTTGGTTTGAAGAAATCAACTGTGGGAGCAATTATTAGGAAATGGAAGACATACAAGACCACTGATAATCTCCCTCGATCTGGGGCTCCACGCAAGATCTCACCCCGTGGGGTCAAAATGATCACAAGAATCCCAGAACCACACGCGGGGACCTAGTGAATGACCTGCAGAGAGCTGGGACCAAAGTAACAAAGCCTACCATCAGTAACACACTACGCCGCCAGGGACTCAAATCCTGCAGTGCCAGACGTGTCACCCTGCTTAAGCCAGTACATGTCCAGGCCCATCTGAAGTTTGCTAGAGAGCATTTGGATGATCCAGAAGAAGATTGGGAGAATGTCATATGGCCAGATGAAACCAAAATAGAACTTTTTGGTAAAAACTCAACTCGTCGTGTTTGGAGGACAAAGAATGCTGAGTTGCATCCAAAGAACACCATACCTACTGTGAAGCATGGGGGTGGAAACATCATGCTTTGGGGCTGTTTTTCTGCAAAGGGACCAGGACGACTGATCCGTGTAAAGGAAAGAATGAATGGGGCCATGTATCGTGAGATTTTGAGTGAAAACCTCCTTCCATCAGCAAGGGCATTGAAGATGAAACGTGGCTGGGTCTTTCAGCATGACAATGATCCCAAACACACCGCCCGGGCAACGAAGGAGTGGCTTCGTAAGAAGCATTTCAAGGTCCTGGAGTGGCCTAGCCAGTCTCCAGATCTCAACCCCATAGAAAATCTTTGGAGGGAGTTGAAAGTCCGTGTTGCCCAGCAACAGCCCCAAAACATCACTGCTCTAGAGGAGATCTGCATGGAGGAATGGGACAAAATACCAGCAACAGTGTGTGAAAACCTTGTGAAGACTTACATAAAACGTTTGACCTCTGTCATTGCCAACAAAGGGTATATAAAAAAGTATTGAGATAAACTTTTGTTATTGACCAAATACTTATTTTCCACCATAATTTGCAAATAAATTCATTAAAAATCCTACAATGTGATTTTCTGGATTTTTTTTCTTCTCATTTTGTCTGTCATAGTTGAAGTGTACCTATGATGAAAATTACAGGCCTCTCTCATCTTTTTAAGTGGGAGAACTTGCACAATTGGTGGCTGACTAAATACTTTTTTGCCCCACTGTATATATGTTTATTCATTTTCCCTTTTGTACTTTAACTATTTGCACATCTTTATAGCACTTTATATAGACATAATATGACATTTGAAATATCTTTATTCTTTTGGAACTTTTGTGAGTTTACTGTTTACTATACATTTTTTATTGTTTATTTCACTTTTGTCTATTATCTATTTCACTTGCTTTGGCAACCTAAACATATGTTTCCCATGCCAATAAAGCCCTTTGAATGGAAACTGAAAAAGAGAGGGGAGGAGAGTGAGGGAAGGGCTTTGAATAGACTAAAGAGAAGGAGAAGAAAAAGGAGAGCTGAAGTGTAAAAATAAGGGAGGGTGGGAGGACCTTTATCAGAGACTTGTAGTGATAGAGAGAGGAGAGGTTAAGTGGGTATTTACCCAATGTAAAACAACTTACTAAAATATTCCCAAATGCTCAGATGAATTTTCTTCAAAATGCGACGCAACATGTTTTTGCTTTTTTTGCTATCGATGTATGGGACTGTGTACAATCAGTAGTGTAAAGTACTTAAGTAGAAATACTTTAAAGTACTACTTAAGTAGTTTTTGGGGTATCTGTACTTTACTATTTATATTTTTGACTCCTTTTACTTCTACTTTCCTAAAGAAACTGATGTACTTTTTACTCCATATTTTTTCCCTGACTCCCAAAAGTACTCGTTACATTTTAAATGCTTAGCAGGACAGGTAAATCTTCTAATTCACACACTTATCAGGAGAACATCCCTGGTCATCCCTACTGCCTCTGATCTGGCAGACTCACTAAACACAAATGCTTCGTTTGTAAATTAGGCCTGAGTGTTGAACTGTGCCCCTGGCTATCCGTAAATTATTTAAAAAAAAATAGAAAATGGTGCCATCTGGTTTGGTTAATATAAGGAATTTGAAATGATTTATACTTTTTTTTATATACTTAAGTATAATTTAGGAATTACATTTACTTTTGATCTTAAGTATAATTAAAACCAAATACTTTTAGACTTTTACTGAAGTAGGAGTTTAATGGGTGAATTTCACTTTTACTTGAGTCATTTTCTATGAAGGTATCTTTACTTTTACTCAAGTATAACAATTGGGTACTTTTTCCACCAGTGTGTATAATAGGATGTGAATTGTATAGATTTGTATGTCAGAGTGTGGAAAGTACATGGGCAGCTGATTATAATAGCAGGGTATCTTTTGACATTTTTTTATTTTTTATTTCACCTTTATTTATTTTTTTGCTGCTAGCTACTGTGTTCCTATTGATGGGTGGAGTGGATTACACCACTGGAATAGAAGAACTAGATGGTCTCTACAGGGGTTAGGGGGTATGGGCAGGGTTTAGTGGGACGGATCAAGGTGCTCCGGGCAGGGGAAAACGGACATGAAACCTTGATAAAGGCAGCATAGCTTCCAAAACGTTGGTATCGATTAAATTGATTGCATCAGAGACACAGTGTGCAGCTTTGGTGTTATTTTCTAAGTGTTCTGGGCACTATCTCTGACCTACATGTATTGTACCATGTGTGACCTGTGTGAAATTGCTTCTGTGAGCCTTTCAGCAGATATCTGATCTTCACTTTACAGCTGAGTTGATACAGACACAGTGTAATTTATTGTTGGCTGTAACTATTTTCAATGTGTTCTATCCCTACAGTCTCTCTACAGGACTATTAGAAAAGACAGACTTCATAATTCAAATAAACTTCACAACAAATGATATTGGGGATTCTGAGCGGTGCAGTGGTCTAAATCACTGCATCTCAGTGCAAGAGGCTCACTACAGTCCTTGGTTCAA
Organism: Salvelinus namaycush; assembly: GCF_016432855.1. Taxonomy (NCBI): domain Eukaryota; kingdom Metazoa; phylum Chordata; class Actinopteri; order Salmoniformes; family Salmonidae; genus Salvelinus; species Salvelinus namaycush. The sequence goes on along the minus strand of NC_052340.1, from coordinate 34,889,404 downwards.
ATCTGGACTTCATCACATCCGGCTGTGATTGGGAGTCCCATAGGGCGGCACACAATTGACCCAGCTTCGTCCGGGTTTGGCCGGGGTAGGCCATCATTGTAAATAAGAATTTGTTCTTATCTGACTTTCCTAGTTAAACAAAAGTTTAAAAAAATAGATATATATTATCAATCTACACACTGGGAAATCTTCAGAGGCCTTTCTCACTTTCTTTAATTCTATCTCTTTTTCTCTCTCCATCTCTCACTATTTTTCTCTCTCTTTCTCTCTCTCTCTTCTCTCTTTTTCTGTCTACATCTCATCTCTCTTTTTCTCTCTCTTTTTCTCTCTGTTTTTCTCTCTGTCTCTTTTTTCTCTCTCTTTTTCTCTCTCTATCTCTTTCTTTTTTCTCTCTCTCTTTCTCTTTTTCTCTCTCTTTTCCTCTTTCCATCTCTTTCTTTTTTCTCTCTCTTTCTCTTTCTCTCTCTCTCATCTCTCTTTTCTCTCTCCATCTCTCTCTTTTTTCTCTCTTTTTCACTCTCTCATCTCTCTCCTTTTCTCTCTCTTTTCTCTCTCTTCTCTCTCTCCATCTCTCTCTCCTTTTCTCTCTCTTTCTCTCTCTCTCTCTCTCGCTCTTTATCTCTCTCTTTTTCACTCTCTCATCTCTCTCCTTTTCTCTCTCTTTTCTCTCTCTTTTCTCTCTCTCCATCTCTCTCTCCTTTTCTCTCTCCTTTTCTCTCTCTTTCTCTCTCTCTCTCTCTCTTTATCTCTCTCTTTTTCACTCTCCAACTCTTTATTTTTGTCTATCATTTTCTCTCTATTTTTCTCTCTCTTTTTCGCTCTCATTTTCTCTCTCTCTTTTTCTCTCTTTTTTTCTCTCTCTATCTCTCTGTCCCTCTCTCTTTTCTCTCATCTCTCTCTATTTTTCTCTCTCCATCTCTTTCTCTTTATCTCTCTCCATCTCTCTCTCTTTTTTTCTCTCTCCTCTCTCTCCCCATCTCTCCCTTTTTCTCTCTCCATCTCTCTCTTTTTCTCTCTCTATCGCTCTCTATTTTTCTCTCTCTTTTTCTCTCTCCATCCCTCTCTTTTTCACTCTCTCCATCTCTCTCTCTCTCTGTTTCTCTCTCCATCTCTCTCTTTTTCTCTTTCTATCTCTCTCTTTTCTCTCTCTATTTTTCTCTCTCTTTTTACCTTTTTTCTCTCTCTTTCTCTGTCTCCATCTTTCTCTTTATCTCTCTCTCTTTCTCTCTTCATCTCGCTCTCTCCTTTCTTTTTTTCTGATGAGTTGATTTCACAACTCAATGACACGGGTACAGTCAAATGTGGCCATGTGTGACTGTGAATAACAATAACCCTAATCACTTCTCATAAAGGAATCATAATCATAATATACGCTGGGGCCCATGCTACATAAAATAGTTAATGCTTGTTTATGATTATGTTTTGGGTGATTGCGTAATAAGATAGAATTTTATTGAGATGCTTTTGGTTATTGTGATGCCCTTGGCTATTGGTAGATTTCTGATTGGTGGGTGGCTTTCTTATTGGTGCGATTTTTGAATGGGAAGTTGTTTTGATTGGCTGGCTTTGCGTTGCAGGAATAAAGATGGAAGGGATTGTCAGATAATTTTATTCGTAGACTGTAATAGCGTGATTTATGATTGATTAGCAGGCACGCACGAGTGTGTGTGTGTGCGTGTGTTTGTTTGTCTCTGTGCAAGTGTTTGCAAGTGTGTCTGGATAATATTGTTTCCTCTCTGGTTGACATGGCACTACATGTATCCAGAGACTCCATTAGCGATGCGTAAAAAAGAGAGCAATTCCTCATTAATTAGGTTGTTCTTTCTCTGGCATAATCAAATCAGGCCATTTTCGTGATACTCAATTCAATTAATTCCCCTCATTATGTGGAATAAATACATATTTGTGTCTCTAATTGAAGTGAGATGGGTGCCTGTGTACGTGCATGGAGATAACGTGATTCAGAATGTACTAGACGCTGTGTACGTGCATGGAGATAACGTGATTCAGAATGTACTAGACGCTGTGTACGTGCCGAGAGAAATAATAGATGTCTGCTTTGTAGCTCTGGGTCTGCAAAGTTTTCTGTTGCTTGTGCATTGTTCCCCGGTCAGAACCAATCATCAGTTGTGTTGGGAGTCTGAAAACCCACAAACTGTTCAGAATATTTATGTTGTATAACTGCCTATTGGTAATGAGTGGTATAGAGTCTGCTCCTGGCTATAGCTATTGTTGAGCTATAGCTATTGTTGAGCTATAGGCATTGTTGAGATATAGTCATTGTTGAGTTATATATATTGTTGAATAATACCTATTGTTGAGCTATACCTATTGTTGAGCTATGGCCATTGTTGAGATATAGTCATTGTTGCACTATAGCTATTGTGGAGATATAGTCATTGTTGAGCTATAGCTGTTGTTGAGCTATAGGCATTGTTGAGATATAGTCATTGTTGAGCTATAGCTATTGTTGAATAATACCTATTGTTGAGCTATACCTATTGTTGAGCTACAGCCATTGTTGAGATATAGTCATTGTTGCACTATAGCCATTGTGGAGATATAGCCATTGTTGAGCTATAGCCATTGTTGAGTTATAGTCAGTGTTGAGCTATAACTATTGTTGAGCTATAGCCATTGTTGAGCTATACCAATTGTTGAGCTATACCTATTGTTGAGCTATTGCCATTGTTGAGATATAGTCATTGTTGAGCTACAGCCATTGTTGAGATATAGTCATTGTTGCACTATAGCCATTGTTGAGCTATAGCCATTGTTGAGATATAGTCAGTGTTGAGCTATAACTATTGTTGAGCTATAGCCATTGTTGAGATATAGTCATTGTTGAGCCATAGCTATTGTTGAGCTATACCTATTGTTGAGCTATACCTATTGTTGAACTTTACCCATTGTTGAGCTATAGCTGTTGTTGAGCTATACCTATTGTTGAGCTATACCTATTGTTGAGCTATAGCCATTGTTGGGCTATAGCCATTGTTGAGCTAAAGCCATTGTTGAGCTATAGCAATTTTTGAGCTATAGCTATTGTTGTGCTATAGCTATTGTTCAGCTATAGCCACTGTTGAGCTATTGCTGCTGTTCAGCTATAGCCATTGTTGAGCTATAGCTATTGTTGAGCTATAGCTATTGTTGAGCTATAGTTTTTGTTGAGCTATAGCTATTGTTGAGATATAGACATTGTTGAGCTACAGCCATTGTAAAGATATAGTCATTGTTGCACTATAGCCATTGCGGAGATATAGCCATTGTTGAGATATAGTCATTGTTGAGCTATAGCTATTGTTGAGCTATACCTATTGTTGAGCTATACCTATTGTTGAGCTATTGCTATTGTAGAGCTATAGCTATTTTTGAGCTTTAACCATTGTTGAGCTATAGCTATTGTTGGGCTATAGCTATTGTTGAGCTATATCCATTGTTGAGCTATAGCCATTGTTGAGCTATAGCTGTTGTTGAGCTATACCTATTGTTGAGCTATAGCCTTTGTTGAGCTATAGCTATTGTTGAGCTTTAACCATTGTTGAGCTACAGCCATTGTAGAGATATAGTCATTGTTGCACTATAGCCATTGTTGAGATATAGTCATTGTTGAGCTATAGCTATTGTTGAGCAATACCTATTGTTGAGCTATACCTATTGTTGAGCTATAGCTATTGTAGAGCTATAGCTATTGTTGTGCTATAGCTATTGTTGAGCTATAGCCGCTGTTCACCTATAGCCATTGTTGAGCTATAGCTATTGTTGAGCTATAGCTTTTGTTGAGCTATAGCTTTTGTTGAGCTATAGCTATTGTTGAGATATAGACATTGTTGAGCTACAGCCATTGTAAAGATATAGTCATCGTTGCACTATAGCCATTGCGGAGATATAGCCATTGTTGAGATATTGTCATTGTTGAGCTATAGCTATTGTTGAGCTATACCTATTGTTTAGCTATACCTATTGTTGAGCTATTGCTATTGTAGAGCTATAGCTATTTTTGAGCTTGAACCATTGTTGAGCTATAGCTATTGTTGGGCTATAGCTATTGTTGAGCTATAGCTATTGTTGGGCTATAGCTGTTGTTGAGCTATACCTATTGTTGAGATATAGCTATTGTTGAGCTATAGCCTTTGTTGAGTTATAGCTATTGTTGAGCTTTAACCATTGTTGAGCTACAGCCATTGTAGAGATATAGTCATTGTTGCACTATAGCCATTGTTGAGATATAGTCATTGTTGAGCTATAGCTATTGTTGAGCAATACCTATTGTTGAGCTATACCTATTGTTGAGCTATAGCTATTGTAGAGCTATAGCTATTGTTGAGCTATAGCTATTGTTGAGCTATAGCTAATGTTGAGATATAGCTATTGTTCAGCTATAGCCTTTGTTGAGCTATAGCTATTGTGGAGATTTAGCCATTGTTGAGCTATAGCCATTGTTGAGATATAGTCATTGTTGAGCTATACCTATTGTTGAGCTATACCTATAGTTGAGCTTTAACCATTGTTGAGCTATAGCTATTGTTGGGCTATAGCTATTGTTGAGCAATACCTATTGTTGAGCTATACCTATTGTTGAGCTATAGCTATTGTAGAGCTATAGCTATTGTTGAGCTATAGCTATTGTAGAGCTATAGCTATTGTTGAGCTATAGCTATTGTTGAGCTATAGCTAATGTTGAGATATAGCTATTGTTCAGCTATAGCCTTTGTTGAGCTATAGCTATTGTGGAGATTTAGCCATTGTTGAGCTATAGCCATTGTTGAGATATAGTCATTGTTGAGCTATACCTATTGTTGAGCTATACCTATAGTTGAGCTTTAACCATTGTTGAGCTATAGCTATTGTTGAGCTATAGCCATTGTTGACCCATATTCATTGTTGAGCTATAGCTGTTGTTGAGCTATACCTATTGTTGAGCTATAGCTATTGTTGATCTATAGTTATTGTTGAGCTATAGCCATTGTTGTGCTATAGCTATTGTTCACCTATAGCCACTGTTGAGCTGTAGCCGCTGTTCAGCTACAGCCATTGTTGTAGCTATAGCCGCTGTTCACCTATAGCCGCTGTTCAGCTATAGCCACTGTTGAGCGATAGCCGCTGTTTACCTATAGCCACTGTTGAGCTGTAGCCGCTGTTCAGCTATAGCCAATGTTGAGGTATATCGCACACACAGAGTTGTAGTTATGTCATGGTCAGAGTCTGTACTTAAGTAAACATAACCTCTTCATGGTGACAGAGCAGGAGTCCCAGGGGCTGGAGAGACCACAGCTGAATTAACTGGCAGATGACCTGGCGACACACACACACACACACACACACACACACACACACACACACACACACACACACACACACACACACACACACACACACACACACACACACACACACACACACACACACACACACACACACAGCATTTCTCATCAGATAGTGACAGGATAGTCACTAATGCCATCATAATCAGACGATCCCACATTTTCTACCTTTATTTTACTAGGCAAGTCAGTTATGTACAAATTATTATTTACAATGACAGGGGCAGAACGACAGATTTTTACCTTGTCAGCTCAGGGATTCAGTCCAGCAATCTTTCGGTTACTGGCCCAACACTCTAACCACTAGGCTACCTGCCGCCCCAAACATTGACTCAGAGTTTTAATTTGAAAGAGGTCTGTTCTAATGTGCAGAATAAAGACAAATAATTGTTTGAAAGCAGCCAGATTAGTTTTTAATTTAATATTCTAAAAACTAAATCCTCCCACAAATAGAGTAATACACATTAATGAGATTTCATAGTGCTTAGTGTGGGACAACGAGTGTGTGTGTGTTTTTTTCAGTTTGTGTATGTTTTGTGTGTGCGCTTGCGTCTAAATCCTCTTTTATTAAGTATTTCGTGAGCTCACGCTACCTGATCTATCTGCTGCGCCGAAGACACAAGCAATAAACTACACATACACACACACGCCACGTGCTCGCTCACAAACACGCACACACACACACTCACTCACTCACAAACACACACACACACACACTGGCAAATAAAGGCGATGTTGCTGTTGACTAACTCAGCCCCTACTCTCTCTACTCTATCTTATTTTCCTTTGTTTTGGAGATGAATCTTCCATTCTGAGCCTGTTGACCTTGAATGATTTTTTTAAATTAATGTTTTATTTAACTAGGCAAGTCAGTTAATAACAAATTCTTATTTACAACGACACCCTACCAGGAAACCGTGGGTTAACTGCCTTATTCACGGGCAGAATGACAGATTTTTACCTTGTCGGCTCAGGGATTCGATCCAGCAACCTTTCTGGTTACTGACCCAACACTCTAACCGCTAGGCTACCTGCCGCTCCAAAGTTATGATGAATAATGGTTAGAATAGCATTCATGTGTCCAATTGGAGGTTTGGAAGTACATCTCAGTTTCCACCTCACTTTGTGAGGCACTGTAACATAGCCTGTTTTCTCCTGAGAGCCAGGCCTGCCTACGACAACCTCTATCAATAGCAAGGCTATTGTAACGAAAGTCGTCGGGAGAAGGAGAAGAGGACCAAGGTGCAGCGTGGTAAGTATTCATAATACTTTTAATAAATACGAACACTTGAACAAAAACAAAAAAGCGACAAACGAACAGTTCTGCAAGGTGCAATACACAAAACAGAAAACAACTACCCACCAAGCACACGTGGGAATGAGGCTACCTAAGTATGGTTCTCAATCAGAGACAACGATAGACAGCTGCCTCTGATTGAGAACCACACCAGGCCAAACACCTAGAAATACAAAACATAGAACAAAACATAGAATGCCCACCCCAACTCACGCCCTGAACAAACCAAAATAGAGACATAAAAAAGGAACTAAGGTCAGGGCGTGACAGCTATGCTCACTGAAGCTTTCGTTAATTTGGGGTCGGTCACAGTGGTCAGGTATTCTGTCACTGTGTACTGTTTGTTTAGGGCCAAATAGCATTCTAGTTTGTTCTGTTTTTTGGTTAATTCATTATTTCCAATGTGTCGGAAAAATATATTTTTGTTTTCTCATGATTTGGTTGGGTTTAATTGTGTTGCTGTCCTGGGGCTCTGTGGGCTCTGTTTGTGTTTGTGAACAGAGCCCCAGGATCAGCTTGCTTAGGGGACTCTTCTCCAGGTTAATCTCTCTGTAGGTGATGGCTTTGTTATGGAAGGTTTGGGAATAGCTTCCTTTTAGGTTGTTGTAGAATTGAACAACTCTTTTCTGGATGTTGATAATTAGCGGGTATCGGCCTAATTCTGCTCTGCATGCAATATTTGGTGTTTTATCGTGTACACAGAGGATATTTTTGCAGAATTCTGCATGCAGGGTCTCAATTTGGTGTTTGTCCCATTTTGTGAATTATTGGTTGGTGAGCGGACGCCAGACCTCACAACCATGAAGGGCAATGGCTATTTTTAGCCAGATCCTAAATGGTATGTCAAATTGTATGTTCCTTTTGATAGAGTAGAAGGCCCTTCTTGCCTTGTCTCTTAGATCTGTGGAAGCGTTGTAGAAGTTACCTGTGGCACTGATGTTTAGGCCGAGGTATGTATCGTTTTTGTATGTTTTTCCTCCAACACCACTTTCCATCAATTTGTATAGCAGACCCTCATGCCAAAAGCTTTTTTGAAATCGACAAAGCATGAGAAGACATTGCCTTTGTTTTGGTTTGTTTGTTCGTCAATTAGGGTCTGTCGTACAGTAATTTGGTAAAAAGCCATTTTGACATTTTGCTCAGTACATTGTTTTGTCTGAGGAAACGTGCGAGTCTGGTGTTAATGATAATGCAGAGGATTTTCCCAAGGTTACTGTTGACGCATGCACTTTCTCTGTCTCCTCCGTTGCTCTGTCTCTCTCTCCCTCTCTCTCTCTCTCTCTCTCTCTCTCTCTCTCCCCCTCTCCGTCTTTGTCTTTCTCCCCTCTTTCTCTCTCTCTCTCTCTCTCTCTCTCTCTCTCTCTCTCTCTCCCTTTCTCTCCCTCTCTCTTTCTCTTCCTCTCCAACCCCCTCTCTCTCGCTCTCTCTCTCTGTTTCTCTCTCTCGCTCTCTCGGTTTCTCTCTCTCTCGCTCTCTCTCTCTCTCTTACTGACACACACCTCCCCATCGGGTCAGTGAATCTCTTTAAAAAAAATCTCTGCGGCTGATTAAGTCAAACGGAGCCCTGTCATCGTGACGCGTTCAGCAAGGAATAGAAGACTACTGTCACGTCACTGGTCACCCTGGTCCTAACATAACATTTAGAACATTTCAATGTCTAATTTTGATGGACATTTTCTTAAGTTGAATTTGAATTCAACGGGGTTGAAATGGCGTGTAACAAATGCCCAGTGGGCAGTAAGCCAGTTCCACTGCTTTTTAAAAATTCTTCCCCTCTACTCAATTTAGACCTTGGGCACCAGGTGGGTACAATTCATTATCAGGTAGAACAGAAAACCATTAGTAGTCCGGAACTTGTAGGGTAAGATTTGAATAGGGAATCAATGTGGTGGCACTTTACGTCATCCTACAGATCTGAGATCTTAATCACTGTCAATGGTGTATTGGAGGCGAAGTCAGGTGAAGGAGAGCAGAGTATAATGAACAGGGGCACTTTTATTATAGTTCCAAAAACGAGAGCACTACATAAATCAAACGCGCTCAAAAAACGGAACATAAAAGTAAAGCGTGTAAACTAACACCACTTAACATGAAACAATTACGCACAAAACATGATGGGAAACAGAGGGTTAAATACAAGTAGATAAATTGGGGAAATGAAAACCAGGTGTGTATGGAAACAAGACAAGACAAATGGATATATGAAAAATGGAGTGGTGATGGCTAGAAAACCGGTGATGTCGAACGCCGCCCGTACAAGGAGAAGAGCCGACTTCGGCGGAAGTCGTGACAATCAAAGCATAATAACCTACAAGTTTGTATTTCTTGCAGGGCAGGAACTTTCTCACACAACAGGGTGATCAAATTAAGATCCTACATTTGTAAACTCTCATATGATCTTTTCAGATCTCTCTCGGTTGCAGTGCCCGCTAACCGCAGATCTAGGATCAGATTCCTCTACCTCCAATCCTAACACACAGTTCCTGTTATCTTCTGCTTCTGCAAGTCTCATGTCTGCCAATCTATTCCAATGGAAGGTTGAAATAGAGTGTTGTGAATGTCTGACAGTGAATTCCTGAGTTAGCTAGTCAGGCTATAGCTTCTGTTCAAGCTTTCTTGGAATGAGCTGGCTTTGAAATCTGTTCTGCCACTGACTTTGGCTTCATCCGTTTCTCCTCTTTCTGTGTTGAAAGGAAGAGAGCGTGTGTCTAAATCAGACAAACTCAAATCAATACACTCAAGCATGGGAGTACATACACACACACACACACACACACACACACACACACACACACACACACACACACACACACACACACACACACACACACACACACACACACACACACACACACACACACACACACACACACACACACACACACACACACAACCCCTCTAACCCTACTCACATTTTCCCTCTCCCTGTCTAATATTCTGAGTTGAAATCAATTCCTGCTGGTTTGCTTGCTTTGCTACAACTATTTGTGATCTCACCCTCTCTCCCTTTCTCTTCTCTGTGTTCCTGCCCACCTCTAGCTTTCTCTCCTTTCATCTTTTATTCCCTCCCTTTTTTCTTTTCTCCATCTCTCTCCATCTCATCTCTAATACACCCACTCTCACATACACACCCCCCCCCCCACACAACCTCTTACACACCCCCCTCCTCCATCTCATGTCCGTCTCTGATCGATCGTCAGACAGCTTTAGTCTAGTCTGGGCTGTTCTCAGAGAGCCAGAAAGCCAAAGAGCCAGGCCCCGTAGGGAGGCTTATCCAGGCCTCCAGGTGTGTGTGTGTGCGCGTGTGTGTGTGTGTGTGTGTGTGTGTGTGTGTGTGTGTGTGTGTGTGTGTGTGTGTGTGTGTGTGTGTGTGTGTGTGTGTGTGTGTGTGTGTGTGTGTGTGTGTGTGTGTGAGAAGAGTGGGGAGTGAAGTACTGTGTGTGTGCTGACTCCTCTGCTGAGGCCAAGGCTTCATCATCATTAGGTCTGGGCTGTTATGAGCGAGATAGCGATAGAGGGATGACAATAAAGATGAATGGAGAGAGAGAAAGAAAGAGAGAGAGTTCCTTGGTCTCTGATATAGCTAGTACCATCACTGGGATTACTCAGCCATCCTCAACCTAGAAAATAGTCTCTCATTATTACACTATCAGGACTAATGGCACACACACACCAGATACACACACCAGACACACACACACACACACACACACCCCAGACACACACACACGCATGCACACACTTTTGCACGCTCAAAAACACATGGGTAGCCTGGCAGGTAGCCTGGCGGGTAGGAGCGTTGGGCCAGTAACCGAAAGTTTGCTGGATCGACTCCCTGATCTGACACGGTTAAAATCTGTCGCTCTGCTCCTGAGCAAGGCAGCTAACCCACTGTTCCCCGGGCACCAAAGATGTGGATGTTGATCTGCTCCTGAGCAAGGCAGTTAACCCACTGTTCCCCGGGCACCAAAGATGTGGATGTTGATCTGCTCCTGAGCAAGGCAGTTAACCCACTGTTCCCCGGGCACCAAAGATGTGGATGTTGATCTGCTCCTGAGAAAGGCAGTTAACCCACTGTTCCCCGGGCACCAAAGATGTGGATGTTGATCTGCTCCTGAGAAAGGCAGTTAACCCACTGTTCCCCGGGCACCAAAGATGTGGATGTTGATCTGCTCCTGAGAAAGGCAGTTAACCCACTGTTCCCCAGGCACCAAAGATGTGGATGTTGATCTGCTCCTGAGAAAGGCAGTTAACCCACTGTTCCCCGGGCACCAAAGATGTGGATGTTGATCTGCTCCTGAGAAAGGCAGTTAACTTCTCTAGGGTATGTGGGACGGTAGCGTCCCACCTAACCAACAGTCAATGAAATTGCAAGGCGCCAAATTCAAAACAACAGAAATCTCATAATTAAAATTCCTCAAACATACAAGCATTATACACCATTTTAAAGATAAACCTCTCGTTAATCCAACCAAAGTGTCTGATTTCAAAACGGATTTACGGCGAAAGCACACCTTGCGATTATGTTAGGTCAGTACATAGCCACAGAAATACACAGCCATTTTTCCAGCCAAAGAGAGAAGTAACAAAAAGCAGAAATATAGTTCAAATGAATCACTAACCTTTGATGATCTTCATCAGATGACACTCATAGGACTTCATGTTACACAATACATGTATGTTTTGTTCGGTAAAGTTCATATTTATATCCAAAACTTTGAGTTTAGGCGGGACGCTACTGTCTCACTTGGCCAAAAGCGAGAGAAAATGCAGTGCGCCAAATTCTAATTAATTACTATAAATATCTAACTTTCATTAAATCATAACATGAAAGATACCAAATTAAAGCTACACGTGTTGTGAATCCAGCAAACATGTCAGAATTCAAATAGGATTTTCGGTGAAAGCATACGATGCTATTATCTGAGCATAGCACCATAGTAAACAAAAGAGAGAAAACATTTCAACCCTGCAGGCGCGACACAAAACGCAGAAATAAAAATATAATTCATGCCTTACCTTTGACGAGCTTCTGTTGTTGGCACTCCAATATGTCCCATAAACATCACAAATGGTCCTTTTGTTCGATTAATTCCGTTGATATATATCCAAAATGTCCATTTATTTGGCGCGTTTGATCCAGAAAAACACCGGTTCCAACTTGCGCAACGTGACGACAAAATATCTCAGAAGTTACCTGTAAACTTTGCCAAAACATTTCAAACTACTTTTGTAATACAACTTTAGGTATTTTTTAAAGTAAATAATCGATCAAATTGAAGACGGGATGATCTGTGTTCAATACAGGAAGAAAACAAGCATGCTTTCTGGTGTTGCGCCTCTATCGAACAGTACACATGAAGTGACACTTTTTCAAGATGGCCGTACTTCTTCATTACACAAAGGAATAACCTCAACCAATTTCTAAAGACTGGTGACATCCAGTGGAAGCGGTAGGAACTACAAGCAAGTCCCTTAGAAATCTGGATTCCCAATGAAAATTCATTGAAAACAGGGTGACCTCAAAAAAATTATAATCTGAATGGTTTGTCCTCGGGTTTTCGCCTGCTACATAAGTTCTGTTATACTCCCAGACATGATTCAAACCGTTTTAGAAACTTCAGAAGTGTTTTCTATCCAAATCTACTAATAATATGCATATCTTATCTTCTGGGGATGAGTAGCTGGCAGTTTAATTTGGGCATGCTTTCATCCAAAATTCCGAATGCTACCCCCTACCCTAGAGAAGTTAACCCACTGTTCCCCGGGCGCCGAAGATGTGGATGTTGATCTGCTCCTGAGCAAGGCAGTTAACCCACTGTTCCCCGGGCACCAAAGATGTGGATGTTGATCTGCTCCTGAGCAAGGCAGCTAACCCACTGTTCCCCGGGCACCAAAGATGTGGATGTTGATCTGCTCCTGAGCAAGGCAGTTAACCCACTGTTCCCCAGGCGCCAAAGATGTGGATATTAATGCCTCAGGACTACCTGGCATGATGACTCCTTGCTGTCCCCAGTCCACCTGGCCGTGCTGCTGCTCCAGTTTCAACTGTTCTGCCTGCGGCTATGGAACCCTGACCTGTTCACCGGACGTGCTACCTGTCCCAGACCTGCTGTTTTCAACTCTCTAGAGACAGCAGGAGCGGTAGAGATACTCTTAATGATCGGCTATGATAAGCCAACTGACATTTACTCCAGAGGTGCTGACTTGATGCACCCTCGACAACTACTGTGATTATATTATTTGACCATGCTGGTCATTTATGAACATTTGAACATCTTGGCCATGTTCTGTTATAATCTCCACCTGGCACAGCCAGAAGAGGACTGGCCCCCCCTCATAGCCTGGTTCCTCTCTAGGTTTCTTCCTAGGTTTTGGCCTTTCTAGGGAGTTTTTCCTAGCCACCGTGCTTCTACACCTGCATTTCTTGCTGTTTGGGGTTTTAAGCTGGGTTTCTGTACAGCACTTTGAGATATCAGCTGATGTAAGAAGGGCTATATAAATACATTTGATTTGATTTGATATTGATCTGCTCCTGAGCAAGGCAGTTAACCCACTGTTCCCCGGGCACCAAAGATGTGGATGTTGATCAAGGAGGTGTTGGGTTAAATGGGAAAGACACATTTCAACTGACTAGGTATTTTTTTTTTGCAAATGAACCTCACTCTACATTGACTATCTCTATCCCACTCCTTAAAACCTGTTTGGGCTGCAGCCCGACACCGGTACACTTATGACAACATCCAGCTCAAGTGCAGGGCGCGAAATTCAAAATATATTTTTTTTAAATATTTAACTTTCACACATTAACAAGTCCAAGACACCAGATGAAAGGTGCACATCTTGTGAATCAAGCCAACATGTCCGATTTTTAAAATGTTTTACAGGGAAGACACAATATGTAAATCTATTAGCTAACCACGTTAGCAAAAGACACCACTATTCTTACTCCATCAGTTTTTGACTCCATCAGTAGCTATCACAAATTCGGCCAAATAAAGATAAAAATAGCCACTAACCAAGAAACAACCTCATCAGATGACAGTCTGATAACATATTTATTGTATAGCATAAGTTTTTTTCGAAAAATTTGCATATTTCAGGTATAAATCATAGTTTACATTGCAGCTACATTCAGAAATTGCACCGAAAGCAGCCATAATATTTACAGACACCAACGTCAAATACCTAATTACTCATCATAAAACATTTCTGAAAAATACATAGTGTACAGTAAATGAAAGACAGGCATCTTGTGATGCCAGACAATATTTCCGATTTATTAAGTGTTTTACAGCGAAAACAAAATGTTGCGTTATATTAGCTTAGCTTAGCACAATAGAAACACTTGGGCGCCGGCGACTACGACAGATATATGAAATAACATCATAAATTGGGTCTTACTTTTGCTGATCTTTCATCAGAATGTTGAACAAGGTGTCCTTTGTCCAGATGAGTCGTTGTTTGGATTCAGAATGGCAACTTTCTCTCTCCATTTAGCAAGCGTGCTAGCCGGGTTGCACGGATCTCTCCATGTAAACAAACGGAAGAGAACGGAACACGGCAAAACTCCCGAAAAAATTTCAATAATCTGATGAAACTATATTGAAAAAACATACGTTACGATGATATGGTGACATGTATCAAATAAAATCAAAGCCGGAAATAATATTTGCCTATAACGTCAGCAAAACATAAGGCAACCCCACTGTCCAAATTGCGTTCTTCAGATTACCGGAAGTTGGGTACACGTCATTCCAAGAGGGTTTATTCCATCCCAGATCGAGATAATCACCTCCTTTCTTCTCTCACAGCCTTCTTGACACCCAGAGGAAGGTGTATGAAGTGTACGTAGACTCTTACGTTCATTGCCCATGTATAGGCATGAAGAGGAAGAGAGCCTCGATTTCAGACTTTGAACTTCCGGGTCAGGAAAAGTGCTGCAGAAGGAGTTCTGTTTCACTCAGAGAAATAATTCAAACGGTTTTAGAAACTAGAGAGTGTTTTCTATCCAATAGTAATAATAATATGCATATTGTACGAGCAAGAATTGAGTACGAGGCCGTTTGAAATGGGCACGATTTAGCTGGCTACTCAATACTACCCCTTGCAGCCATAACAGGTTAATGTGTCTCTGTTTTTCTCCAGAGAGATGAAGGAGTCTTACCCTCACCCTCCCAGACCACTCCACTTTCTAATCTCTCTCTTGTTGCCTTGCTACCAGGCCTTATCTGATGGTCTTTCATCATGTTGTCATTATGGTTCCTCGAGCCATGGAGCATCAAAACACAACGCTTAATCAGCTTAACAACATTCCAAGAAACCTAACTACATGCCTACACAAAACATCGGAAAGGAGGAAGTAGAGGAAGAAAGAGGGAGGTAGAGAGTGAAGGAGGGAGGGAAGGAGGGAGGTAGAGGGAGAGAGGGAGGGAAGGAAGGAAGGAGGGAGGGAAGGAGAAGGAGGAAGTGAGAGAGGGAAGGAGGGAGGTAGAAAGAGAGAGGGAGGGAAGGAGGGAGAGTTCAAACTCAAAATTGAGTTTTATGCTATACTAATTACAATGTAATGTGTACATAGCATCATATAACATTTAAAATAAATCTGAATAATTGGGGGAGAAGCGGGGTGTCCTGGAGTGGACTAGGAAAGAGATTTGAAAGTCTTGGTGGCAGGTAGCCTAGTGGTTAGAGTGTTGGGCCTCTAACTGAAAGTTTCTTTGTTCAAATTATGAGATGACTAGGTGAAAAATCTGTGGCTCTGCCCTATAACAAGGCACTTAACCCTCATTGCTCCAGGGTCACCATCAACAATGGCTGATACCTGACTGTGTCCCCACTCTCTGAGGGTATCTCAGGGGAGTGGGATATGCCAAAAACACAATTCCATTTAACACCAAACACTTGTAAAGGTCACACACTGTTACCTGTGTGAAACAGGAGAAATATAAGCTCCCCCTAGTTGTTGTCATGTCAGTGCTGATTGGAGCGCATTTTCTGGCATTACCGGTGTGTATGTGTCACTACCACATTCATCAAGGTTGCTTTTAGCCCTGATTCTTATCTGCTGTCATTAGGCTGCATTTTAGTTGTCCTTGTCCTCACTCTGTCTCTCTCTGTCTCTCTCTCTCTCTCTCTCTTTCTGTCTCTCTTACTGTCTTTTTCTATATATTTCTCCCTATCAATTCAATTCACTTCAATTGACTTTATTGACATGGCAAGTTCATCATTACTTACATTGTCAAAGTATACATATCGAAAAAAAAAAAAATATATATATATGTATATATATATATATATATACAAAATATATATATATTTATATATAAATTAATGGTGGGACCAACAGCAATAATAATAGTAGTAGTGGACATGGGATTACCATTAACAACAACTACAACAACAATATTAATCAGAACAACAATACATTAAAGCAACAGCAGTAGACCAGTGTCAACATGACTGAGAAGACACATGACATGGTATGAAAGACAAAACAAAACAAGATGGGAAATATTATCAACATTACTTTGCACTTTTCACTGGCTGTCCCTCAGGTTGTGGCAGGAGGCCTATCTTTATCTCTCTCTTTCTCCCCCCCCCGTCTCTCTCTCTCTCTCTCTCTCTCTCTCTCTTTTTATTTCTCTCTCTATCTTTCTCTCTTTATTTCTCTCTCTATCTTTCTCTCTTTCTCTCTCTTTATTTCTCTCTATCTCTATCTATCTTTCTCTATTTTTTTCTCTCTCTCTCTCTCTCTCTCTCTCTCTCTCTCTCTCTCTCTCTTTATATCTCGCTCCCTCTCCTCTTCTCTTTCACTTTCTCTCTTCCTCAACTCTGCCATTTTCTCTATAACAAACCACCCAGCTACCCTTCCATTATCTCTATAGAAACAGACAGAGAGGCAGTGCATTATCTCTATAGAAACAGACAGAGGCAGTACATTATCTCTATAGAAACAGACAGAGAGGCAGTGCTGTATGTGCATACCTTTGATCATAACATTGGATTGGTTACAGTGCACTATCCTGATTGGATGGTAATTGTAATGTAATTTGTTGATAGACTGATTGGTTGATAGAACCATGAACATCTACCTGACTATTCTATAGGCTCCACATTGTCTCTACATGATGATGATGATGAGGAGGACGAGGAGGAGGATGATGCCATTGCCGTTGAACAGCAACATTATTTTCCTTCTCTGTTCTGGTGTGTTTCCGCTTTGATCTGAATGTTTGCTCATTCGCGGCAATCCATCACAGCGTTTCCATAACGATGGCACAGATCGCTGTCCGTCTACGGCTTCCATCCACACGTTTGGCTTTAATTTATGAATTTCTCGCACGGCCACCATCACACCACGACAGACACAGGGAACCATGCCAACACTACGTCACCAGGAAAACCAATGAGTGCTTTTGTATGATAGGATGTATGATAGATGCCTAAAAATGAAATGAAGAAGATAATTGCCAGTCTCCAATTTAAGTGTTTGTAGAAAATGGTTCTTATCACGTCTGGTTAAAATTGTATATAGTCATATCAACACTGTTATGCTTTCTCCAAGTAGACACAGAAACATGGGCCTTGGTTATTTGACAATAAATACTTTCAAATGAAATGCATTCCTTGACTTACTGTATGAGTCATGTTACTGCTGTTATTGACTGAAGAGTAATCTGGAGGCGAAAGAAATGACACCTGTTTGGGCGAGGTGCTGGCTAGCGGAGTAGAACACCTGTTTCGGCGAGGTGCTGGCTAGCGGAGTAGAACACCTGTTTAGGCGAGGTGCTGGTTAGCGGAATAGAACACCTGTTTAGGCGAGGTGCTGGCTAGCGGAGTAGAACACCTGTTTGGGCGAGGTTCTGACTAGCGGAGTAGAACACCTGTTTAGGCGACTTACTGGCTAGCGGAGTTGAACACCTGTTTAGGCGAGGTACTGGCTAGCAAAGTAGAACACCTGTTTAGGCGAGGTACTGGCTAGCAGAGTAGAACACCTGTTTGGGCGAGGTGCTGGCTAGCGAAGTAGAACACCTGTTTAGGCGAGGTACTGGCTAGCAGAGTAGAACACCTGTTTAGGCGACTTACTGGCTAGCGGAGTTGAACACCTGTTTAGGCGAGGTACTGGCTAGCGAAGTAGAACACCTGTTTAGGCGAGGTACTGGCTAGCAGAGTAGAACACCTGTTTGGGCGAGGTGCTGGCTAGCGGAGTAGAACACATGTTTAGGCGACGTACTGGCTAGCGAAGTAGAACACCTGTTTAGGCAAGGTGCTGGTTAGCAGAGTAGAACACCTGTTTAGGCAAGGTGCTGGTTAGCGGAGTAGAACACCTGTTTAGGCGAGGTGCTGGTTAGCGGAGTAGAACACCTGTTTAGGCGAGGTGCTGGCTAGCGGAGTAGAACACCTGTTTGGGCGAGGTTCTGACTAGCGGAGTAGAACACCTGTTTAGGCGACTTACTGGCTAGCGGAGTTGAACACCTGTTTAGGCGAGGTACTGGCTAGCAAAGTAGAACACCTGTTTAGGCGAGGTACTGGCTAGCAGAGTAGAACACCTGTTTGGGCGAGGTGCTGGCTAGCGAAGTAGAACACCTGTTTAGGCGAGGTACTGGCTAGCAGAGTAGAACACCTGTTTAGGCGACTTACTGGCTAGCGGAGTTGAACACCTGTTTAGGCGAGGTACTGGCTAGCGAAGTAGAACACCTGTTTGGGCGAGGTACTGGCTAGCAGAGTAGAACACCTGTTTGGGCGAGGTGCTGGCTAGCGGAGTAGAACACATGTTTAGGCGACGTACTGGCTAGCGAAGTAGAACACCTGTTTAGGCAAGGTGCTGGTTAGCGGAGTAGAACACCTGTTTAGGCAAGGTGCTGGTTAGCGGAGTAGAACACCTGTTTAGGCGAGGTTCTGACTAGCGGAGTAGAACACCTGTTTCTGCGAGGTGCTGGCTAGCGGAGTAGAACACCTGTTTAGGCGACATACTGGCTAGCGGAGTAGAACACCTATTTAGGCGACTTACTGGCCAGCGGAGTAGAACACCTGTTTAGGCGATGTACTGGCTAGCGCAGTAGAACACCTGTTTAGGCGAGGTACTGGCTAGCGGAGTAGAACACCTGTTTAGGCGAGGTGCTGGCTAGCGGAGTAGAACACCTGTTTAGGCGACGTACTGGCTAGCGAAGTAGAACACCTGTTTTGGCGAGGTGCTGGCGAGTGGAGTAGAACACCTGTTTGTGCGAGGTACTGGCTAGCGGAGTAGAACACCTGTTTGGGCGAGGTGCTGGCTAGCGGAGTAGAACACCTGTTTGGGCGAGGTACTGGCTAGCGGAGTAGAACACCTGTTTAGGCGAGGTGCTGGCTAGCGGAGTAGAACACCTGTTTAGGCGAGGTGCTGGCTAGCAGAGTAGAACACCTGTTTAGGCGAGGTGCTGGCTAGCAGAGTAGAACACCTGTTTGGGCGAGGTACTGGCTAGCGGAGTAGAACACCTGTTTAGGCGAGGTGCTGGCTAGCGGATTAGAACACCCGTTTAGGTGAGGTGCTGGCTAGCAGAGTAGAACACCTGTTTAGGCGAGGTGCTGGCTAGCGGAGTAGAACACCTGTTTAGGCGAGGTGCTGGCTAGCGGAGTAAAACACCTGTTTAGGCGAGGTGCTGGCTAGCGGAGTAGAACACCTGTTTAGGCGAGGTGCTGGCTAGCGGAGTAGAACACCTGTTTAGGCGAGGTGCTGGCTAGCAGAGTAGAACACCTGTTTAGGCGAGGTGCTGGCTAGCGGAGTAGAACACCTGTTTAGGTGAGGTGCTGGCTAGCGGAGTAGAACACCTGTTTAGGCGAGGTGCTGGCTAGCAGAGTAGAACACCTGTTTAGGCGAGGTGCTGGCTAGCGGAGTAGAACACCTGTTTAGGCGAGGTGCTGGCTAGCAGAGTAGAACACCTGTTTAGGCGAGGTGCTGGCTAGCGGAGTAGAACACCTGTTTAGGCGAGGTGCTGGCTAGCAGAGTAGAACACCTGTTTAGGTGAGGTGCTGGAGCGGAGTAGAACACTTGAAAAAGAAAAGGAGAGCCACACACTCTCGGAGATCAGATGCAATAATTTAATAACCTAATAATCAATGTTTCAACAGACAAGCTGTCTTCATCAGGGTACAAAAACAAACACTGCAAGTCACTAGTTTATATGTGTCAAAGGACACACACAGGTGTCTGTAATCATGGCCAGGTGTGGCCTGATATCATTAGCTAATTCTCAGATATAAAAATAACATACAAAAAGCATAAATGGATAGCATATGATCATAGATACAATTTGGCTACATAGGCCTACAAACATTAACAATGAGTAGCAAAATCCCAATAATCACAAGAATGGCTTCAGATCAAAGTCTACGTTGAGACCGAAGGGAGCAAGGGTCTTTAAGTTAAAGATCCAGGGAGCCTCTCGTTTTAACAATAAATTGTCGAGGTCACCCTCTCTCCTAGGGAGGGTGACATGTTCATTGCCGATATAACGTACAGATGAAATCGAGTAGTTCGCTTCCAAAAAGTGGGCTGCAACTGGGTAAGTCAAGTTTTTGCACCTGGCTGAAGAGTGCACGCACCTGATTTTAAAGGTAGAAATCAGTCTAGGACCAAATCCAGCATACCTTACAGTCCCTTAGAACCCCTAATGTAGTGTTGAGTTAAACTGTTGTAGTGTCCTGTTGTAGTTTCTGTTCAGGGAAGCTCTGATCCCAAGTCAGCTGTTAAAGAGAGCAGTATGTCCTGATGTAGTGTAGGTTCAGGGAAGCTCTGATCCCAAGTCAATAGTTAGAGAGAAGTATGTCCAAGCAGTTGAGGAGGACAGGCAGGAAGACAGAATGCGTCTCAACGTAGCGCCACAGGGGGCATACAGCAAAGGGCAGTCAAAGACTTGTCACAGCTTGCTTCAGAGTGTGTGCTTCAGAGAGGTAGAGTGCTTTGTGCGTGTGCGTGTGCGTGTGCGTGTGTGCGTGTGCGTGCGTGCGTGCGTGCGTGTGTGTGTGTGTGTGCGTGTAATTGAGACTATATGCTTGTTTCATAGAGAAGGAAACAGCCCACCAACCTCTCTGCTCCTCTGCTCCTCTTCCCTCTTCACCCCTTTCCATTTGGAACTCCTTCCTGGAACTCCTTCCTAGGATCCCCCTTTCTTCCTGGAACTCCTTCCTGGAAGGGTCTCCTTTCTAGGATCCCCCTTTCTTCTTGGTACTCCACTACACATCCTTAGATGAGTTCTTCCTCTTGACCCCCACCCTTCCTCCCCTTCTCCTACTCCTTCCTCCTCATCCTCCTTCTCATCCTCCCCCTTTCTTCCTGGAACTCCTTCCTAGGATCCCCCTTTCCTCCTGGAATTCCTTCCTGGGATCCCCCTTTCCTCCTGGAACTCCTTCCTGGAAGGGACTCCTTCCTAGGATCCCCCTTTCTTCCTGGAACTCCTTCCTTGAAGGGTCTCCTTTCTAGGATCCCCCTTTCTTCTTGGTACTCCACTACACATCCTTAGATGAGTTCTTCCTCTTGACCCCCACCCTTCCTCCCCTTCTCCCACTCCTTCTCCTCCACCTCTCCCTCTCTCACCCACTCCCCCTCTACTTCAGTCTTTTTAATTTTAATGGTTTTATACACCTTGAGGACATTATGACTCAGCATCAGCACTTGGACTTTATCTGCTTCTCACAGTCAAGGTCCTCAGCAGGGCTTTTCTAGCATTCCCCTAATGTTTTCTATGGGTTTGGATGCTGACTTGCTGCAGAGTTTGTTTTCTATGGCCCAGCCTCTGACATATTCACGTGCTATTCCTTCATTGAGGTTTGAATGTTGTGTAGAGATTTAGGTCATTAATATATCTATATGTAATGAGCTGCTGGATGGAGGCGGGGTATTTTCCAGTTTGGAAAGTTAGCCCAATGGACTATGTATTGTCAGATGTACACACCGCATCCCAACCCTGTTCATCACATCATGGTTGCCATGATACTGCTTCATGTCAATGATACAACAACTTGCGACATGACACCAGGTGACAAACAGTGTGACAAAACCTGCCAACGCGTAACAAGCAACCAGCAGTCATGAAATCCTCCATGATGTAACACAAACTCACTCTCACTTTCTCCTTCGTTATATTTCCCCTATATCTTTTTTTCTCTTTCATTAAACACCTTTTCTCTCTTGTCAGTTTTTCGGTGCCGCCAAGTTGCTGCTCTTGTCTTGTTTTTCTCTCTCTCAATCTATCTTTTTTTTTTTATCTCCCTCATCATCTCTCTCTGCACATTACACTTTATTCCACTCTCCGTCCTACCCACGTGGACTAGCTGTATTCAGGTTGTGATCATGACAATCAGCAAAGCATTGCTACAGTAGAACTCTATTGGCTGGAGACGGCTGACTGTGCAAGGACATACATACAGTACAGGGTTAGATCGAGGAAGGGAGGGAGGATGGAGAGAGAGAGAGATGAAGAAAGGTGGACATTTATAATGTGGTCATCTACAATGGGATAGGGCATCAATCTACATCCTGCAAAAGTCTCCCGTCCTCATCTGTAGTAATTCTGCAGCTTGGCTAGTGGCTTATGTCCGATGGGCACTCCATTCATCCTGTGCACTGCGCTGTGTTATATTAGGGATATCATGGTCTGGACACTAGCATACACAGGTCTGTGCAATGCACTGTGTTATATTATGGACAAAGCCTCCTTCACTCACGCCGCCAAACTTACCCTAGTAAAACTGACTAACCTACCGATCCTTGACTTCGGCGATGTCATCTACAAAATAGCTTCCAATACTCTACTCAGCAAACTGGATGCAGTCTATCACAGTGCCATCCGTTTTGTTACCAAAGCCCCTTATACCACCCACCACTGCGACCTGTATGCTCTAGTCGGCTGGCCCTCGCTACATATTCGTCGCCAGACCCACTGGCTCCAGGTCATCTATAAGTCTATGCTATGTAAAGCTCCGCCTTATCTCAGCTCACTGGTCACGATAACAACACCCACCCGTAGCACGCGCTCCAGCAGGTATATCTCACTGGTCATCCCGAACGCCAACACCTCCTTTGGCCGCCTTTCCTTCCAGTACCCTGCTACCAGTGACTGGAAGGAATTGCAAAAATTGCTGAAGCTGGAGACTTACATTTCCCTCACTAACTTTAAACATCAGCTATCTGAGCAGCTAACCGATCGCTGCAGCTGTAAATTGTCCATCTGTAAATAGCCCACCCAATCTATCTACCTCATCCCCATATTGTTTTTATTTACTTTTCTGCTCTTTTGCACACTAGTATCTCTACTTGCACATCACGATCTGCTCATCTATCACTCCAGTGTTAATCTTATAAATTGTAATTACTTTGCTACTATGGCCTATTTATTGCCTTACCTCCTCACGCCATTTGCACACACTGTATATAGACTTTATTTTTCTCCTGTTGTGTTATTGACTGTATGCTTCTTTATTCCATGTGTAACTCTGTGTTGTTGTTTGTGTCGCACTGCTTTGCTTTATCTTGGCCAGGTCGCAGTTGTAAATGAGAATTTGTTCTCAACTAGCCTATCTACCTATAGTAAAAATGGATATGATTTTCTGGACAATAGCATACACAGGTCTATAGTGTAATCACTGAGAGAAGAGAGGGCACCAGGGCCTACACATTTTAATTCATCTCATTATTAATGAAAAAGAGGCCTTGCAATGTGGAGAGGGAGAGGAAGAGAGGGATGGAGGAAGATGTAAGGTTGTAATCAGAGTCTTTAATTACACTACTCTCTCACACGCACACATGCGAGCACAAAAGTACACACACAGACAAACAAACAAGGGTGCGCATGCACACACATGATCGTATATACAGTGGTAATCTCTCTCTATCCAAACCCTTCTCCTTGTGTGTCCTTTGTGGCCGTGCACAGGTTAAAATCCAACTTCGTAGCACAAATGTTGTGTTAGCATAATTGACTGGAGAAGATATGGAGGCCGCCAGCAGGGAGACAATTAGCATCTGAAAGGTTATCTATAATTCCTCTCCTAGGCCAGGTCCACACACACACACACACACACACACACACACACACACACACACACACACACACACACACACACACACACACACACACACACACACACACACACACACACACACACACACACACACACACACATACATACACACACACACAAACACGCTGTTAGAGGCCGGGAAATGGTAGTTGCCAAAACATTTCATTAGGCCAAATGTACTACTGTATATAATTACTTGTATTATTCAAGAGTTTAATTAAATCACAATGCAATGAAAGATTGTATCTTGTCTTCTGGGAGTGTTGTTGATAAATCAAATCAAATGTTATTGGTCACATACACATGGTTAGCAGATGTTAATGCGAGTGTAGCGAAATTATTGTGCTTCTAGTTCTGACAGTGCTGTAATATCTAACAAGTAATCTAACAATTCCCCAACAACTACTTAATACACACAAATCTAAAATGGGTGAATGAGAATATGTACACATAAATATATGGATGAGCGATGGCCGAGCGGCATAGGCAAGGTGGAATAGATGGTATGAGATACAGTATACACATATGAGATGAGTAACGAAAGATATGTATTTTTTTTTAAAAAGTGGCATTAATTAAAGTGGCATTGTTTAAAGTGACTAGTGATCCATTTATTTAAATTGCCAGTGATTGGGTGTCAATGTAGGCAGCAGCCTCTCTGAGTTAGTGATCTGATGGCCTTGAGATAGAAGCTGTTTTTCAGTCTCTTGGTCCGAGCTTTGATGCACCTGTACTGACCTCGCCTTCTGGATGGTACAGGCAGTGGCTCGGGTGGTTGTTGTCCTTGATGATCTTTTTAGCCTGCCTGTGACATTGGGTGCTGTAAGTGTCATGGAGGGCAGGTAGTTTGCCCCCGGTGATGCGTTGTGCAGACCGCACCACCATCTGGAGAGCCTTGCAGTTGAGGGCAGTGCAGTTGTCGTACCAGGCTGTGATACAGTCCGACAGGATGCTCTCGATTGTGCATCTGTAAAAGTTTGTCAGGGTTTTGGGTGACAAGCCAAACCCTCCTGAGGTTGAAGAGGCGCTGTTGCGCCTTCTTCACCACACTGTCTGTGTGGGTGGACCATTTCAGTTTGTCTGTGATGTGTATGCCGAGGATCTTAAAACTTTCCACCTTCTCCACTGCTTTCCCTTCGATGTGGATAGGGGGGTGCTCCCTCTGCTATTTCCTGAAGTTCACGATCATCTCCTTTGTTTTGTTGATGTTGGGTGAAAGTTTGCTTTCCTGACACCACACTCCGAGTGCCCTCACCTCCTCCCTGTAGGCTGTCTCGTCGTTGTTGGTAATCAAGCCCACTACTCTTGTGTCATCTGCAAACTTGATGATTGAGTTGGAGGTGTGCATGGCCACGCAATCATGGGTGAACAGGGAGTACAGGAGGGGGCTGAGCACTCACCCTTGTGGGGCCCAGTGTTGAGGGTCAGCGAAGTGGAGATGTTGTTTCCTACCTTCACCACCTGGGGCGCCCTGTCAGAAAGTCCAGGACCCAATTGCACAGAGCGGGGTTGAGACCCAGGGCCTCCATCTTGATGATGAGCTTGGATGGTACTATTGTGTTGAATGCTGAGCTGTAGTCAATGAACAGCATTCTTACATACAGTAGATATTCCTCTTGTCCAGATGGGATAGGGCAGTGTGCAGTGTGATGGCGATTGCATCGTCTGTGGACCTATTTGGGCGGTTAGCAAATTGAAGTGGGTCTAGGGTGGCCAGTAAGGTGGAGGTGATATGATCCTTGACTAGTCTCTCAAAGCACTTCATGATGACAGAAGTGAGTGCTACGGGGCGGTAGTTATTTAGTTCAGTTATCTTTGCCTTCTTGGGTACAGGAACAATGTTGGCCATCTTGAATCATGTGGGGACAGCAGACTGGGATAGGGAGCGATTGAATATGTCCGTAAACACACCAACCAACTTGTCTGCGCATGCTCTGAGGACGAGGCTAGGGATGCCGTCTGGTCCAGCAGCCTTGCGAGGGTTAAAACGTTTAAATGTTTTACTCACGTCGGCCACAGAGAAGGAGAGGAGGGGGGGCGTAGTCCTTGTCAGCGGGCAGCGACAGTGGCACTGTATTATCCTCAAAGCGGACAAAGAAGGTGTTTAGTTTGTCTGTGACAAGGCTGGTTTTCTTTTTGTAGTCCGTGATTTCTTGTAGACCCTGCCACAAACGTCTCGTGTCTGAGCCGTTGAATTGCGACTCCACTTTGTCCCTGTACCGGCATTCTGCTTGTTTGATTGCCTTGCGGAGGGAATAACTACACTTTTATATTCAGCCATATTCCCAGATCTCTTTCCATGGTTAAATGCGGTGGATTGCGCTTTCAGTTTTGCGCGAATGCCGCCATCCATCCACGGTTTCTGGTTAGGGTAGGTTTTAATAGTCACAGTGGGTACAACATCTCCAGTGCACTTCCTTACAAACTCAGGATGAGCTTCCTGTACAAACTCTGTATAATGAGATTATTGTTGCGTAAAGATTGGTGGAGGACAGTAATTACATTGTAATTAATTGGACAGCAAATCACCTCACTTGTTCTGATGATCTCTCAGCCTGTGATTAGCTTCTACCTACCACCTTGACCTCTGACCCCCACCCTCAGGGTAGTTGCCATGGCGTTAGTGACAGTGATGTGTTGTATGAGGTGGTATACCTGTCTGACAGTCAGATCCATGCAAAGCCATATTATTATGAGTCTCAATGTTGTTAATCACACATTAGTACATGGTACATAGCTATGTCAATCAATTAATCAATCAAGTAACCAAAATAGTTTTCAATCTTGGCGTTTGTAATGAGGCGTAGGCTACATTGCAGGAGGCAGACTCACATCTATCAATCAATTGAAATTAATACAAATTATGAATAAGAAAGCAAAACAGGACCTGGGAAAAAGAGGGGGAAGTTTGTGCTGAGGGGTGGAAGTAAAGGAATTCTCTCCTCTCCATCACTTTCCCTCCTCTTGTCCCCATACCCCCGGCTCCTGCTGCCCCTCTCTCTCTCTTTCTCTCCCTCTCTCCCCTTCTCTCCCTCTCTCCGGTCCGCCAGGTTCAGCTGTGGTGAAGAGCTATGAAAAATGGATGAATGTGTTGCGCTGCCTCTCTTTCCCTCCTCCTCTCTCTCTCTGCAGTCTGATCATGCTTGGCTGTAATATATTCATTTTGCCGGTAACGAGAGTGAAGGACAGAGTTTCTTTAGTTTTTTCACAGGGCTAGACTCTGTAAAAAACAAGACCAATCATTCTCCTAACGATGTGTGTGTTTGTGTGTATGTATGTATGTATGTATGTATGTGTGTGTGTGTGTGTGTGTGTGTGTGTGTGTGTGTGTGTGTGTGTGTGTGTGTGTGTGTGTGTGTGTGTGTGTGTGTGTGTGTGTGTGTGTGTGTGTGTGTGTGTGTGTGTGTGTGTGTGTGTGTGTGTGCATGTATGTGTCTGTGTGTGTGTGTCCGTGTGTGGGTGAAAGAGGTTAAAGATGTACTTCTTCTTCACTCCTCACATACATACACACCACCTCACCAGATACAGTACACTTGTGTCCCTCTCACATCTCTCTGTATCAACACACACACGCACGCACACACGCATACATACACACTCGCACACAGACAAACACACATACACACACACAGACAAACACACATACACACACAGACAAACACACATACAAACACACATACACACACATACACAGACACATACACACACACAGACAAACACACATACACACATACACAGACACATACACACACACAGACAAACACACATACACACACATACACAGAAACATACACACACACAGACAAACACACATACACACACATACACAGACACATACACACACACAGACAAACACACATACACACACATACACAGACACATACACACACACAGACAAACACACATACACACACATACACAGACACATACACACACACACAGACAAACACACATACACACACATACACAGACACATACACACACACAGACAAACACACATACACACACATACACAGACACATATGCAGACACATACACATGCCTCTATGTTTCCTCTACACAATGTAAAGCTCTATAGAAAGCCAATCAATTATAATAAGGTAAAGTGAGGGAAAAATGTATTTGATCCCCTGCCGATTTTGTACGTTTGCCCACTGACAAAGAAATGATCAGTCTATAATTTTAATGGTAGGTTTATTTGAACAGTGAGAGACAGAATAACAACAAAAAAATCCAGAAAAAAGCATGTAAAAAATGTTATAAATTGATTTGCATTTTAATAAGAGAAATAAGTATTTGACCCCTCTGCAAAACATGACTTAGTACTTGGAGGCAAACCCTTGTTGGCAATCACAGAGGTCAGATGTTTCTTCTTGTTGGCCACCAAGTTTGCACACATCTCAGGAGGGATTTTGTCCCACTCCTCTTTGCAGATCTTCTCCAAGTCATTAAGGTTTCGAGGCTGACGTTTGGCAACTCGAACCTTCAGCTCCCTCCACAGATTTTCTATGGGATTAAGGTCTGGAGACTGGCTAGGCCACTCCAGGACCTTAATGTGCTTCTTCTTGAGCCACTCCTTTGTTGCCTTGGCCGTGTGTTTTGGGTCATTGTCATGCTGGAATACCCATCCACGACCCATTTTCAATGCCCTGGCTGAAGGCAGGAGGTTCTCACCCAAGATTTGACGGTACATGGCCCCGTCCATCGTCCCTTTGATGCGGTGAAGTTGTCCCCTTAGCAGAAAAACACCCCCAAAGCATAATGTTTCCACCTCCATGTTTGACGGTGGGGATGGTGTTCTTGGGGTCATAAGCAACATTCCTCCTCCTCCAAACACAGTGAGTTGAGTTGATGCCAAATTAGCTCCATTTTGGTCTCATCTGACTACAACACTTTCACCCAGTTGT
>NC_052340.1:34825818-34850818 GCF_016432855.1 Salvelinus namaycush | reverse complement strand
TGTGTGTATGATAGGGATGTCTGTGTGTATGATAGGGATGTCTGTGTGTATGATAGGGATGTCTGTGTGTATGGTAGGGATGTCTGTGTGTATGATAGGGATGTATGTGTGTATGGTAGGGATGTCTGTGTGTATGATAGGGATGTCTGTGTGTATGATAGGGATGCCTGTGTATATGGTAGGGATGTCTGTGTGTATGATAGGGATGTCTGTGTGTATGATAGGGATGCCTGTGTGTATGGTAGGGATGTCTGTGTGTATGATAGGGATGTCTGTGTGTATGATAGGGATGTATGTGTATATAGTAGGGATGTCTGTGTGTATAGTAGGGATGTCTGTGTGTATAGTAGGGATGTCTGTGTGTATAGTAGGGATGTCTGTGTGTATGATATGGATGTCTCTGTGTATGATAGGGATGCCTGTGTGTATGATAGGGATGTCTGTGTGTATGACAGGGATGTCTGTGTGTATGAGGGATGTCTCTGTGTATAGTAAGGATGTCTCTGTATATAGTAGGAATGTCTCTTTGTAAAGTAGGGATGTCTCTGTGTATAGGAGGGATGTCTGTGTGTATAGTAGGGATGTCTGTGTGTATAGTAGGGTTGTCTGTGTGTATAGTAGGGATGTCTGTCTGTATAGTATGGATATCTCTGTGTATAATAGGGATGTATCTGTGTACAGTAGGGATATATCAGTGTATGGTAGGGATGTCTGTATGGGATGTGTATGGTACAGAATCTCAGGCTCAGCTCATCTCTGCTGATAGCCTCTAGCCTTCAATGATTTGTATTTTAGCTATTAGATTGGAATGTGTAAATTATTGACTTTAATGTTGAAGTGTGTTCGCTGGAGGTATAAACTACTCCAGGTCAGATGGAATACAACACATATGATTGGATTGTAAAGTGTGTGTGTGTTTAAACTTTGTTGCAATCTATTGGTTCATAATAACTCAGTGCGAGTCTACTATCTCCTAAAACTTCATTCCAACATCACAGTGTACACGGTACAGTCTCTCTCAACGTCAAACGCCCAATCCCTCCCTGTGTTTCTCCGTCTTCATCCTTCTTTATCTCATTCCTCCACCTTCTCCCTCCCTCCTCCACCCTCTATCTCGTCCTCCACCCTCTACCTCCCTCCTCCACCCTCACTCTCTGTACTCCACCCTCTACCTCCCTCCTCCACCCTCACTCTCTGTACTCCACCCTCTACCTCCCTCCTCCACCCTCTATCTCGTCCTCCACCCTCTACCTCCCTCCTCCACCCTTACTCTCTGTACTCCACCCTCTACCTCCCTCCTCCACCCTCACTCTCTGTACTCCACCCTCTACCTCCCTCCTCCACCCTCACTCTCTCTACTCCACCCTCTACCTCCCTCCTCCACCCTCACTCTCTGTACTCCACCCTCTCCCTCCCTCCTCCACCCTCTATCTCGTCCTCCACCCTCTACCTCCCTCCTCCACCCTCACTCTCTGTACTCCACCTTCTCCCTCCCTCCTCCACCCTCTATGTCGTCCTCCACCCTCTACCTCCCTCCTCCACCCTCACTCTCTGTACTCCACCCTCTCCATCCCTCCTCCACCCTCTATCTCGTCCTCCACCCTCTACCTCCCTCCTCCACCCTCACTCTCTGTACTCCACCCTCTCCATCCCTCCTCCACCCTCTATCTCATCCTCCACCCTCTACCTCCCTCCTCCACCCTCACTCTCTGTACTCCACCCTCTCCATCCCTCCTCCACCCTCTATCTCGTCCTCCACCCTCTACCTCCCTCCTCCACCCTCACTCTCTGTCCTCCACCCTCTCCCTCCCTCCTCCACCCTCACGCTCCTTCTGTAAATTGCATCAGACCTGCATTCCATTTGATGGTAAGAGGCTTTTGAACTGGAGGAATAATCTAATACGCTGGTCTTCGCGTTCAGCCTGAGCCTGTGTGCAGCTTTAATATTCATGGGCAGGAACAAGATTTAAATAGTGATTTGGGTAGTAGGGTGGTGTGGGTCATGCAGCAGAGGACAGCTCTCTTTCTTCCTGACTGGGAGCGTGGTTAAATACAGTAGGGTCGTTATATACAGTAGGCTGGTTATATACAGTAGGGAGTGGTTATATACAGTAGGGAGTGGTTATATACAGTAGGGAGTGGTTATATACAGTAGGGAGTGGTTATATACAGTAGGGAGTGGTTATATACAGTAGGGAGTGGTTATATACAGTAGGTTGGTGGTTATGTACAGTAGTGTGGTGGTTATATACAGTAGAGTTGTTATATAAAGTAGAGTGGTGCTTATATACAGACGGGTGGTTATATACAGTTGGGTGGTTATATAGAGTAGGGTTGTTATATACAATAGATTGGTTATATGCAGTACTGAGTGGTTATATACAGTACTGAGTGGTTATATACAGTAGATTAGTGGTTATATACAGTAGAGTTGTTATATACAGTAGGGTGGTTATATACAGTAGCATGGTTTGATACATAAGCGTGGTTATGTACAGTAGGGTAGTGGTAATACAAATGTGTGTTATATACATTAGAGGTGAATATATACAGTAGGTTGGTTGTTTTATACAATAGATTGGTGGTCACACTCAACGTCAACAAATCAAAGGAGATGATCGTGGACTTCAGGAAACAGCAGAGGGAGCACCCCCCTATCCACATCGACGGGACAGTAGTGGAGAGGGTAGTAAGTTTTAAGTTCCTCGGCGTAGACATCACAGACAAACTGAATTGGTCCACCTACACAGACAGCGTGGTGAAGAAGGCACAGCAGCGCCTCTTCAACCTCAGGAGGCTGAAGAAATTCGGCTTGTCACCAAAAGGACTCACAAACTTTTACAGATGCACAATCGAGAGCATCCTATCGGGCTGTATCACCACCTGGTACGGCAACTGCTCCGCCCAGAACCGTAAGGCTCACCAGAGGATAGTGAGGTCTGCACAACACATCACCGGGGGCAAACTACCTGCCCTCGAGGACACCTACACCACCCAATGTCACAGGAAGGCCATAAAGATCATCAAGGACACCAACCACGGGCTGTATCACCACCTGGTACGGCAACTGCTCCGCCCAGAACCGTAAGGCTTTCCAGAGGATAGTGAGGTCTGCACAACGCATCACCGGGGGCAAACTACCTGCCCTCGAGGACACCTACACCACCCAATGTCACAGGAAGGCCATAAAGATCATCAAGGACACCAACCACCCGAGCCACTGCCTGTTCACCCCGCTATCACCCAGAAGGCGAGGTCAGTACAGGTACATCAAAGCAGGGACCGAGAGACTGAAAAACAGCTTCTATCTCATGGCCATCAGACTATTAAACTGCCATCACTAACATTGAATGGCTGCTGCCAACATACTGACTCAACTCCAGCCACTTTAATTATGTAAAAATGGATGAATAATGTGTCACTAGCCACTTTAAACAATGCCACTTCATATAATGTTTACATACCCTACATTACTCATCTCATATGTATATACTGTACTCTATACCATCTACTGCATCTTGCCATCTTGATGTAATACATGTATCACTAGCCACTTTAAACAATGCCACTTTTATATGTTTACATACCCTACATTACTCATCTCATATGTATATACTGTACTCTATACCATCTACTGCATCTTGCCTATGCCGTTCTGTACCATCACTCATTCATATATTTTTATGTACTTATTCTTCATTCCTTTACACTTGTGTGTATAAGGTAGTTGTTGTGAAATCGTTAGGTTAGATTACTCGTTGGTTATTACTGCATTGTCGGAACTAGAAGCACAAGCATTTCGCTACACTCGCATTAACATCTGCTAACCATGTGTATGTGACAAATACAATTTGATTTGATTTGATTATATAAAGTAGGGTGGTGGTTATATACAGTAAAGGGGTTAAATAAAGTAGGGTGGTAGTTATATACAGTAGGTTGGTAGTTATATGCAGTAGGTTGGTGGTTATATACTGTAGAGTGGTTATATACAGTAGGTTGGTGTTTAAATACAGTAAGGGTGGTGGCTATATACTGTTGGGAGTGGTTATATACAGTAGATTGGTGGTTTTACACAGTAGCGTGGTTATATACGGTAGGTTGGTGGTTCTATATACAGTAGGGTGGTTATATACATTAGGGGTTAATATATATAGTAGATTGGTTTTTAAATCCATCAGATTGGTGGTTATATACAGTAGGGTAGTGGTTATATACAGCAGGGTGGTGGTTATATACTAGTAGGGGGTGGTTATATACAGTAGGGCGGTAGTTATATACAGTAGGGAGGTGGTTACATACAGTTGTGTGGTTATATACAGCAGGGTGGTTATATACAGTAGGTTGGTGGTTATATACAGTAGTATGGCTATATACAGCAGGGTGGTTATATACAGTAGGTTGGTGGTTACATACAGTAGTGTGGTTAAAAACAGTATGATGTTATATACAATAGGGTGGTGGTTATATACATTAGGATGGTTATATACCGCAGGGTGGTTATATACAGTAGGGAGTGGTTACATACATTAGGATGGTTATATACATCAGGGTGGTTATTTACAGTAGGGAGTGGTTATTTACAGTAGGTTGGTGGTTTCCTACAGTAGTGTGGTGGTTATTTAAAGTAGGTAGGTTATGTACAGCTGTGGATATATATACTTTTCTACCCATTTCCTCCAGCATCTTCACAAGGTCCTTTGCTGTTGTTCTGGGATTGATTTGCACTTCCGGCACCAAAGTACTTTCATCTCCAGGAGACAGAACGCTTCCTGAGCAGTATGATGGCTGCGTGTTCCCATGGTGTTTATACTTGTTTACTAATGTTTGTACAGATCAACGGTGTACCTTTAAGCATTTGGAAATTGTTCCCAAGGATGAATCAGACTTGTGGAGGTGTACAATTTTTTTCTGAGGTCTTGGCTGATTTCTTTAGATTTTCCCATGATGTCAAGCAAAGAGGCAGTGAGTTTGAAAGAAGGCCTTGAAATACATCCACAGGTACACCTCCAATTGACTCAAATGATGTCAATTAGCCTATCAGAAGCTTCTAAAGCCATGACATCATTTTCTGGAATTTTCCAAGCTGTTTAAAGGAACAGTCAACTTAGTGAATGTAAACTTCTGACCCACTGGAATTGTGATACAGTGAATTATAAGTGAAATAATCTGTCTGTAAACAATTGTTGGAAAAATGACTTGCGTCATGCACAAAGTAGATGTCCTAACCGACTTGCCAAAACTATAGTTTGTTAACAAGAAATGTGTGTAGTGGTTGAAAAACAAGTTTTAATGACTCCAATCTAAGTGTATGTAAACTTCTGACTTCAACTGTATACTTTAGGTTGGTGGTTATTTGCAGTAGGTTGGTGGTTAATACAGAAGGGTGGTTATATACAGTAGGGGGGTTATATGCAGTAGGGTGGTTATATACAGTAGGGTGGTGGTTTTATACAATATGTACAGGGCTCCCGATTGGCGCAGAGGTCTAATTCACTGCATCTCTGTGCTTGATGTGTCACTACAGACACCCTGGTTTGATTCCAGGCTGTATCACAATCGGCTATGATTGGGAGTCCCATAGGGCGGTGCACAATTGGCCCAGGGTCTTCCGGGTTTGGCCCGTGTGGGTAGTCATTGTAAATAAGAAATTGTTCTTAACTGACTTGTATAGTTAAATTAAGGTTAAAATTAAAAATACAGTAGTAAGGCTGTTATATACAGTAGGTGGTGGTTATATAGAGTAGGCGTTGGTTATATACAGTAGGGTGGTGGTTATACAAGGAAGAGTGGTTGAATACAGTAGGGGGGTGGTAATATACAGTAGGATGGTGGTTATATACAGTATGGGGTGGTTATATACAGTATGGTGGTTGTATACAGTAGGGGGGTGGTTATATACAGTAGGGTGGTGGTTAAATACAGTAGGGTGGTTATATACAGTTGGATGGTGGTTATATACAGTACGGGGTGGTTATATACAGTAGAGTGGTTGTTTACAGTAGGGGGGTGGTTATATACAGTGGGGTGGTGGTTATATACAATAGAGGTGGTTATATACAGTAGGGGGTGGTGGTTATATACAGTAGGGTGGTTATATACAGTAGGGTGGTGGTTATATACAATAGAGGTGGTTGTATACAGTAGGGGGTGGTGGTTATATACAGTAGGGTGGTTATATACAGTAGGGTGGTGGTTATATACAATAGAGGTGGTTATATACAGTAGGGCGGTTAAATACAGTAGGGAGTGGTTATATACAGTAGGGTGGTTAAATACAGTAGGGAGTGGTTATATACAATAGGGCTTTGTTTATATACCCTCCGGGGTTGGCTATATACAGTAGGGTGTTTGTATACAGTAGGGCTGTTATATACACTAGGGGGTGGTTAAATACAGCAGGCGGTGGTTAAATACAGTAGGATGGTGGTTATATACAGTAGGGGGTGGTCATATACAGTAGCGTGATTTGATACATTTGGGAGGTTGTATACGTTAGGGTGGATGTTATATACAGTAGGGTTGTTATATACAGTAGGGAGGTGGTTAAATACAGTAGAGTGGTTATATACAGTAGGTTGTTAGTTAAATGCACTAGGTTGGTGTTTATATACAGTAGAGTGGTTATATACAGTAGGTTGGTGGTTAAATACAGTAGGGTTGTGGTTATATATAATAGATTGGTGGTTATATCCAGTATAATGGTTTTATACAGTAGGGTGGTGGTCAAATGCAATTGGGTGGTTTTTATACACAGTAGGGTGGTTAATACAGTAGGGAGTGGTTGTATACAGTGGGTTGGTGGTTATATACAAGTGTGTGGTGGTTCTATACAATTAGTGTGGTTATATACATTAGCATGGTGGTTATATACAATAGGGGGGTGGTTATATAGTAGGATAGTTATATACCGTAGGGTTGTTATATACTGTAGGGGGTGTATATATACAATAGTGGTTGGTTATATACAATAGATGGGTGGTTATATGCAGTGGGGTGGTTATATACAGTAGATGGGTGGTTATATGCAGTGGGGTGGTTATATGTATAGTGGGGTTGTTATGTACAGTAGTGTGGTTTGATACAGTAGAGTGGTTATATACAGCAGTTTGCTGGTTAAATACAGTAGGGTTGTAGTTATCTACAGTATTGCTGTGGTTATATACAGTAGAGTTGTTATATACAGTAGGGTGGTTATATACAGTAGAGTTGTTATATACAGTAGGGTGGTTATATACAGTAGAGTTGTTATATACAGTAGGGTGGTTATATACAGTATGGTTGTGGTCATATACAGTAGGGAGGTTATATTCAGTAGGGGCGGTTATATACAGTAGGGGGTGGTTATATACAATATGGTGGTTGTATACAGTAGGGGGGGGGGGTGATTATATACTGTAGGGTGATAGTTAGGGCTGTTATATGCTGTAGGGGGTGGTTATATACCTTAGGGGGTGGTTATAAACAGTAGGGGGTTTGTTATATACAGTAGAGGGGTGGTTATATACAGTAGGGTGGTTATGTACAGTCGGGTGGTTTGATACAGTAGGGTTAATATACTGTATGTTTTATTGGTTTTATTTAACCTTTATTTTACTAGGCAAGTCAGTTAAGAACAAATTCTTAATTACAATGACGGCCTACCATAAGGCAAAAGACCTCCTGCGAGGACGGGGGCTGGGATAAAAAACAAATAGTAAATAACATATAAATATAGGACAAAACACACATCACGACAAGAGAGACAACACACCACTACCTAAAGTGAGACCGAAGACAACAACATAGCAAGGCAGCAACACATAACAACACAGCATGGTAGCAACACAACATGACAACAACATGGTAGCAACACAAAACATGGTACAAAAATTATTGGGCACAGGCAACAGCACAAAGGGCAAGAAGGTAGAGACAACAATACATCACTCAAAGCAGCCACAACTGTCAGTAAGAGTGTCCATGATTGAGTCTTTTAATGAAGAGATTGAGATAAAACTGTCCAGTTTGAGTGTTTGTTGCAGCTCGTTCCAGTCACTAGCTGCAGAGAACTGAAAAGACGAGCGACCCAGGGATGTGTGTGATTTGGGGACCTTTAACAGAATGTGACTGGCAGAACGGGTGTTGGATGTGGAGGATGAGGGCTGCAGTAGATATCTCAGATAGGGGGGAGTGATCCCTAAGAGGGCTTTATAAATAAGCATCAACCAGTGGGTCTTGCGACGGGTATACAGAGATGACCAGTTTACAGAGGAGTATAGAGTGCAGTGATGTGTACTATAAGGAGCATTGGTGGCAAATCTGATGGCCGAATGGTAAAGAACATCTTGCTGCTCGAGAGCACCCTTACCTGCTGATCTATAAATTATGTCTCCGTAATCTAGAATGAGTAGGATGGTCATCTGAATCAGGGTTAGTTTGGCAGCTGGGATGAAAGAGGAGCGATTACGATAGAGGAAACCAAGTCTAGATTTAACTTTAGCCCGTAGCTTTGATATGTGCTGAGAGAAGGACAGTGTACCGTCTAGCCATACTCCCAACTACTTGTATGAGGTAACTTGCCTTCCAAGCAATGGGAAACTACCCAGAAAGGAGAGACATGTTAAAAAGGTCGTAGATAGGCTTGGCATTAATAAGGGACAGCAACCCCTTAAAGAAGAAAGGGTCTAAACCATCTGACCCAGATGTTTTTTTGGGGGTCAAGTTTCAGGAGCTCCTCTAGCACTTCGGACTCAGTGACTGCCTGCAGGGAGAAACATTGTAGCGGGGCAGAGGAAAAAGAGGGAGAAGCATCGGTGATAGTCTCATTAGAAGGGGTGGGAGATGAGGAAATGTTTGACGGACAAGGAGGCATGGCTGAGTCAAATGGGAATCCTGACTTAAAACCTCCTTGGGCTAGGTGGGGTGCTAGTGACCCACCTCGACAACATCCGGTGAAATTGCAGAACGCGAAATTCAAAATACAAAAATCGTAAAATTAAACATTCATGAAAATACAAGTGTCTTACATTGTTTAAAAGCTTATCTTCTTGTTATTAATCCAACCGCTATGTCAGATTTCAAAAAGGCTTTACGGCGAAAGCATACCATGCGATTATCTGAGGACAGCGCCCCATATACACCTGCGTTAAAAACATTTTCCAAACCAGCAGAGGCGTCACAAAAATCAGAAATAACGATAAAATAAATCACTTACCTTTGAAGATCTTCTTCTGATTGCGATCCCAAGGGTCCCAGTTACACACCAAATGGTCATTTTGTTCAATAAAGTCTTTATATCCCAAAATAGTCAGTTTAGTTGGCACGTTTGATCCAGTAATCCACCTGTTCCACTCGTTCAACATGCAGACAAAGGAATCCGAAAAGTTACCAATAAACTTTGTCCAAACAAGTCAAACAACGTTTCTAATCAATCCTCAGGTACCCTAATATGTAAATAAACGATAAAATTTCAGACGGAATGTAGTATGTTCAATTACGGAGATAAATAACGAGGTGCACGCCCTCATCGACGCGCGACGCAAGACTACAGTCCAAATGAGAGCCACCTTGAAAAACTACAACTACCAATTCATTTTTCAAATAACAAGCCTGAAACCCTTTCTAAAGACTGTTGACATCTAGTGGAAGCCATGGGAACTGCAATCTGGGAGGAATTCCTTTGAATATTCCATAGACAAGCATTTGAATGGACTGTGACCTCAAAAAAAAACATTTTCCGGATGGATTCTGTTCGGGTTTTTGCCTGCCATATCAGTTCTGTTATACTCACAGAAATGATTTTAATATTGCTGAGATCCCGCTAACATGATCGATATGACAACAGCCAGTGAAAGTGCAGGGTGCCAAATTCTAAACAACAGAAATCCCATAATTAAAATTCCTCAAACATAGAAGTATTTCACACAATTTTAAAGATACACTTCTTGTTAATTTACATTTACGTCATTTACGTCATTTAGCAGACGCTCTTATCCAGAGCGACTTACATTTTTAACCTTTATTTAACTAGGCAAGTCAGTTAAGAACAAATTCTTATTTTCAATGACGGCGTAGGAACAGTGGGTTAACTGCCTTGTTCAGGGGCAGAACGACAGATTTTTACCTTGTCAGCTCGGGGATTTGAACTTGCAACCTTTCGGTTACTAGCCCAACGCTCTAACCACTAGGCTACCCTGCCGCCCCTAATCCCACCACAGTGTCCGATTTCAAATAGGCTTTACGGCGAAAGCACCACAAACGATTATGTTAGGTCAGAGCCAAGTCACAGAAAAACACAGCCATTTTTCCAGCCAAAGAGAGGAGTCACAAAAATCAGAAATAGAGATAAAATGAATCACTAACCTTTGATAATCTTCATCAGATGACACTCATAGGACTTCATGTTACACAATACATATATGTTTTGTTCGATAAAGTTCATATTTATATAAAAAAAAGTATACATTGGCGCGTTATGTTCAGTAGTTCCAAAACATCCGGTGATTTTGCAGAGAGCCACATCAATTTACAGAAATACTCATGATAAATGTTGATGAAAATACAAGTGTTATGCATGGAACTTTAGATGCACTTCTCCTTAATGCAACCGCTGTGTCAGATTTCAAAAAAGCTTTACGGAAAAAGCAAACCATGCTATAATCTGAGTACGGCGCTCAGAGACCAAACAAGACAAAAAGATATCCGCCATATTGTGCAGTCAACATTAGTCAGAAATGGCATTATAAATATTCACTTACCTTTGATGATCTTCATCAGAATGCACTCCCAGGAATCCCAGTTCCACAATAAATGTTTGTTTTATTCGATAATGTCCATCATTTATGTCCAAATAGCTACTTTTGTTAGCGCGTTTGGTAAACAAATCCAAAGTCACGAAGCGCGTTCACTAGGAGCAGATGAAATGTCAAAAAGTTCCGTTACAGTCTGTAGAAACATGTCAAACGATGTAGAGAATCAATCTTTAGGATGTTTTTAATATAAATCTTCACAAATGTTCCAACCGGAGAATTCCTTTGTCTTCAGAAATGCGATGGAACGCGAGCTACCTCTCACGTGAATGAGCGCCGTGAGCTCAAAGCATTCTGCCAG
Source organism: Salvelinus namaycush (assembly GCF_016432855.1). Classification (NCBI taxonomy): domain Eukaryota; kingdom Metazoa; phylum Chordata; class Actinopteri; order Salmoniformes; family Salmonidae; genus Salvelinus; species Salvelinus namaycush. The sequence goes on along the minus strand of NC_052340.1, from coordinate 34,839,727 downwards.
ACTGATTCATTCCCCTCTCATTCGCCCCCACTTTACAGTAGAAGCATCAAACTAGGTTCTAAAGACTGGTGACATCTAGTGGAAGCCTTAGGAAGTAGCAACATGACCAATATCCCACTGTATCTTCAAGAGGGAATGAGTTGAGAAACGAACAACCTCAGATTTCCCACTTCCTGGTTGGATTTTTTCTCAGGGTTTTGCCTGCCATTTGAGTTCTGTTATACTCACAGACATCATTCAAACAGTTTTAGAAACATCAGAGTGTTTTCTATCCAAATATACTAGTAATATGCATATATTAGCAACTGGGACTAAGTAGCAGGCAGTTTACTCTGGGCACCTCTGGGCACCTTATTCAGCCAAGCTACTCAATACTGCCCCCAGCCACAAGAAGTTAACAGTTTTAGAAACTTCAGAGTGTTTTCTATCCAATGCTATCAATTATATGCATATCCTAGCTTCTGGGCCTGAGTAACAGGCAGTTTACTTTGGGCACGTCAGTCATCCGAACTTCCGAATACTGTCCCCTAGCCTTAAGAAGTTTTAATGAAGTGGTGATTAAAGAGCTCAGCCATGTGATTCTTGTCAGTAACAACATCATCAACTTTAAGGGACATGGGCCGTGTGGAGGAGGGTTTATTCTCCAGGTTTTTAATCGTTTTCCAGAATTTCTGGGGTTAGACCCACAGACAGAGAACTGCTCCTTAAAGTAACTAACTTTGGCCTTCCGGATAGCCTGAGTGCACTAATGTCTCATTTGCCTGAACGAGAGCCAGTCAGCCTGAGTATGCGTGTGCCGAGCCTTTCACCAAATGCAATTCTTGAGGAGGAGTAACTCTGCAAGATCACGGTCAAACCAGGGGCTAAACCTGTTTTTAATTCTCATTTTCTTTATGAGGCCGTGTTTGTTAACAATACCACTGAAAATATCAAAAACGAAGGTCCAAGTGTCTCTGACAGAGGGGATCAAGTTGATTCTATACCATTTTACAGAGGCCAGTTCATGAAGGAAGGCTTGCTCATTAAAGTTTTTTAGAAAGCCTCTAAGACAAATCAGGACTGGCCGTTTCACTGAGCAGCCATTATGAACACAGGCTGTAAAACAGTGATCACTAAGGTCATTACAGAAAACACCAGACTGATACCTATCAAAATTATTTGTGAGGAAAACATCGAAGAGAGCAGCCTTTTCTGGGTGTTTGGAGTCATACCTTGTGAGATTGGTAATAATCTGAGAGAGATTTAGGGAGTCCCATTGCTTTAGGACTTGGTCAGGTGGTTTATGCATGTCCCAGTTTAGGTCACCTAGCAGGACAAATTCAGACTTGGTGTAAGGGATAAAGGTATCTTACAAGAAGATGCGGAAAATTATATAAGATCTAGCATTTTGGCACTATGCTTGTTCTCCTGGACTTTTCGAGGACTATTGTTAGGATCATATATTGCACAATGTTGGTTTTTCTCCTGGATCAGTTTGTAACACTATGTGGTTCTCCTTATCTATTGTACACTATCTTGGTTCTCCTGGATCATATTGAAAACTATGTTGGTTCTCCTGGATCAGTTTGAACACTATGTTGGTTCTCCTGGATCATATTGAACACTATGTTGGTTCTCCTGGATCATATTGTACACTATGTTGGTTCTCCTGGATCATATTGTACACTATGTTGGTTCTCCTGGATCATATTGAACACTATGTTGGTTCTCCTGGATCATATTGTACACTATGTTGGTTCTCCTGGATCATTTTGAACACTATGTTGGTTCTCCTGGATCATATTGAACACTATGTTGGTTCTCCTGGATCAGTTTGTACACTATGTTGGTTCTCCTGGATCATATTGTACATATGTTCTCCTGATCTATTGTAACACTATGTTGTCTCCTGGATCATATTGTACACTATGTTGGTTCTCCTGGATCATATTGTACACTATGTTGGTTCTCCTGGATCATATTGTACACTATGTTGGTTCTCCTGGATCAGTTTGAACACTATGTTGGTTCTCCTGGATCATATTGAACACTATGTTGGTTCTCCTGGATCAGTTTGTACACTATGTTGGTTCTCCTGGATCATATTGTACACTATCTTGGTTCTCCTGGATCATTTTGAACACTATGTTGGTTCTCCTGGATCATTTTGTACACTATGTTGGTTCTCCTGGATCATTTTGAACACTATGTTGGTTCTCCTGGATCATTTTGAACACTATGTTGGTTCTCCTGGATCATATTGTACACTATGTTGGTTCTCCTGGATCATTGTGTACACTATGTTGGTTCTCCTGGATCATATTGTACACTATGTTGGTTCTCCTGGATCATTTTGAACACTATGTTGGTTCTCCTGGATCATTTTGAACACTATGTTGGTTCTCCTGGATCATATTGTACACTATGTTGGTTCTCTTGGATCATTTTGAACACTATGTTGGTTCTCCTGGATCATATTGTACACTATATTGGTTCTCCTGGATCATATTGAACACTATGTTGGTTCTCCTGGATCATATTGTACACTATGTTGGTTCTCCTGGATCATATTGTACACTATGTTGGTTCTCCTGGATCATTGTGTACACTATGTTGGTTCTCCTGGATCATATTGTACACTATGTTGGTTCTCCTGGATCATATTGAACACTATGTTGGTTCTCCTGGATCATATTGTACACTATGTTGGTTCTCCTGGATCATATTGAACACTATGTTGGTTCTCCTGGATCATATTGTACACTATGTTGGTTCTCCGGATCTATTGTACACTATGTTGGTTCTCCTGGATCATTGTGTGACACTATGTTGGTTCTCTGGATCATATTGTACACTATGTTGTTCTCTCTGGATCATATTACACTATGTTGGTTCTCCTGGATCATATTTACACTATGTTGTTCTCCTGGATCATATGTACACTATGTTGGTTTCTCCTGGATCATATTGTACACTATGTTGGTTCTCCTGGTCATTGACACTATGTGGTCTCCGATCATATTGTACACTATGTTGGTTCTCCTGGATCATTTTGAACACTATGTTGGTTCTCCTGGATCATATTGTACACTATATTGGTTCTCCTGGATCATTGTGTACACTATGTTGGTTCTCCTGAATCATATTGAACACTATGTTTGTTCTCCTGGATCATATTGTACACTATGTTGGTTCTCCTGGATCATATTGAACACTATGTTGGTTCTCCTGGATCATATTGAACACTATGTTGGTTCTCCTGGATCATATTGTACACTATGTTGGTTCTCCTGGATCATATTGAACACTATGTTGGTTCTCCTGGATCATTGTGTACACTATGTTGGTTCTCCTGGATCATTGTGTACACTATGTTGGTTCTCCTGGATCATTGTGTACACTATGTTGGTTCTCCTGGATCATATTGAACACTATGTTTGTTCTCCTGGATCATATTGTACACTATATTGGTTCTCCTGGATCATATTGAACACTATGTTTGTTCTCCTGGATCATATTGTACACTATGTTGGTTCTCCTGGATCATATTGAACACTATGTTGGTTCTCCTGGATATTGTACCTATATTGGTTCTCCTGGATCATATGTACACTATTATGGTTCTCCTGGATCATATTGTACACTATGTTGGTTCTCCTGGATCATATTGTACACTATGTTGGTTCTCCTGGATCATATTGAACACTATGTTGGTTCTCCTGGATCATATTGTACACTATGTTGGTTCTCCTGGATCATATTGTACACTATGTTGGTTCTCCTGGATCATATTGTACACTATGTTGGTTCTCCTGGATCATATTGTACACTATGTTGGTTCTCCTGGATCATATTGAACACTATATTGGTTCTCCTGGATCATATTGTACACTATATTGGTTCTCCTGGATCATATTGAACACTATATAGGTTCTCCTGGACTGTCTTGTACACTATTTTTACTTTGAAATACATCCACTGGTACACCTCTAATTGACTCAAATGATCTAAATTAGCCTGTCAGAAGCTTCTAAAGCCATGACATAAATTTCTGGAGTTTTCCAAGCTGTTTAAAGGCACAGTCAACTTAGTGTATGTAAACTTCTGACCCACTGGAATTGTGATGAATGAATTCTAAGTGAAATAATCTGTCTGTAAACAATTGTTGGAAATGACTTGTGCATCACAAAGTAGATGTCAAAACCGACTTGCCAGAACTATAGTTTGTTAACAAGAAATGTGTGGAGTGGTTGAAAAACGAGTTTTAATGACTCCAACCTAAGTGTATGTAAACTTCCGACTTCAACTGTAGATATGGAAAGGTTTCGACATGATATATCTAGAAGATCTAATACATTTGTTAGGATATGGCAGCCCTTTATCGCGTATCTTTCACATGATGATGGGAACCAACCCTGATCCACAGTAATTGTTTTTACTTCCGAGCATAGTCCTTATACTGTACAGTAGGTCAAACATCAATGAAGCAAGGTGCCAATTCCTTAAGAGCAATGCAGTGTTCTGTTTATGTTTTCAGTTAAGGGGTGTGGGGTATTCTCTTTTTTTTTTTTATTTTTTTTTTTATCCCCTTTTCTCCCCAATTTTCGTGGTATCCAATCGCTAGTAATTACTATCTTGTCTCATCGCTACAACTCCCGTACGGGCTCGGGAGAGACGAAGTCGAAAGCCATGCATCTCTCCGAAGCACAACCCAACCAAGCCGCACTGCTTCTTTAACACAGCGCGCCTCCAACCCGGAAGCCAGCCGCACCAATGTGTCGGAGGAAACACCGTGCACCTGGCCCCCTTGGTTAGCGCGCACTGCGCCCGCCGCCACAGGAGTCGCTGGAGCGCGATGAGACAAGGATATCCCTACCGGCCAAACCCACCCTAACCGACGACGACGCTAGCCCAATTGTGCGTCGCCCCACGGACCTCCCGGTCGCGGCCGGCTGCGACAGAGCCTGGGCGCGAACCCAGAGACTCTGGTGGCGCAGTTAGCACTGCGATGCAGTGCCCTAGACCACTGCGCCACCCGGGAGGCACGGTGTGGGGTATTCTCAATGTATTGTTTGCTGTCATTATCTGTATGCTTGTAAAACCGAGAATTCAAAAATATATATATATAAATAATAATAATAATTTTAAAAATTATGACACAGGTGTTTTTACAACTAATGCCGGTTTGCCTGAGGCAGGTGTTTTTACACATGCATATATATACACACTCTCATTCAAATAAACACATACAAGAACACACACATACATGTAATAGTGCCAGACATGCACACAAACATATACAGTTGGCATTGCTGTTATAATTTTAGTTGTCCTTGATGTACTTTGTTTTAAAAATTTAGATTTAGATTTTTATTATATTTTGCTTTGTTGTTTGCTGTTTTCTTCTGTCTTTTTATTTTTTCTCCTTAGTTCATTATCTTGGTTGATGGCGCATTGGAGGGTTCTTGGGGGTGGGGAATGTTAATTAATTGTATTTTTTATTGTATTTTTCTTCTTGGGTGGGGGTGTGTGAGAATGGGGTTGGATGGTGTAGAGGATCGTTCATGGCTCTTGGGAACTGTGGGGGGATCTTGGAGGGTTCGGGTTCACGTTTTTTGGCCTGGTGGGAGATCTGTCAACGTGCCCATGAGCAGTGCATTGACCCTGGATGCTTCTGTGTTGCTCTGAATGGGAGTCTGTTGGATGACTGGCATGATGTAGTTGTTGAGAAGCTTCAATGAAAGTATATAGTATGTTCTGGCTATTCAATGAAAAAAATCACTCTATCTACTGGAGAGTGATCAGTAATACCAGTAATATCTACTGGAGAGTGATGAGTAATACCAGTAATATCTACTGGAGAGTGATCAGTAATACCAGTAATATCTAATGGAGAGTGATCAGTAATACCAGTAATATCTAATGGAGAGTGATCAGTAATACCAGTAATATCTAATGGAGAGTGATCAGTAATACCAGTAATATCTACTGGAGAGTGATCAGTAATACCAGTAATATCTACTGGAGAGTGATCAGTAATACCAGTAATCTAATGGAGAGTGATGAGTAATACAGTATTTCTAATGGAGAGTGATGAGTAATACCAGTAATATCTACTGAGATGATGATATCAGATCAGAGTGATCAGTAATACCAGTAATATCTAATGGAGAGTGATCAGTAATACCAGTAATATCTACTGGAGAGTGATCAGTAATACCAGTAATATCTACTAGAGAGTGATCAGTAATACCAGTACTTTCTAATGGAGAGTGATGAGTAATACCAGTAATATCTACTGGAGAGTGATCAGTAATACCAGTAATATCTACTGGAGAGTGATCAGTAATACCAGTACTTTCTAATGGAGAGTGATGAGTAATACCAGTAATATCTACTGGAGAGTGATGAGTAATACCAGTAATATCTAATGGAGAGTGATCAGTAATACCAGTAATATCTACTGGAGAGTGATCAGTAATACCAGTAATATCTACTGGAGAGTGATCAGTAACACCAGTAATATCTAATGGAGAGTGATCAGTAATACAGTAATATCTACTGGAGAGTGATCAGTAACACCAGTAATATCTACTGGAGAGTGATCAGTAATACCAGTAATATCTAATGGAGAGTGATCAGTAATACCAGTAATATCTAATGGAGAGTGATCAGTAATACCAGTAATATCTACTGGAGAGTGATCGTAATACAGTATATCTATGAGAGTGATCAGTAATAACAGTAATATCTACTGGAGAGTGATCAGTAACACCAGTAATATCTACAGGAGAGTGATGAGTAATATCAGTAATATCCTGGAGAGTGATCTAATACCAGTAATATCTATGGAGAGTGATGAGTAATACCAGTAATATCTACTGGAGAGTGATCAGTAATACCAGTAATATCTACTGGAGAGTGATCAGTAATACCAGTAATATCTAATGGAGAGTGATCAGTAATACCAGTAATATCTACTGGAGAGTGATCAGTAATACCAGTAATATCTACTGGAGAGTGATCAGTAATACCAGTAAATCTACTGGAGAAGTGTGGTAATACCAGTAATATCTACAGGAGAGTGATGAGTAATATCAGTAATATCTACAGAGAGGATGAGTAATACCAGTAATATCTAATGGGGAGTGATCATAATACCAGTAATATCTACAGGAGAGTGATCAGTAATACCAGTAATATCTACTGGAGAGTGATCAGTAATACCAGTAATATCTAATGGAGAGTGATCAGTAATACCAGTAATATCTACTGGAGAGTGATCAGTAATACCAGTAATATCTACTGGAGAGTGATCAGTAATACCAGTAATATCTAATGGAGAGTGATCAGTAATACCAGTAATATCTACTGGAGAGTGATCAGTAATACCTACTGGAGAGTGATCAGTAATACCAGTAATATCTACAGGAGAGTGATGAGTAATATCAGTAATATCTACTGGAGTGTGATCAGTAATACCAGTAATATCTACTGGAGAGTGATCAGTAATACCAGTAATATCTAATGGAGAGTGATCAGTAATACCAGTAATATCTACTGGAGAGTGATCAGTAATACCAGTAATATCTACTGGAGAGTGATGAGTAATACCAGTAATATCTACTGGAGAGTGATCAGTAATACCAGTAATATCTACTGGAGAGTGATCAGTAATACCAGTAATATCTACTGGAGAGTGATACAGTAATACCATAATATCTACTGAGAGTGATCAGTAATACCAGTAATATCTACTGGAGAGTGATGAGTAATACCAGTAATATCTACAGGAGAGTGATCAGTAATACAGTAATATCACGAGAGTGATCAGTAATACCAGTAATATCTAATGGAGAGTGATCAGTAATACCAGTAATATCTACTGGAGAGTGATCAGTAATACCAGTAATATCTACTGGAGAGTGATCAGTAACACCAGTAATATGTAATACCAGTCATAATATATCTACTGGAAAGAGAGGGAGAGAGTGTACATTCCTTCAGGACAGATAGAAGCCTGTCTTCTGGACTTGATGCTCATCAACAGATAGAGTAGCTATGGTCTGCTCCACAGCTCACTAACCACACACACACACACACACACACACACACACACACACACACACACCACACACACACACACACACACACACACAACACACACACACACACACCACCCACACACACACACACACACACACACACAACACACACAACACACACTGTCTATGCACGAGCACACGTATTTGCACAGACTAAACACATATCCACAGACACATACTAACCACATACTAACTACGTAAACACACACAGCCACATTCAAACTGAAAAACTAAAAAACACCTTTTATATTAAAAACAAAGTCCAGCACCTCTAGCTGTAGAGATTAAAAACACCTTACATCAAAGGAGGATTTGAGCTGAAGATGGCAACCCCCTGCTTATCTCAGCATGCATGTGTATGGTATATTCTTTATCTCTGGGGAGTGATATCTAAGAACATAGACTTACACAAACACACACACAGACTGAATGGACACACACGCACACACGCACGCATGCGCACACACGTGCCCGTACACACATACACACACACATACACTTGCAGGTTTTAATGCAATGATGACTCCAGCCCAGGCAATGTGTGTATCCATTTAAACTAGTGTTAATCCTCAGACATCTGTCTAGTCATATCCTGTAGTGGATGGTCCATCCCCAGTCACACCCTCTCCCCCAGCACGGGACAATGGACACGAGATACGGAACACGAGACACGAGACACGAGACACGAGACACGAGACATGGGACAGGAGACACGGGACACACATCAAGAGAAAGTGTCTCTGGTTGTGAGGGACTAAGTGAGACAAACTGAGGGGCTTAATGCTATTTACTATTGCTACTCTGTTAACATCTGTTCATAAAGTAATTATCCCTTATGAGTCTGTATGGCTAGAGGCAACAGGGCCAGTCACTCTAAATTACTGTTACAAACCACTGGCACAATATAGGCTACTGAATGCTAATGTACGCCTGCACACGCATACACACACACATCCTGTGTAGCCCTACAAACACTCATTCTCAACAGGGGCTGGCCAATTCTAATCACCAAAGCGCAATCAAATCTCCATTCCTCCCAGTTCCGTCCTTCCAAATTCTTAAAAATACCTCTATTTCTTTTGTCCAAACACCTCTTAATTATACTTTTTTTTAGCTCACTCCTTCTATTCTCTCTTTGAATTGGGTACTTTTTTGGGACATTTCAACCATTATTTGCCCCATGATCCAGCGACCGGGCAGCTGTATAATGAAGTCTCCCAGCAATAAGAATAGAGCGGAAAGCATAATGGTGTATGACTGGCCAATCACCTCATAAAGACCTATCCTCACACAGAGTCAAGGGCCAGAACAGTAATACCAATCAAGCAGTCATGGCCTACACTCTGGTCCAGGCCAGTTTGGTACATCTATAAAACCATTCAAAATCAAATTACACCATTCATAATCAACATCCTCATCAACAAAAAGAGTTTGAGCATCAGAGGGGTCATTTCAGAACATAAAACTGGGAGGAAGGTCATTTAGACTAATCAGAAGAGAAGGGAATTAACGCCTGCATGGGTTACTTTACTTGTTGATGGAGAGAGAGGGAGAGGGAGGAAAGAGAAAAGGGTGAGAAAGTATATCAGAAAGAATAGACTGAAATATAAGAGAGAAGGAAAGGGATAGGAAATTAGAGAAAAACGACAAAGACAGATGGTAGAGAGAGAATGAGAGAGAGAAAGAGAGGAGAGAGAGAGAAGGAGAGGAGAGAGAGAGAGGAGAGAGAGACAGAGAGAAGGAGAGAGAAAATGAGAGAGAAGGAGAGAGAAGGAGAGAGACAGAGAGAGACAGAAAGAGACAGAGAGAGAGAACGAGAGAGAAAATGAGAGACATAGAGAGAGAAGGAGAGAGAGACAGAGAGAGAGAGAGAGAGAGAGAGAGAAGGAGAGAGAGACAGAGAGAGAGAATGAGAGGGAAGAAGAGAGAGACAGAGAGACTGTTGACTTTTTGTCTCTTTTAAATGATACATTTTCATTTCATTTAAACCTCACCACCTCACAAATTTCACCCTAAGGCGTGCAGAGACCATCCTATTAAATAATAGCAAAGGGTACGTTATCTCTCCACATTTGACCCTGTTCCTCCTCGTTAGCCAAATAGCCAACTTATGCCTGAGCAAAAGAAAATTCAATAACACACATTTGGCCTTTTTATTATTCGAATACCTGTACCCCATTATAAACATCCCGACAGCTGGTGCAAGATATCTAAGGAAGTCTCGAGATGTTGCTCGCCTGAGGTAGAGTATCACATGAAAAGCTATAGACCACACTATCGACCTAGAGAGTTTTCATCTGTATTTTTCGTAGCTATCTACATATCCCCATAGACTGGTGCTGGCACTAAGATCGCACTCAATGAGCTGTATTCCGCCTTAAGCAAACAGGAAAACACTCATATAGGCGGCGCTCCTAATGGACAGGGACTTTAATGCACGGAAACTTAAATCCGTTTTACCAAATTTCTATCAGCATGTTAAATGTGCAACCAGAGGGGAAAAATACTAGACCACCTTTACTCCACACACAGAGACACATACAAAGCTCTCCCTCGCCCTCCAGACGGCAAATCTGACCATTATTCTCTTCCAATTTACAAGCAAAAATTGAAGCAGTACTAGGTCAATAAAAAAGTGGTCAGATGATGCAGATGCTAAGCTACAGGACTGCTTTGCTAGCACAGACTGGAATATGTTCCAAGATTCTTCCGATGGCATTGAGGAGTACACCACATCAGTCATTGGCTTCATCAATAAGTGCATCGATAACATCGTCCCCACAGTGACCGTACGTACATACCCCAACCAGAAGCCTGTCTTTTTACTGTTGTTTTATTTCTTTACTTACCTATTGTTCACCTAACACCTTTTTTGCACTATTGGTTAGAGCCTGTAAGTAAGCATTTCACTGTAAGGTCTACACCTGTTGTATTCGGCGCACGTGACAAATACACTTTGATTTGATTTGATTTAGTTACATTTTTTATATATTTTTATCATCTACATCACCATCTATAGCATGACTAGGTCCAGTCTCTGCCGCCTGCGTCTCATGGCCCCATGCACGTTGACCTCGATATCCCCCACTGGCGCTTGTACCCTCACCTTGTCTACAGCCTTTATGTGGGCACGCAATGCTCTTATGCCCCAAGTCCCCACACTCAAATCACTGCAGGCTATCTGTGCTGGCAAACCCTGCGTAGAGCCCCTCCACATGCATCACTTTAAAATGCATATTTAACAAAACAACATGCTTAACGGCATCTGCCTGAAAACCTGCCATCAGTAGAAGAAAACAGCTATCAAACTTACCAAAATACTCAGCTCTTTACGGATTTGATCATCCGTAATAAATGGAGGCAGATTGGCAACTACAGCCGTTGTCGAAGGAGTCGAAAGACGAGAAATTGCTACCAACACATCCCTTACAAATATTCCACTAGTAATTAGCCTACCCACTAAATGTACTATTTTCATGAACACAACCACAGCTTTGTTCATTCTGAATGCAGAATGTATAAATTCAAGCAGAACCTCCTACACTTTAACTCCATTCTCAGGAACACACCTGAATCATACCGTAATGATAGCGTCTCCTCTGCGCTAAGCTACGACACCATCGCGCACACCACACCGTTCAAACCCCAGGAAACTAAAACTCTGTCCTCTTCCTCCCTAACTTTGAACAAAACCAGTGGGTACCGCTAAACTAACAGTGCGTTAACTCACCACCATATATATATATTTTTTAAAGAACAATCCACACGGCCTCTCAACTACAAAACACTCCCAGCATGCACTGAGAGAGAGAATAAGAGAGAGAACCAGAGAGAGAACGAGAGAGCCAGAGAGAACGAGAGAGAGAACGGCAACGAAAGCGAGAACGAAAGCGAGAACGAGAGAGAACGAGAAAGAATGAGAACAGAACGAGAGAGAATGAGAACAGAATGAGAACAGAACGAGAGAGCATGAGAACAGAATGAGAGAGAATGAGAACAGAACGAGAGAGAATGAGAACAGAACGAGAGAGAAAGAGAACAGAATGAGAGCAGAACGAGAGAGAATGAGAACAGAATGAGAGAGAATGAGAACAGAACGAGAGAGAATGAGAACAGAACGAGAGAGAATGAGAACAGAACGAGAGAGAATGAGAACAGAATGAGAGCAGAACGAGAGAGAATGAGAACAGAATGAGAGAGAATGAGAGAGAACGAGAGAGCGAACTAGCAAGAGAATGAGAGAGTGAGAGAGGGAAAGTGAGAATGAGAAAGAACGAGAGAGAGAGACCAGCAGAAAAAGAAAGCATCTCCAAAATCCCGGAAAATGAAATGAAAATGGTAATCCATCTCTTTCCATCATCATGGACAGATAGCACAACATGCTCAATGTAATTCACAGTCACTGTAGAATGTCAAGGGTGTGTGTCTGTATTACATGCCAGTAGGTTGATGTTAAGCAATCTTGGCTGTTGCACGGATGGTAAGTAGAAGATATGATATTTCCTATGATAGCTACCGACCATGTTTTCAAGTACATATGCAATTCAAGACAATGATACCATATCAGAGGGGGAAAAGGAGTGTAAATATGATGATAATAATTCAGAATGACATTTTGTACGTGGGGAGAACATGAATGGCTTTAATCTCCAGCTGGATACTTTATAATGAAACACAGCCATGCATGTTATGGGGTACACAATTACCAAACACTCTTATCCAGATCAACTTACAGGAGCAATTAGGGTTAACCACTTGACTGTATATAAACATCTCCCTACTGGATATAACCACCACCTCCAGAAATAAACGCTTCTCCCAATTGGGTGACACCTAATCCCATTGCCTGCTGCACTGCTGCTTGGATTCAACCTGGCGATCTGTTCCCTGTCTGCCCTGGCCTGTCTCCCCCTGTCTGGTAGAGGTACCCCCCCTCTTTCTCTCCTGAGCTTTCGCTCACATCCAGCACACATGCACTGATGGGGCGAATGACTGAACTTACAATGGCTAGCCCCAAGTCGTTATATATTTTATTTTTTTCTTGTGCATTTTGCTATTTTGCTATTTGTCTCATGACTCCTGCATGACTACGAACTTTCTTTACCCAACCGTGGGACAGACTATGTTTGTTCCCACACTCGGGACTCTGACTCTCTATTGGTTACACAGACTTTTGGCCTCCCATCCCATTCTAAACACCTCTCGCCGGCTTTGTAATCATGTTACCTGATGAAATTGCTGTACAATATGATATTGTTGCCATCTGATGCACATTCAGATGTCATAAATCAGCACTGCAGAGTTCTCCCTGTCCTCTGCCGTGCCTTGATTGTATTACTGTTGGAAGATATCTCGAAATGTGCATGTACACCCTGGCCCATCTACTGTTGCTAGCCCCAATTCTGACTTGTGCTCTGATATGTGCTTCACTGATTTCTGCTCGTAAAAGCCTGGGTTTTCTGCACGTTAACACTGGAAGCTTATTACCTAAAATGGATCAATTGAAAGTGTGGGTTCAGAGCTCCAATCCAGATGTGTTGGTCTTTACTGAGACGTGGTTAAGGAAGAGTGTTTTGAATACTGATGTTAACCTTTCTGATTATAACCTTTTTTGGCAAGACAGATCTTCCAAAGGTGGGGGAGTGGCAATCTTTACCAAGGATCACCATCAGTGCTCGGTTGTCCACCAAGTCTGTCCCAAAACAATTAGATTTTCTGGTTTTAAGTATTCAACTTTCAAATAGCTCTTTGTTGACTGTTGCTGGGTGCTATCGTCCCCCATCAGCACCGGCCTGTACCCTACCTGCCCTAAGCTCCTTCTTGGC
>NC_052340.1:34739462-34825718 GCF_016432855.1 Salvelinus namaycush | reverse complement strand
ACAAAGGACTTCTGAGATCATTCCTCAGTTTATTTATTTCCGTTCGGCATCGAATGCTTCTCTGGTCAACCCAGTCAATGACACCACAAAGCTTCCCTGGTGTGTGTGTGTGTGTGTGTGTGTGTGTGTGTGTGTGGTTGTGTGTGTGTGTGTGTGTGTGTGTGTGTGTGTGTGTGTGTGTGTGTGTGTGTGTGTGTGTGTGTGTGTGTGTGTGTGTGTGTGTGTGTGATGCAGCCCCCAGGTGATGTCATGCCCACCCCAGCCTCTGATTGAAAGGTTTCCCCTTTTAAGAACACCACTGTTGACTCCATCCCGAACACCCATCCCCTTCCATACATCCACATCCTCATCCTAAGGGAATGCCCACCATTTGTTGACAGGCCGGAGACATCCAGAGGCATTAGAGTCCTGAGACGGGGAGAGAGATAGATGTCCTACCATCTCCAGACAGATAGTCCTGGGTTCACTGGGAAATAGGGGGACCATGGGGATGGAAGAGAGAAATGAACGAGCGATACGCCATCACTTGGATGGAAGACGGAGGGTGGCCCCTCGGGAGGCATTGCAGCCAATTAACGTAATCTAATCCTAAGCGTTATTTCACTAATGCCAAAATTCTAAGCGATTAACCCCACACTTCAAAATGTCAGCCTGGATCTAAACTAAACACAGTAAATCCACTGATCAGTAACCAGTCACTGATCAGTGACACAGTCACAGCCAAGGTGCATTATTTTACTATGCATGAAAAATACAATATGACAAAAAGGTGAACCGGACAGCAAGACGTACACAGCTGGAATTGTATCTTGATTCATTCAGCAGACAAAACAGACACACCAGAAAAGGTTAGTTTAAAAAAAATGTTGTTTGATCTGTGTGGAGATGTTTGTCTCGTCTGATACCTCTCCAGCCTGCAGGCTTTAGACAGCCACTAATAGGATGTGTGTTTTAAAAACACCTTAAGACGAGAGAGCCCTTGGGAGACTCGTCACATCTGTCACCACAATTTTAAAAAGAAAACACCTTCATTGGGTACGTAAAGCAGTGTTTTAATGCCATGCAATAACCTTTGTTTGTGAATGGAGGGAGGTCGATTCTCCCCTCGCTAAAACTCACACCTGTCTTGGGAAACACGATTAGCAGAGGTAGAGTATCTTTTTTTTTTTTTTTTTTTTTTTTTTACATGTTGAGGATATGTCAGAAATGAATTTGCCGCTCTCTCCCTGCTTGTTTGGTTTAACCTGGCTTTATTAGTAGCTTTTTTAGACCTGAGCAGAAATTCAAATACCATGACCTTTCTGGCAACACGCTCCACCTGATAAATCCAGCTGGGCTCTTTGTCAGAAGGCTTTAGATACAACTCTCCGCTGAGACACAGGACCTTACATCAGACTCCACAGAGAGCAACACAAAAAGCAACACACAGAGAAAAACTGAAAGCAACTCGATGGGGTGAATGTGAAGAGCATCCACAGACACGGAAGATTGATGTTCCACAGTAGTAGGTAATAGTAGTCTGTATAAAGCTGATCCCAGACCAGTTGGGTCAACCTGACTCTTCATCAGCTATGGTCAACCCGGCTGAACCATTCAAGCTCTTCTGGCCAGGATTTAAATGGTCAATAAATGGCCAAAGCTTCAAGAGGACTGGACTTTTGAACATGGAGGTGGTAGATCAGCCTAGTTCTAAACTAAGTCACGTTTTCATTATCCTGTCAGCATTTGTGCTTGGACAAACACAATGCATTATATATTTCACAACCGTCTCCACAACAGCCATATCATACCATAGGACCAGCTATTAAACATGGTGATAAAACTAATAAGGCAGGAACGTTGATCAGAGATCCCTGGAGATACTGTAGGTAATATACTGTAGTTTCACCTCACATTGTTTCAGCCCAGAGGTAATTTATAATGTGTCATGAGCTAATCAAATCAAATCACATTTTATTTGTCACATGCGCCGAATACAACAGTTGTAGACCTTACCATGAAATTATTGCTTACAAGCCCTTAACCAACAATGCAGTTCAAGAAATAGAGTTAAGAAAATATTCGCTAAATAAACAAAAGTAAAAATTAAATAAAAGTAACACAATAAAATAACAATAACAAGGTTATATACAGGGGGTACCAGTACCGAGTCAATGTGCGGGGGTACATGTTAGTTGAGGTCATTTGTACAAAGTGACTATGCATAGATAATAAACAGCAAGTAGCAGCAATTTAAGTAGTCTGGGTGGCTATTTGATTTATTGTTCAGTAGTCCTATGGCTTGGGGGTAGAAGCTGTTAAGGAGCCTTTTGGTCCTAGACTTGGCGCTCCGGCACAACTTGCCGTGCAGTAGCAGAGAGAACACTATGACTTGGGTGACTGGAGTCCTTGACATTTTTTGGGGCCTTCCTCTGACACTTCCTAGTATATAGGTCCTAGATTGCAGGCAGCTTAACCCCAGTGATGTACTGGGCCATACGCACTACCCTCTGTAGTGCCTTGCGGTCGGAGGCCAAGCAGTTGCCGTACCAGGCAGTGATGCAACCAGTCAGTATGCTCTCAATATTGCAGCTGTAGAACGTTTTGAGGATCTGAGGACCCATGCCAAATCTTTAAAGTTTCCTGAGTGGAAATAGGCTTTGTTGTGCCCTCTTCACGACTGTCTTGGTGTGTTTGGACCCTTCTAGTTTGTTTGTGATGTGGACACCAAGGAACTTGAAGCTCTCAACCTACTCCACTACAGCTCCGTCGATGAGAATGGGGGCGTACTCGGTCCTCCTTTTCCTGTAGTCCACAATCCTCTCCTTAGTCTTGGTTACGTTGAGGGATAGGTTGATATTCTGGCACCATCCGGCCAGGTCTCTGATCGCCTCCCTTAGGCTGTCTCGTCATTGTCGGTGATCAGGCCAACTACTGTTATGTCGTCAGAAAACTTAAGGATGGTGTTGGAGTCGTGCTTGGCCATGCAGTCGTGGGTGAACAGGAAGCACAGGAGGGTACTAAGGACGCACACCTTAGGGGACCTGTGTTGAGGATCAACGTGGCAGATGTGTTGTTGCCTACCCTTACAACCTGGGGGCGGGCCGTCAGGAAGTCCAGGATCCAGTTGCAGAGTGTTTAGTCCCATGGTCTTTAGCTTAGTGATGAGCTTTGAGGGCCCTAAAGTGTTGAATGCTGAGCTGTTGTCAATGAACAGCATTCTCACGTAGGTTTTCCTTTCATGGGAAATTGCAGTGTGGAGTGCGATTGAGATTCCGTCATCTGTGGATCTGTTGGGGTGGTATGCGATTTTGAGTGGGTCTAGGGTTTCCGGAATGATGGTGTTGATGTGAGCCATGACCAGCCTTTCAAAGCACTTCATGGCTACCGATGTGAGTACTACGGGGCGGTAGTTATTTAGGCAGGTTACCTTCACTTTCTTGGGCACAGGAACTATGGTGGTCTGCTGGAAACATGTAGGTATTACAGACTCGGTCAGGGAGAGGTTGAACATGTCAGTGAGACACTCGCCAGTTGGTCCAGACATGGTCTGAATGGACGTCCTGGTGACCCGTCTGGCCCTGCGGCCTTGTGAATGTGGATCTGTTTAAAGGTCTTACTCACATAGGCTATGGAGAGCGCGATCACACAAACGTCTGGAAAAGCTGGTGCTCTCATGCATTCTTCAGTGTTTCTTTGACTCGAAGCGAGCATAACGGGCATTTAGCTCATCTGGTAGGCTCAGGTCCCTGGGCAACTTGTGTCTGGGTTTCCTTTTGTAGCCCATAATAGTTTGCAAGCCCTGCCACATCCAACGAGCGTCAGTGCCGGTGCAGTAGGATTCAATCTTAGTCATGTATTGATGCTTTGCCTGTTTGATGGTTCGTCTGAAAGCATAACGGGATTTCTTATAAGCGTCCGGATTAGTGTCAAGCTCCTTGAAAGCGGCAGCTCTAGCCTTTAGCCCGGTGCAGATGATGCCTGTAATCCAATGCTTCTATTTAGGATATGTACGTACAGTGACTGTGGGGACAACGTTGTCAATACATTTATTGATGAAGCCATACTCCTCAATGCCAATGGATAAATCCCCGAACATATTAGCCATTGTTAGCCACTGCTAGCAGGCTTTACCTTTAGCTCAGACACCAGCCGCTTTTAGACTGGATAATACCCGCCAGTCTGCACAGCGCGATATCAACCCTGAGCATATCGGACTGCTTTTCTCCACTACATCACCAGATTCCAGCCGTAAGCTCTGGACCATTACTCCAGAGTGGCCCAGCCCCGAAGCTAGCCTTGAGACAGGCCCATTTCCCGGCCTGTTCAGTGGACCCTATGATCACTCGGCTACACAGCTGATGCCTCCCGGACTCTTCACTAACACGACTAGAAGCCACTACATCACCGGATTCCTGCCATAAGCTCTGTACCTTTGCATCGGATCATCGCAGCTAGCTAGCTGCTACCGAGTGGCTATAGTGGCTAACGCCCTTGTCCCGAAGCTAGCACCAGTTAGCCTAGCGCCAGGCGCATCTCCCGGCTAGCAAACTAAATTACTCCAGCTACAATGCCTCTTTTGCCAACTGGCCTGGACCCTTTGTCGACACAGACCCCCGCCGATCCATCACGACTGGTCTGCCGACGTAATTCTGTCCTATGTGCCCTGAACCGGCCTTTGTCGGACATCGGTGAAGACGCTTCTGCTAACCCCGGCCTGCTAACTTTAGGAACGCCGTGTACTCTGCTTGCTAGTATAGTAACGACTACCTAACGGCTTCCCTGTTTCATCTATTGCTGTTTACTGGACCCTATGATCACCTGGCTACAAAGCTGATGCCTGCTGGACTGTTCATTAATCACAGTGCTCCATTTTTGTTTATTTTGTTTATCTGTCGGCCCCAGCCTCGAACTCAGGCCATGTGTGTAGTTAACTTACCCTCTCTGCACATACACTGCCATTTTACCTGTTGTTGTTGTCTTAGCTGACTAGCTGTTGTTAACTTACCCATTGTTGTCTTAGCTAGCTCTCCCAATCAACACCTGTGATTGCTTTATGCCTCGCTTCATGTCTCTCTCTCTAATGTCAATATGCCTTGTATACTGTTGTTTAGGGTAGTTATCATTGTTTTATTTTACTGCGGAGCCCCTAGCCCCACTCAACATGCCTCAGATACCTCTTTTGTCCCGCCTCCCACACATGCGGTGACCTCACCTAGGATAACTAGTGCCTCCAGAGATGCAACCTCTCTTATCGTCACACAATGCCTAGGTTTACCTCCACTGCACTTCAAATCAAATCAAATCACATTTTATTTGTCACATACACATGGTTAGCAGATGTTAATGCGAGTGTAGCGAAATGCTTGTGCTTCTAGTTCCGACAATGCAGTAATAACCAACAAGTAATCTAACCTAACAATTCCACAACTACTACCTTATACACACAAGTGTAAAGGGATAAGGAATATGTACATAAAGATATATGAATGAGTGATGGTACAGAACGGCATAGGCAAGATGCAGTAGATGGTATAGAGTACAGTATATACATATGAGATGAGTAATGTAGGGTATGTAAACATAAAGTGGCATAGTTTAAAGTGGCTAGTGATACATGTATTACATAAAGATGGCAAGATGCAGTAGATGATATAGAGTACAGTATATACATATACATATGAGATGAGTAATGTAGGGTATGTAAACATTATATTAAGTGGCATTGTTTAAAGTGGCTAGTGGTAAATTTTTACATAATTTCCATCAATTCCCATTATTAAAGTGGCTGGAGTTGAGTCAGTATGTTGGCAGCGGCCGCTAAATATTAGTGGTGGCTGTTTAACAGTCTGATGGCCTTGAGATAGAAGCTGTTTTTCAGTCTCTCGGTCCCTGCTTTGATGCACCTGTACTGACCTCGCCTTCTGGATGATAGCGGGGTGAACAGGCAGTGGCTCGGGTGGTTGGTGTCCTTGATGATCTTTATGGCCTTCCTGTGACATCGGGTGGTGTAGGTGTCCTGGAGGGCAGGTAGTTTGCCCCCGGTGATGCGTTGTGCGGACCTCACTACCCTCTGGAGAGCCTTACGGTTGTGGGCGGAGCAGTTGCCGTACCAGGCGGTGATACAGCCCGACAGGATGCTCTCGATTGTGCATCTGTAGAAGTTTGTGAGTGCTTTTGGTGACAAGCCGAATTTCTTCAGCCTCCTGAGGTTGAAGAGGCGCTGCTGCGCCTTCTTCACAACGCTGTCTGTGTGGGTGGACCAATTCAGTTTGTCCGTGATGTGTACACCGAGGAACTTAAAACTTTCCACCTTCTCCACTACTGTCCCGTCGACGTGGATAGGGGGACTACTGTCCCCTCTGCTGTTTCCTGAAGTCCACAATCATCTCCTTTGTTTTGTTGACGTTGAGTGTGAGGTTATTTTCCTGACACCACACTCCGAGGGCCCTCACCTCCTCCCTGTAGGCCGTCTCGTCGTTGTTGGTAATCAAGCCTACCACTGTAGTGTCATCCGCAAACTTGATGATTGAGTTGGAGGTGTGCATGGCCACGCAGTCGTGGGTGAACAGGGAGTACAGGAGAGGGCTCAGAACGCACCCTTGTGGGGCCCCAGTGTTGAGAATCAGCGGGGTGGAGATGTTGTTACCTACAGGAGAGGGCCCGTCAGGAAGTCCAGGACCCAGTTGCACAGGGCGGGGTCGAGACCCAGGGTCTCGAGCTTGATGACAAGTTTGGAGGGTACTATGGTGTTAAATGCTGAGCTGTAGTCGATGAACAGCATTCTCACATAGGTATTTCTCTTGTCCAGATGGGTTAGGGCAGTGTGCAGTGTGGTTGCGATTGCGTTGTCTGTGGACCTATTGGGTCGGTAAGCAAATTGGAGTGGGTCTAGGGTGTCCGGTAGGGTGGAGGTGATATGGTCCTTGACTAGTCTCTCAAAGAACTTCATGATGACGGAAGTGAGTGCTACGGGGCGGTAGTCGTTTAGCTCAGTTACCTTAGCTTTCTTGGGAACAGGAACAATGGTGGCCCTCTTGAAGCATGTGGGAACAGCAGACTGGGATAAGGATTGATTGAATATGTCCGTAAACACACCAGCCAGCTGGTCTGCGCATGCTCTGAGGACGCGGCTGGGAATGCCGTCTGGGCCTGCAGCCTTGCGAGGGTTAATATGTTTAAATGTTTTACTCACCTCGGCTGCAGTGAAGGAGAGCACGCAGGTTTTGGTAGCGGGCCGTGTCAGTGGCACTGTATTGTCCTCAAAGCGAGCAAAAAAGTTATTTAGTCTGTCTGGGAGCAAGACATCCTGGTCCGCGACGGGGCTGGATTTCTTTTTGTAATCCGTGATTGACTGTAGACCCTGCCACATACCTCTTGTGTCTGAGCTGTTGAATTGCGACTCTATTTTGTCTCTATACTGGGACTTAGCTTGTTTGATTGCCTTGCGGAGAGAATAGCTACACTGTTTGTATTCGGTCATGTTTCCGGTCACCTTGCCCTGGTTAAAAGCAGTGGTTCGCGCTTTCAGTTTCTGCTGCCGTTAATCCACGGTTTCTGGTTTGGGAATGTTTTAATCGTTGCTGTGGGTACGACATCTTCAATGCACTTTCTAATGAACTCGCTCACCGAATCAGCGTATTCGTCAATATTGTTGTTGGACGCAATGCGGAACATATTCCAATCCGCGTGATCGAAGCAGTCTTGAAGCGTGGAATCAGATTGGTCGGACCAGCGTTGAACAGACCTGAGCGAGGGAGCTTGTTGTTTTAGTTTCTGTTTGTAGGCTGGAAGCAACAAAATGGAGTCGTGGTCAGCTTTTCCGAAAGGAGGGCGGGGGAGGGCCTTATATGCGTCGCGGAAGTTAGTATAACAATGATCCAAGGTTTTACCAGCCCTGGTAGCACAATCGATATGCTGATAGAATTTAGGGAGTTTTGTTTTCAGATTAGCCTTGTTAAAATCCCCAGCTACGATGAATGCAGCCTCAGGGTGTGTGGTTTCCAGTTTACAAAGAGTCAGATAAAGTTCATTCAGGGCCATTGATGTGTCTGCTTGGGGGGGAATATATACGGCTGTGATTATAATCGAAGAGAATTCCCTTGGTAGGTAATGCGGTCGACATTTGATTGTGAGGAATTCTAGATCAGGTGAACAGAATGACTTGAGTTCCTGTATGTTGTTATGATCACACCACGTCTCGTTAATCATAAGGCATACACCCCCGCCCCTCTTCTTACCAGAAAGATGTATGTTTCTGTCGGCGCGATGCGTGAAGAAACCAGCTGGCTGCACCGACTCTGTTAGCGTCTCTTGAGTTAGCCATGTTTCCGTGAAGCAGAGAACGTTACAATCTCTGATGTCTCTCTGGAATGTTACCCTTGCTCGGATTTCATCAACCTTATTGTCAAGAGACTGGACATTGGCGAGTAGTATGCTAGGGAGTGGAGCGTGATGTGCCCGTCTCCGAAGCCTGACCAGGAGACCGCTTCGTTTGCCCCTTTTACGGCGTCGCTTAGGGTCGCCGGCTGGGATCAGATTCATTGTATTGGGTGGAAGGCAAAACACTGGATCCGTTTCGGGAAAGTCATATTCCTGGTTGTAACGATGGTGGGTTGACGTTGCTCTTATATTCAGTAGTTCCTCCCGACTGTATGTAATGAAACCTAAGATTACCTGGGGTACCAGGAATAACACATAAAAAAACAAAATACTGCATATTCTCCCGCCGATCCTTGAACCCCATCATACCCCTGTCTGTACACTATGCCCTGAATCTATTCTACCACGCCCAGAAATTTGCTCCTTTTATTCTCTGCCCCCAACGCACTAGACGACCAGTTTTGATAGCCTTTAGCCATACCCTCATCCTACTCCTCCTCTGTTCCTCAGGTGATGTAGAGGTCAACCCAGGCCCTGTGTGTCCCCAGGTGCTCTCATTTGTTGACTTCTGTAACCGTAAAAGCCTTGGTTTCATGCATGTTAACATCAGAAGCCTCCTACCTAAGTTTGTTTTACTCACTGCTTTAGCACACTTCGCCAACAATGATGTCCTTACAGTGTCTGAATCCTGGCTTAGGAAGGCCACCAAAACTTTTGAGATTTCCATCACCAACTACAACATTCTGTCAAGATAGAACTGTTAAATCTAGAATCGACTTCCTATTTCGCAACTAAGCCTCCTTCACTCATGCTGCAACTAAGCCTCCTTCACTCATACTCCAACAAATTGGATGCAGTCTATCACAGTGCCATCCGTTTTGTCACCAAAGCCCCATATACTACCCACCACTGCGACCTGTATGATCTCGTTGGCTGGCCCTCGCTTCATACTCCTCGCCAAATCCACTGGCTCCAGGTCATCTACAAGTCTCTGCTAGGTAAAGCTCCGCCTTATCTCAGCTCACTGGTCACCATAACAACACCCACCCCGTAGCACACGCTCCTGCAGGTATATGTCACTGGTCATCCCCAAAGCCAACACTTCCTTTGACAGCCTTTCCTTCCAGTTCTCTGCTGCCAATGACTAGAACAAATTGCAAAAATAGCTGAAGTTGGAGACTTAGATTCCCTCACTAACTTAAGCATCAGCTATCTGAGCAGCTTACCGATGTACATAGTCCATCTGTAAATAGCCCATCCAACTACCTACCTCATCCCAATGTTGTTTTTATTTACTTTTTTTGCTCTTTTGCACATATGTATTTATACTTGCAAATCATCATCTGCACATCTATCACTCCAGTGTTAATTTGCTAAATTGTAATTACTTCGCTACTATTGGCCTATTTATTGCCTGACCTCCTTACTCCATTTGCACACACTCTATATATATTTTTCTATTGTGTTATTGTCTATTTTGACTTTTGTTTATCCCATGTGTAACTCTGTGTTGTTGTTTTTTGTCGCACTGCTTTGCTTCACCTTGGCCAGGTCGCAGTTGTAAATGAGAACTTGTTCTCAACTGGCCTACCTGCTTAAATAAAGGTGAAATAAAAAATTGAAAAATTCCAGTCTGTGCTAGCAAAACAGTCCTGTAGCGTAGCATCTGTGTCATCTGACCACTTCCATATTGAGCGAGTCACTGGTACTACCTGTTTAGTTTTTGCTTGTAAACAGGAATCAGGAGGATAGAATTATGCTCAGATTTTCCAAATGGAGGGCGAAGGAGAGCTTTGTATGCGTTTCTGTGTGTGGAGGTTAGGTGATCTAGAGTTTTTTTTCCTTTGGTTGCACTTGTGACTTGTTGGTAGAAATGAGGTATAACGGATGTAAGTTTGCCTGCGTTAAAGTCCCTGCCACTAGGAATGCCGCTTCTGGATGATCATGTTCTTGTTTGCTTAGGGCCTTATACAGCTCGTTGAGTGCGGTCTTAGTGCCATCATTGGTTTGTGGTGGTAAATAGACAGCTACGAAAAATAGAGATGAAATCTGTCTTGGTAGACAGTGTGGTCTACAGCTTATCGTAAGGTAGTCTACCTCAGGCAAGCAATACCTCGAGACTTCCTTAATATTAGAGATCACGCACCAGCTGTTATTGATGTGGTGTTGACGTGATGGTGGTGTTGGTGGTGGTGTTGGTGAGGGTGTTGTTGGCATGGTGTTGGTATTGGCGTGGTGTTGGGGTGGTGTTGGTGTTGTGGTGGTGGACTGGTGGTGGTGTGGGCGTGGTGGTGGTGTTGGCGTGGTGGTTGTGTTGAAGTGGTGGTGTTGACGTGATGGTGGTGTTGGTGGTGGTGTTGGTGAGGGTGTTGTTGGAATGGTGTTGGTATTGGCGTGGTGTTGGGGTGGTGTTGGTGTGGTGGTGGTGGACTGGTGGTGATGTTTGCGTGGTGGTTGTGTTGAAGTGTTGGTGTTGACGTGATGGTGGTGTTGGTGGTGGTGTTGGCGTGATTGTGGTGTTGGAGTGGTGGTGTTTTGGGGGTGGTGGTGTTGGAGTAGAGGTGGTGTTGGCGTACTTCAGTGTCCTAGAAGGCCTACTGCCTAATTTGAATCTCAAATTGTCAAAAAGACATGTAGTCTGAAAATATTTTTAGTCTGAGACCACACAATCAAAATCTGTACCTTCCTTTCTGATGTTTTGATTCTATTTTATGATTCATGTAATAGGATGCATAGATTCTGGTGCTTAGTAGCACACCTATGTTTGCTTGTGTTTATATACTTACACTGCCTTAAATCTTAGACAAAGTGATTCCTACACCCATGAAGAGAGGTGCTGTAATGTAGCACTAGAGACAGCTTTACAAATTATTTGGTGTACAACATTTTTCCTCCTCTTTCACTGAATGTCGGATAATGAGTATGCATGACCATGTACGCATGGGAAAGTGATACAAATGATGTATTTAGGCCATTTCTCTTGGATGTGTATCACATAAAACGCCCTAGTTTTGTGTTGCTAACAACCTACAGTTTCCTCGTATAGGAATTCACAGGATGTGATTTGGGCATTGTTGTTCCCTCCTGAGTCAGCGAAAGCTGTGATTAAGTGAAGGAGTTGAGGAGGAATGGGCTGTTGTTGCCGTTTCTAAAACCCTTACCTTTGATTGAGAGATGGTATATAAAACGGTGAGCTAGCTAGCTAACTCCTGCTTCACGGCCCTCAGGGGCTTTACTCAATTAAGCCGTGCTAATCGTCCCCGTGCTCATGAACTTTGTTTTGGCTGGGCCCAGGAAGTAGTGCTCTATTGGCAGCTCAATAGTGATCATTGATCAAGCCTGGCGGAGCGCTTTGAGACGTGCAGGGAACGTTTGAGAGAGGAAAGAGAGGGGGAGACAAGAAGTAGGGGAGATTAGTGAAATGAGAATGTTTCTCAGAAAAAAAGGAAGAATGGAGATCCTCTGCCAGGAAAAGCAGTGTGTGTGTTTGTTTGTGTGTGTGTGTATGTGTGTGTGTATGTGTGTGTGTGTGTTTGTTTGTGTGTGTGTGTGTGCGTGGCTTTTTTCCAAGTGGGAGTTGCAGTGTGGGGAGGAAAGAACATCTGTTGTATTAATTTTGCACAAAGCCATTCTCAGTTCGCCCAGTAATTACATGCAGACTGAAAATGTAAAAACTTCTGTGAATGCCTGACTGACATTTTCTTTCTCTCTTTCTCTATCGCTTCTTAACACCCTCCTTTCTCTCTCGTAGTGAACAAACACAAACCGTGGATTGAGACTTCATACCATGGGGTAATCACAGAGAACATGGACATCGTTCAACTGGACCCTCCGCTGGTTGCCCTTGATAAAGACGCCCCCGTCCCCTACGCAGGTATGGTACGCCCCACCACTGGCTGATGATAGAATGGAGAAGGAAGTACCAAGTTGTGATGAATGGGTTAACATCATTCAATCAGAGGATGATATACTCGTTCTTCATTTTTGTGGTTGACCTTCGTTCTTGGGAGCTCTTGTAAAACATTAGCATAAAATGCATTAAGCCGTAATGTGATATTCTCACTTCTGCTTTCCAAGAAAAGAAAAGAAAATGTCTGCTTTCTAATTTAAAACCACTAGCTTTAAACTAGTACTACCAAGCATGTTCCTATAAAAGCTATTCACACCCTTATGTCCTTTAACCATGTAGAAAACCAATACTAATACTACTCTTAGTAGTGCAAATGCAATTACATTGAATCAATGTGACGGGATTGTACCCCAAATAACCCTCATGTTGAATAAGGTTATCGCACAGAAAAAGACTGACTGTTTACACTCATCCTCCTTGGTGACCATCCCAACTCCCCCATTGCGTTGCCAATTCCTGGAGGTTGCCAGTGCCAGTGGGTTGTCACTAGCTACAGGCTAACTGGCCAGCCTGACACCAGTGCCTGCTGCCAGGCCTCTTGATGTGGCCAAGTCCTCAGTGTGGGGTTGGCGCAAGGGCTGGTACCCACTCTCTGAGCCCCTCAGACTGGGTTGGAGCAGCTCTGATGTAGTTTGTCTGAATATGTTTGTCAGATTTTTCCTTCCAGCATCTAGAAAAGGTGTAGTGGTTTGATGAGTTTCCGTTTAATGACCTCCCTACATGGAGAGAGAGAGATACAGAGAGATACAGAGAGATACAGAGAGATACAGAGAGATACAGAGAGAGAGAGATACAGAGATACAGAGAGAGAGAGATACAGAGAGATACAGAGAGAGAGAGAGAGAGATACAGAGAGATACAGAGAGAGAGAGAGAGAGATACAGAGATACAGAGATACAGAGAGAGATACAGAGATACAGAGAGAGAGAGAGATACAGAGATACAGAGAGAGAGAGAGAGAGAGAGAGAGAGAGAGAGATACAGAGAGAGAGAGAGAGAGAGAGAGAGAGAGAGAGATACAGAGAGAGAGAGAGAGAGAGAGAGAGAGATACAGAGAGAGAGATACAGAGAGAGAGAGTGAGAGAGAGAGAGAGAGAGGGAGAGGGAGAGGGAGAGGGAGAGGGAGAGGGAGAGGGAGAGAAAAGAAAGAAAGAAAGATGAGACAGCAGGGAAGGAGTTGGCTGATCAGTGGTTGACACACTTTATATATCTGTTTCTCACTCTGTCTTTTTTCTCCCCCTCTCCCTTTCTCTCTCTCTCTCCCTCTCTCTCTCTCTCTCTCTCTATCTCTCTCTCGGTCTCTCTCCCTCTCTCTCTCTCTCTCTCTCTCTCTCTCGGTCTCTCTCCCTCTCTCTCTCTCTCTCTGTCTCTCTCCCTCTCTCTCTCTCTCTCTCTCTATCTCTCTCTCGGTCTCTCTCCCTCTCTCTCTCTCTCTCTCTCTCTCTCTCGGTCTCTCTCCCTCTCTCTCTCTCTCTCTCTCTCTCTCTCTCTCTCTCGGTCTCTCTCCCTCTCTCTCTCTCTCTCTCTCTCTCTCTCTCTCTCTCGGTCTCTCTCCCTCTCTCTCTCAGCACCCTCGGTCTCTCTCCCTCTCTCTCTCTCTCTCTGTCTCTCTCTCTCCCTCTCTCTCTCTCTCTCTCTCTCTCTCTCTCTCTCTCTCTCTCTCTCTCTCTCTCTCTCTCTCTCGGTCTCTCTCCCTCTCTCTCTCTCTCTCGGGCTCTCTCCCTCTCTCTCTGAACTGTGGTCAGGAGTATCTCCTAGAGACACAGTCGGAGGGTTGACAGTCAGTCAGTCAGTAATTAACTGAAAGGATTTTTTTGTGAGGGGGCTTTGCCTAGGTACCATTCACACCTCATTAATTACAATGCTTTGACTTAATACCTCTCTCTCCCTCTCTCTGACTGACACAATGTCAGACAACACACAAACACATAGCCCCATAACCGATCATTCTGCCACAACTCACTGGCCCATTACAGATCATTCTGCCACAACTCACTGGCCCATAACAGATCATCCTGCCATGACTCACTGACCCATAATAGATCATTCTGCCATGACTCACTGGCCCATAATAGATCATTCTGTCATGACTCACTGGCCCGTAACAGATCATTCTGCCATGACTCACTTGCCCATAACAGATCATCCTGCCATGACTCACTGACCCATAATAGATCATTCTGCCATGACTCACTGGCCCATAATAGATCATTCTGCCATGACTCACTGGCCCATAACAGATCATTCTGCCATGACTCACTGGCCCATAACAGATCATTCTGCCATGACTCACTGGCCCATAACAGATCATTCTGCCACAACTCCATCTACGCCCTCACTGAGAGTGACATCAGTCTGAAACACTTTTGTAGTTCTCACCTCAACAGAACTGTAACTTATTGACTGAGAGGAGCTAGACTTGAGACAAGGGACAATTTGTCAGTGAGACGTCTTCCAGTATTTACTGTTTAAATGTGTCTACACCTGACAAACACAGACATCTGATGACAACTAGGACAAGAAAACAGGCACTGTGAATAGCAGTATTCCTTTTACCATTCATCAATCAAATTCAATCAAATATATTTATAAAGCCCTTTTTACATCGGCCGATGTCACAAAGATCTGTACAGAAACACAGCCTAAAACCCCAAACAGCAAGCAATGCAGATGTAGAAGCACGGTGGCTAGGAAAAACTCTCTAGAAATGCAGGAATCTAGTAAGAAACCTAGAGAGGAACCAGGCTATGAGGGGTGGCCAGTCCTCTTCTGGCTGTGTGGGGTGGAGATTATAACAGAACATGGCCAAGATGTTCAAACATTCATAGATGACCAGCAGGCTCAGATAATAATAATCACAGTGGTTGTAGAGGGTGCAACAGGTCAGCTCCTCAGGAGTAAATGTAATTTGGCTTTTCATAGCCGATCATTCAGAGTTAGAGACAGCAGGTGCGGTAGAGAGAGAGTCCAAAACAGCAGGTCCGGGACAAAGTAGCACGTCCAGTGAACAGGTCAGGGTTCCATAGCCGCAGGCAGAACAGTTGAAACTGGAGCAGCAGCATGACCAGGTGGACTGGGGACAGCAAGGAGTCATCAGGCCAGGTAGTCCCGAGGCATGGTCCTAGGGCTCAAGTCCTCCGAGAAAAGAGAGAGAGAAAGAGAGAGAGAGAAAGAGAGAGAATTAGAGGGAGCATACTTAAATTCAGACAGGACACGGGATAAGACAAGAAATACTCTAGCTATAACAGACTGACCCTAGCCCCCCGACACATAAACTATTGCAGCATAAATACTGGAGGCTGAGACAGGAGGGGTCGGGAGACACTGTGGCCCCGTCCAACAATACCCCCAGACAGGGCCAAACAGACAGGATATATCCCCACCCACTTTGCCAAAGCACAGGCACAACACCACTAGAGGGATATCTTCAACCACCAACCTTCTACCCTGAGACAAGGCCGAGTATAGCCCACGAAGACCTTTCCCAAGGCACGAACCCGAGGGGGACGCCAACTTGGACAGGAAGATCACGTCAGTGACTCAACCCACTCAAGTGACGCACCCCTCCTAGGGATGGCATGGAAGAGCACCAGTAAGCCAGTGACTCAGCCCCCGTCATAGGGTTAGAGGCAGAGAATCCCAGTGGAGAGAGGGAAACCGGACAGGCAGAGACAGCGAGGGCGGTTTTTCGCTCCAGTGCCTTTCGGTTCACCTTCACACCCCTGGGCCAGACTACATTCAATCATAGGACCTACTGAAGATATGAGTCTTCAATAACGACTTAAAGGTCGAGACCAAGTCTGTGTCTCTCACATGGATAGGCAGACCATTCCATAAAAATAGAGCTCTATAGGAGAAAGCCCTGCCTCCAGCTGTTTGCTTAGAAATTCTAGGGACAGTAAGGAGGCCTGCGTCTTGTAACCGTAGCGTACGTGTAGGTATGTAAGGCAGGACCAAATCGGAAAGATAGGTATTAGCAAGCCCATGTAATGCTTTTTAGGTTAGCAGTAAAACCTTGAAATCAGCCCTAGCCTTAACAGGAAGCCAGTGTAGAGAGGCTAGCACTGGAGTAATATGATCAAATTTTTGGGTTCTAGTCAAGAATCTAGCAGCCGTGTTTAGCACTAACTGAAGTTTATTTATTGCTTTATCCGGCTAGCCGGAAAGTAGGGCATTGCAGTAGTCTAAGCTTGAAGTGACAAAAGCATGGATACATTTTTCTGCATAATTTTTGGACAGAAAGTTTCTGATTTTTGCAATGTTACGAAGATGGAAAAAAGCTGTCTTTGAAATATTCTTGATATGTTCGTCAAAAGAGAGATCAGGGTCCAGAGTAACGCAGAGGTCCTTCACAATTTTATTTGAGATGACTGTACAACCATCAAGATACATTTTTGTTTGTCTAAATCTTAAAATTATTAAATTCTCAAAAATTGTTAGGCATATGCAAAATGGAAATGCTTTGTAACGTATACACAGGGAGTCAGGAAGCAGTTGCAGAAGGTGAGTTTAATAATAATAAACATGACAATAATGCGTAACCAAAACCAATACTGCATGATGACTGAGGCTTACTGAGGGCTATATGAAGGGAAAGGTGGCGATGAAGTCTAGGTGTGCTTAACGATGGGGAGCAGGTGTGCAGTGCACAATGATGGTTGCCAGGTTTTCTGTGTGCGCAATGTGTGTTGCCAGGGGGGGAACAATGTGGGTTACCAGGACCGGTGGTTAGTAGACTGGCAACTTCGAGCACCGGAGGGAGGGAGTAGGAGTAGGTGTGACATGCTTGGATATCATATCCAACAATTCCAAATGCTAAACTTCACATGGGCTTTTTAAGTGGCTACATTGACTTTTAAGCTGCAGTGGATAATATGTCAATCAGCTCCCAGCAACTGGAGTGTCCATTATACTGCTATTCCATGGAGGCTTTTTGTGTGGCTGCTACTTTACAACAGAGAGTAGGTCATTAAGTACTGGGTGAGCCGGGGTTAATGGCTAGTCTTTATGGAGAGCAGCATTACAGCCACAGGCTACAGTCTCTTCTTACATGCTAATGTGGCTGAATGGGTAGGGATGCAGCACGGAGACACAAGCACATACACACACACCAAGACACACACAAAACGCATACGCATTCTCTCGGAATGTTCAATTGTGAAATCAGTCAATCTTCCTATCATCTGGTGTTCTACATTTTTTACATTTTACATTTTAGTCATTTAGCAGACGCTCTTATCCAGAGCGACTTACAGTAGAGTGCATACATTTTATTACATTTTTACATACTGAGACAAGGATATCCCTACCGGCCAAACCCTCCCTAACCCGGACGACGCTATGCCAATTGTGCGTCGCCCCACGGACCTCCCGGTTGCGGCCGGCTGCGACAGAGCCTGGGCGCGAACCCAGCCCAGCCTGGGCGCGAACCCAGAGACTCTGGTGGCGCAGCTAGCAGTGCGATGCAGTGCCCTAGACCACTGCGCCACCCGGGAGGCCCACACTCTACTAGCCTCAGGTCTTCACAAACAACAAACCGCCCACCACACCTTCCCACCAGTAGTAATTTGATACGCTGAATCAATATAAGGGCAATGCTGAAAGGTTTGCAACACTCCTGTGCACCATACATGCATAAACACAATTGCATAAACACAATTGCATTTCCCATCACTTGAGTGATCTGTTTCATCATGTCTAGTGCTGATGTGTCTATTAATCAGTACTGGTTACATTTCACTGCTTCCTCTGTGCTTATTTTTTCTAAACCTACCACCCCTCCCCTAGTTGGAGTAAACAACACTTAGGCTTCTACTTCCAGCTTATACATACTATATACGTTTTACATTATAAACTTGGTGGTTTGAGCCCTGCATGCTGACTGTCTGACAGCAGTGGCATATCAGACTGTATACCACGGGGATGACAAAACATGTATTTCTACTGTTCTAATTACTTTGGTAACCAGTTTATAATAGCAATAAGGCACCTCAGGGGTTTGTGGTATATGCCCAATATACCACGGCTAAGGACTTTGTCCAGGCTTTCTGCGTTGCGTCGTGCTAAGAACAGCCCTTAGCCATGGTATATTGTCCATATACCACTCCTCCTCGGGCCTTATTGCTTAAATAGTTATATTTTGTTGTTTTTAGTCCCACCCTTTTCCTACCCTCAACCCCTCCCATCTATCTCTGGAGACCATCCAGTTTTGATTTCTATTTGCCATATATTTTTCAACTGTGCTGTTTCACAAAAGTCCTGAACCTATATACATTTTACGGACACAGAACATTTTACATTAGTTATCTTGTTATTTTTAGTTCCACCTTATGTCTATAATTAGTTAGCTTTTTCCTACAGTATGATGAGTCTGATTTTTCTGTGGAATGACTTTCTTTTAGGGATCATTTCAGTATACCTATAGGGAACGTGACTGCAGGTGCAGATGTTCACTTATACACAGTGCCTTCGGAAAGTATTTAGACCCCTTGACTTATTCCACATTTTAAGTTACAGCCTTATTCTAAAATTGATTAATTAAATTGTTCGTTTTTTTACTCTCATCTACACACAATACCACATAATGACTAAGTAACAACAGGTTATTAAATTTTTTTGCTAATTTATATATATTTTTTAACTGAAATATTACATTTACATAAGTATACAGACCTTTTACTCAGTACTTTGTTGAAGCACCTTTGGCAGTGATTACAGCATCAAGTATTCTTGGGTATGACGCTACAAACTTTGCACACATGTATTTTGGGAGTTTGTCCCATTCTTCTCTGCAGATCCTCTCAAGCTCTGTTAGGTTGGATGGGGGTTATTACTGCACAGCTATTTTCAGGTCTCCCCAGAGATGTTCGATCGGGCCACTCCTGCGTTGACTTGGCTGTGTGCTTATGGTTGTTGTCTTGTTGGAAGGTGAACCTTCACCCCAGTCTGAGGTCATGAGCGCTCTGGAGCAGGTTTTCATCAAGGATCTCTCTGTAATGTGTTCAGATTTGCCTTGATCCTGACTAGTCTCCCAATCCCTGCAGCTGAAAAGCAACATTATGATGCTTCCACCACCATGCTTCACCGTAGGGATGGTGCCAGGTTTCTTCCAGATATGACACTTGGCATTCAGGCCAAAGAGTTCCAACTTGGTTTCATCAGACCAGAAAATCTTGTTTCTAATGGTCTGGGAGTCTTTAGGTGCCTTTTGGCAAACTCCAAGCGGACTGTCATGTGCCTTTTACTGAGGATTGGCTTCTGTCTGGCAAATCTACTATAAAGGCCTGATTGGTGGAGTGCTGCAGAGACAGTTGTCCTTCTTGAAGTTCTCCCATCTCCACAGGGGAAGTCTAAAGCTCTGTTGGTGACCATCAGGTTCTTGGTGACTTCCCTGAAAAAAAACCTTCTCCCCCAATTGCTCAGTTTGCCCAGGAGGCCAGCTCAAGGAAGAGTTTTGGTGGTTCCAAACATCTTCCATTTCAGAATGATGTAGGCCACTGTGTTCTTGGGGACCTTCAAGGCTGCAGAAATGTTTTGGTATGCTTCACCAGATCTGTGCCTCGACACAATCCTGTCTCGGAGCTCTAC
The DNA here is from genome assembly GCF_016432855.1 of Salvelinus namaycush. Taxonomy (NCBI): domain Eukaryota; kingdom Metazoa; phylum Chordata; class Actinopteri; order Salmoniformes; family Salmonidae; genus Salvelinus; species Salvelinus namaycush. The sequence goes on along the minus strand of NC_052340.1, from coordinate 34,805,860 downwards.
AGTCAATTCCTTCGACCTCATGGCTTGTTTTGTTGCGCTGACATGCACTGTCAACTGTGGAATCTTATTTAGACGGGTGTGTGCCTTTCCAAATCATGTCCAATCAATTGAAATTACCACAGGTGGACTCCAATCAAGTTGTATGAACATCTTAAGGATGGTCAATGGAAACAGGATGCACCTGAGCTCAATTTCGAGTCACATAGTAAAGGGGCTGAAAACTTATGTAAAGAAGGTATTTATGTTTTTCAAATTTTACAAATTTGCTAACATTTCTAAAAACCTGTTTTCACTTTGTCATTATGGGGTATTGTGTGCAGATTGATGAGGATTTGTATTTATTTAATACATTTTCGAATAAGGCTGTAACGTAGAAAAAGGTGTATAAAGTCAAGGGGTCTGAATATTTTCCAGAGGCACTGTGTGTGATGTGTTAGTATGTTCTATGGTCCACAAATTAAAATCTGGATCTCAATTCATTTATTATTTTCATTTCTTTTTGGCCTTTATTTTACTAGAAAAGTCAGTTAAGAACAAATTCTTATTTACAATGACGGCCTAGGAACAGTGGGTTAACTGCCTTGTTCAGGGGCAGGACTGCCGCCTCAAAGCTACTTCCACTGCTTTTTCATCAGTCTGGGACCTGGGCCACCGGGTAGGTGCAATTAATTATCAGGTATAACGGAAAACCAGAAGTAGTCCAGACCTGGTAGGGTAAGATTTGAATAGCACTGTTCTACAATAGGCACAGTCCTATTTCTGTCACGATCGTTATAATAAGTGGACCAAAGTGCAGCGTGATCTGGGTTCCACATCTTTTTATTACTAAGTGAAACTCACAGCAAAACAAAACAATAAAACTCAAACGAAACGTGAAGCTAACAATAGTGCTAACATGCAACTATCCATAGTCAAGATCCCACAAAGCACAAAGGGGAAATGGCTGCCTAAATATGATCCCCAATCAGAGTCAACGACAAACAGCTGCCTCTGATTGGGACCCATACCTGGCCAACATAGACACATAATCACCGAGATGACCCACCCTAGTCACACCCCGACCTAACCAACATAGAGAATAAAAAGCTCTCAATGGTCAGGGCGTGACAGTACCCCTCCCCAAACGTGCGGACTCCGACCGCAAAACATGACTCAATAAGGGTGGGTCCGGGTGGTCATCTACCGCCAGGGGCGGCTCCGGTGCGGGGCGAAGCACCCACTCCGCTCGCAAACACGTTATCCTCAACCACTATTCTCTGGTGCGGGGATCGGCTCCGGACCGTGGTTCGTCGCCGGGGGCTCCGGACCGTGGATCGTTGCCGGAGGAACCGGACCGTGGGTCATCGCCGGAGGAACCGGACCGTAGATCGTCGCCGGAGGAACCGGACCGTGGATCGTCGCCGGAGGAAACGGACCGTGGATCGTCGCCGGAGGCTCCGGACCGTGGATCGTCACCGGAGGAACCGGACCGTGGGTTGTCGCTGGGGACTCCAAACCGTAGATCGTTGCCGGGGACTCCGGACCGTAGATCGTCGCCGGGGACTCCGGACCGTAGAACCCTTGCAGAAGGCTCTGGACTGAGAACCCCCGCTGGAGGCTCTGGACTGCAGACTGTTGCTGGAGGCTCTGGACAGCAGACCATCGTTGGAGGCTCTGGACTGCAGACTATCGCTGGAGGCTCTGGACCGCAGACCGTTGCTGGAGGCTCTGGACCGCAGACTGTCGCTGGAGGATCTAAACCGCCGACCGTCGCTGGAGGATCTAAACTGCCGACCGTCGCAGGAGGCTCTGGACTGCAGACTGTCGCTGGAGGCTCTGAACTGCAGACTATCGCTGGAGGCTCTGGACCGCAGACCGTTGCTGGAGGCTCTGGACCGCAGACTGTCGCTGGAGGATCTAAACCGCCGACCGTCGCTGGAGGATCTGGACCGCCGACCGTCGCTGGAGGCTCTGGACTGCCGACCGTCTCAGGAGGTTCCGGACCGTGGACCGTCTCAGGAGGTCCACCCCGACCTAACCAACATAGAGAATAAAAAGCTCTCTATGGTCAGGGCGTGATAATTTCGTTCCATTACACAGATACAGTCATCGTGGTGCCATGTTCAATCAAAAGCAATGATCATAACTTGACAAACACCCTCAGGCAAATATTTCCATGTCACTAGCTTCAAAAAAATATCTGGGCTCACTAAACAACATCTCACATACTGTTAGGTTCTAATTCTCAGAGTCAGTGATTCAACAGACACTAGGAAAGCTTAACCAAGTTTAATTCTTCCCAGAGGGTCAATACAGCTGCATTCAGAGAACACATGTTTCCACCACCACAAGTATATATTCTCCAATTTAGGCACTCCTCCTTCTCTCCAATCCTTACTTATTTTATGGTCCGACAGGAAGACGAAGTGATAGGGGAATAAACCATTGTTTCTCCCTTAACCTGTTTGGGGTGCAGCCCGACACCGGTACACTTATGACAACATCCAGCTCAAGTGCAGGGCGCGAAATTCAAAATATATTTTTTTTAAATATTTAACTTTCACACATTAACAAGTCCAAGACACCAGATGAAAGGTACACATCTTGTGAATCAAGCCAACATGTCCGATTTTTAAAATGTTTTACAGGGAAGACACAATATGTAAATCTATTAGCTAACCACGTTAGCAAAAGACACCACTATTCTTACTCCATCAGTTTTTTACTCCATCAGTAGCTATCACAAATTCGACCAAATAAAGATATAAATAGCCACTAACCAAGAAACAACTTCATCAGATGACAGTCTGATAACATATTTATTGTATAGCATATGTTTTGTTCGAAAAATTTGCATATTTCAGGTATAAATCATAGTTTACATTTCAGCTACAATCAGAAATTGCACCGAAAGCAGCCATAATATTTACAGACACCAACGTCAAATACCTAATTACTCATCATAAAACATTTCTGAAAAATACATAGTGTACAGCAATTGAAAGACAGGCATCTTGTGATTCCAGACAATATTTCCGATTTATTAAATGTTTTACAGCGAAAACAAAATGTAGCGTTATATTAGCGTAGCCACAATAGCCAGAAACACTTGGGCGCCCACGACCAGTTCACATGCACGACAGATATTAGAAATAGCATCATAAAATGTTTCTTACTTTTGGTGATCTTCCGTCAGAATGTTGGACAAGGTGTCCTTTGTCCAGAACATTCGTTGTTTTGATCTGGAACGGCAAATATCCCTCTTCATTTAGCATGGGCACTTGCCAAGTGGCACGGATCACTCCAACGTCAACAAAGTCAGAGAACGGAACACGGCAAAACTCCCGAAAAAATTTCAATAATCTGATTAAACTATATTGAAAAAACATACGTTACGATGATATGGTCACATGTATCAAATAAAATCTAAGACGGAGATGTTAGTCGTCCATAACGAGAGCAAAACAGAAGGCAAATTCATGTCCTCTTTTGCGCGCTCCAGAAACAGGAAGTGGACGGTCACGTCAAACAAAGAGCTTAAATTCCACCTCAGACCAAGATAAACACGAATTTTTTTCTCTCACCGCCTCTTGACAACCAGGGGAAGGTGTATGAAGTGTATGTAGACTCTTACGTATCACGCCCATGTATAGGCATGAAGTTGAACAGAGCATCGATTTCTGACATTCCACTTCCTGGTCAGGAAGTGTGCTGCAGAATGACTTCTGTTTCACTCAGAGAAATAATTCAAACGGTTTTAGAAACTAGAGAGTGTTTTCTATCCAATAGTAATAATAATATGCATATTGTACGAGCAAGAATTGAGTACGAGGCCGTTTGAAATGGCCACGATTTAACTTCATTGGGATAGGGGGTGCTGTTGTCACTTTTTCTGGAAATCGTGTAATTTTTAAACGGCTTCCTACTCAATTCTTGCTCGTACAATATGCATATTATTATTATTATTGGATAGAAAACAGTCTCTAGTTTCTATAGCCGTTGAAATTTTGTCTCTGAGTGGAACAGAACTCATTCTACAGCAATTTCCCTGACATGGAGTCAGATTTCACACATCTTGGCCCCTGATCTGGAGTCAGTTTAAAGGTCCCCGTAAATGCTATGAGGATACAGACACTGCTTACGTCTTCCCCTGGATGTCTTTACGTGATGACGCTTTGAATGGTGTCGATTGCGCAATCACAGCCTCTATAAAACAGATCAACGTGTAGGAAGTAACTCTTTTCCAGCTGCGTCGGACGCGCGGTGGACACCGACCTACTATTTTTCCAAGCATTAGTGTAGCCAGTAATATTTATCCGGTCATGTTTTTACTTGTAATAGGTGTTAAAAACATCATAAGGTAGTTAATTTAAACCGTTTTATAGCAATTTATATCCGTTTAGTGCGATTTTGGGACATTTATTTCTGAGACAATTTCAAGCTCTGGGCACGTTTTCAGTTCATGCCGAACGCAGTGGGCATTTCGACATGGCAAGAGGACAGCTTTCGACCAAAAGACGATTAGACCCAAGAAAGGATTCTTTGCCCAAGATTCTGATGGAAGAACGGCTCAAAGTAAGATCAATTTATTATGATAAATCGTGTTTCTGTCGAAAAATGTTAATCGCTAATACCGCCATTTTGTTTCGTGTAGCTTCGTTTGGCGCAAACTGTATTGAAAAGTAAGGATAATTTAAAAAATGTAAATCAGCGATTGTATTAAGAATTAAATTGTCTATCAATCGCTGTCCACCCTATATTTTTTAGTCACGTTTATGAGTATTTATGTATACGACTAGATCACTGTCTAATATTGCGTCCGACATTTTCTGACCAGCTCGGCTACTTTTCTCATTGTATAACCACGATTTTGGTGGCTAAATATCCACATTTTCGAACAAACTGTATATGTATGTTGTAATATGATGTTACAGGAGTGTCATCTGAAGAATTCTGAGAAGGTTAGTGAAAAAATTAATATCTTTTGGCGATGTTGACGTTATCGCTCTCTTTGGCTAGAATCAATGCTGGGGTAATGTTTGCACATGTGGTATGCTAATATAACGATTTATTGTGTTTTCGCTGTAAGACACTTAGAAAATCTGAAATATTGTCTGTATTCACAGGATCTGTGTCTTTCGATTAGTGTATGCTGTGTATTTTTACGAAATGTTTTATGATTAGTAATTAGGTAAGACACGTTGCTCTATGTATTTATTCTAGTCGATTTGTGACGGTGGGTGCAATTGTAAACTATGATATCTACCTGAAATATTCACATTTTTCTAACAAAACCTATCCTATACCATAAATATGTTATCAGACTGTCATCTGAGGAGGTTTTTTCTTGGTTAGTGGCTATCAATATCTTAGTTTAGCCGAATTGGTGATAGCTAGTGGTGTTGGTGGACAAAGAAAAAATGGTCTCTTTTGCTAAGGTGTTTACCTAATAGATTTACATATTGTGTCTTCCCTGTAAAACATTTTAAAAATCGGACATGTTGGCTGGATTCACACGATCTGTATCTTTCATTAGCTGTATTGGACTTGTTAATGTGTGAAAGTTAAATATTTCAAATATTTTTTTTTTTTGAATTTGCCGCTCTGCCTTTTCAATGGAATGTGGGAGGAGTGCCGCTAGCGGCACCCCTTGCCTAAACAGGTTTTAACTGGCTACTCAATACTGCCCCTTGCAGCCATAACAGGTTAATTAAGGGGATCTGGACTGACCTCAAGCCCATTGATGCCTAATCCAAAGATATCCACCATTATCCCTTATAGCAATCCTGTGACATCCTCCCGTCCACATTCCAAAGCCATTTTTAATTTTAATTTTTCACCTTTATTTAACCAGGTAGGCAAGTTGAGAACAAGTTCTGATTTACAATTGCGACCTGGCCAAGATAAAGCAAAGCAGTTCGACACATACAACAACACAGAGTTACACATGGAGTAAAACAAACATACAGTCAATAAAACAGTAGAAAAATAAGTCTATATACAATGTGAGCAAGTGAGGTGAGATAAGGGAGGTGAAGGCAAAAAAAAGCCCATGATGGCGAGGTAAATACAATATAGCAAGTAAAACACTGGAATGGTTGATTTGCAGTGGAAGAATGCGCAAAGTAGAGATAGAAATAATGGGGTGCAAAGGAGCAAAATAAATAAATAAATACAGTAGGGAAAGAGGTAGTTGTTTGGGCTAAATTATAGATGGGCTATGTACAGGTGCAGTAATCTGTGAGCTGCTCTGACAGCTGGTGCTTAAAGCTATTGAGGGAGATAAGTGTTTCCAGTTTCAGAGATTTTTGTAGTTCGTTCCAGTCATTGGCAGCAGAGAACTGGAGAGGCGGCCAAAGGAAGAATTGGTTTTGGGGGTGACCAGAGAGATATACCTGCTGGAGCACGTGCTACAGGTGGGTGCTGCTATGGTGACCAGCGAGCTGAGATAAGGGGGTACTTTACCTAGCAGGGTCTTGTAGATGACCTGGAGCCAGTGGGTTTGGCGACGAGTATGAATCGAGGGCCAGCCAACGAGAGCGTACAGGTCGCAGTGGTGGGTAGTATATGGGGCTTTGGTGACAAAATGGATGGCACTGTGATAGACTGCATCCAATTTATTGAGTAGGGTATTGGAGGCTATTTTGTAAATGACATCGCCGAAGTCGAGGATTGGTAGGATGGTCAGTTTTACGAGGGTATGTTTGGCAGCATGAGTGAAGGATGCTTTGTTGCGGAATAGGAAGCCAATTCTAGATTTAACTTTGGATTGGAGATGTTTGATGTGAGTCTGGAAGGAGAGTTTACAGTCTAACCAGACACCTAGGTATTTGTAGTTGTCCACATATTCTAAGTCAGAGCCGTCCAGAGTAGTGATGTTGGACAGGCGGGCAGGTGCAGGCAGCGATCGGTTGAATAGCATGCATTTAGTTTTACTTGCCATCTGGCTCCTACAGATAACCATTAACTTCTGATGTAAAAGCCAATCTCTTTCACTCCTTAGATACTATACTTCTGAGTATAACAATGTTCCAAGATTATCACAGAATCTAACAATACATTGACTTTATTTTAATTTATTTGATAAGCTATATCCTATTTCAGACAGACGCTCAGTCCCTTTTCACTGATAGCTAACAGCAGGAGTCTTCTATCTGGGGGGGCTGTCTGGTAATGTGATGAGCGTCTGAGGATCCTCATAATGAAGCAGGGTAAACAGATATGAGCAAACACACAGTGGGGCTAATGTGTTGTGATGAATTAGCCCCCGTCATGCTGTCTGTCTGAATAGGGGACAGAGAGCTAGCATAGTGCTCCTTCACACACTGCTAATGAAAACAGCCTCTCATTAGCCTAGCGGGCAGTGATTAGTTAAATCAAAATAAATAAATAAATGATTTGTCACATGCACCTAATAGGTGTAGACCTTACAGTGAAATGCTTACTTACAAGCCCTTAACCAACAATGCAGTTTTAAGAAAAATATCTAAAAAAGTAAGAGATAAGAATAACAAATGATTAAAGAGCAGCAGTAAATAACAATAGCGGGGCTATATACAGGGGTTACCGGTACAGAGTCAATGTGCCGGGGCACCGATGCCGAGATAATTGAGGTAATATGTACATGTAGGTAAAGTGACTATGCATAGATAGTAACAGAGAGCAGCAGCAGCGTTCCAGGGTGGGGGGTGGGGGGGGGGGGGGGGGGGGACAATGCAAATAGTCTGGGTAACCATTTGATTAGCTGTTCAGGAGTCTTATGACTTGGGGGTAGAAGCTATTTAGGAGCCTCTTGGACATAGACTTCCTCTGACACCGCCTGGTATAGAGGTCCTGGATGGTGGTGATGTACTGGGCTGTATGCACTACCCTCTGTAGTGCCATGCGGTCGGAGGCCGATCAGTTGCCATACCAGGCATTGATGCAACCCGTCAGGACGCTCTCAATGGTGCAGCTGTAAAACCAGGAGGACCCATGCCAGATCTTTTCAGTCTCCTGAGGGGGAATAGGTTTTGTCGTGCCCTCTTCACGACTGTCTTGTTGTGCTTGGACCATGTTAGTTTGTTGGTGATGTGGACACAAAGGAACTTGAAGCTCGCACCCTGCTCCACTACAGCCCCGTCGATGAGAATGGGGGCGTGCTCGGTCCTCCTTTTCTGGTCGTCCACAATCATCTCTTTTGTCTTGATCACAATGAGGGATAGGTTGTTGTCCTGGCACCACACGGTCAGGTCTCTGACCTCCTCCCTATAGGCTGTCTAATCGTTGTCGGTGATCGGGCTGTTGTGTCATCAGCAAACTTAATGATGGTGTTGGAGTCATGCCTGGCCGTGTAGTCATGAGTGAACAGAGACTACAGGAGGGGACTGAGCAAACACCCCTGAGGGGACCCCGTGGTGAGGATCAGCGTGGCGGATGTGTCCAAATCCAGGAACCAGTTGCAGAGGGAAGTGTTTAGGCCCAGGGTCCTTAGCTTAGTGATGAGCTTTGAGGGCACAACGGTCTTGAATGCTGAGCTGTAGTCAATGAAAAGCATTCTCACATAGGTGTTCCTTTCGTCCAGGTGTGAAAGGGCAGTGTGGAGTGCAATAGAGAGTGCATCATCTGTGGATCTGTTGGTGTGGTATGCAAATTGGAGTGGGTCTAGGGTTTCTGGGATAATGGTGTTGATGTGAGCAATGACCAGCCTTTCAAAGCATTTCCTGGCTACAGATGTGAGTGCTACGGGCCGGTAGTCATTTAGACAGGTTACAGGCACAGGGACTACGGTGGTCTGCTTGAAACATGTTGGTTTTAGAGACTTAGACAAGGAGAGGTTGAAACTGTCAGTGAAGACACTTGCCAGTTGGTCAGCGCATGCTCGCAGTAATTGTACTGGTAATCCGTCTGGCGCTGAGGCCTTGTGAATGTTGACCTGTTTAATAAAGGTCTTACTCACATCGGCTGCGGAGAGCGTGGTCACAAAGCCGTCCAGAACAGCTGATGCTCTCTGCATGTTTCAGTGTTTTTTGCCTCGAAGCGAGCATAGCATATTTAGCTCGTCTGGTAGGCTCGTGCCACTGGGCAGCTCTCGGCTGTGCTTCCCTTTGTAGTCTGAATAGTTTGCAGGCCCTGCCACATCCGACGAGCGTCAGAGACGGTTTAGTATAATTTGATCTTAGTCCTGCTTTGATGCTTTGCCTGTTTGATGGTTCATCGGAGGGCATCCTGGTTAGAGTCCCTCTCCTTGAAAGTGGCAGCTCTACCCTTCTGTTCAGTGTGAATGTTGCCTGTTATCCATGGCTTCTGGTTGAGGTATGTACGTACAGTCACTGCGGGGACGACGTCCTCAATGCACTTATTGATAAAGCCAGTGACTGATGTGGTGTATTCCTCAATGTCATCTGAAAAATAACGGAACATATTCCAGTCCTGTAGTTTAGCATCTGCTTCATCTGACCACTTTTTATAGACCGAGTCACTGGTGCTTCTTGCTTTAATATTTGCTTGTAAGCAGGAATCAAGAGGATAGAATTATGGTCAGCTTTGCCAAATGGAGGGTGAGGGAGAGCTTTGTACGTGTCTCTGTGTGTGGAGTTAAGGTGGTCTAGAATTTTTTGCCCTCTGGTTGCACATTTAACATGCTGATAGAAATTTGGTAAAACTGATTTAAATTTACCTGCAAATTTACCGGCCACTACGAGCGCCGCTTCATTGAGTGTGGTTTTAGTGCCAGCATCGGTCTGTGGTGGTATGTAGACAGCTACGAAAAATACAGATGAAAACACTCTAGGTAGATAGTATGGTCTACAGCTTATAATGAGATACTCTACTTCAGGCAAGCAAAACCTCGAGACTTCCTTAGATATCGTGCACCAGCTGTTGTTTACGTGAACATATAGGCCCCGTGTCTTACCAGAGGCTGTTGTTCTGTCCTGCCGATAGAGTGTATAACACGCCAGCTGTATGTTCTTAATGTCGTAGTTCAGCCACGCCTTGGTGAAACATAAGATATTACAGTTTTTAATAATGTCCCATTGGTAGTATAAACGTGTTTTCAGTTCATCCCATTTATTTTCCATCGATTGAACGTTAGCTAGCAGGATGGAAGGTAAAGGCAGATTAGCCACTCATCACCTGATCCTCATAAGGCACCCTGATCTCTTTCTGCGAAATCTCCGTGTTCTTCTCCAGCGAAAAACGGGGATCTGGGCCTGGCTGTATTATATCCCTGCCGTTCGACTCATTGAAGAAGAACTCTTTGCCCAGTTTGAGGTGAGCAATCACAGTTCTGATGCCCAGAAGCTATTTCGGTCATAAGAGACGGTAGCAACAACATTATGTACAAAACAAGTTACGAACAATGCAAAAAAACAAACAAAATAGCATGGTTGGTTAGGAGCCGAAGACAGCAGCATTCCCCTCCAGCGCCATCACAACATCAAATCTAGTGAGTAGTACCCAGCGGATAGCGCCAAGCAGTTAGCGGCTCCTCCTCACTGTACAGCAGGCTGGAGGTGGATGGTGGATAGATAGCATTAAACAGCCTCTCATTAGCCTAGCGGGTAGTGCCTAGCGGTTAGCGCCTAGCGGGTAGCGTCTTCTCACCATACAACAGTGGATGGTGAATAGCTAGCATTAGCATAGTAGTAAACACATGCATAATATGCAGATTATTTATTGTTTTGCAGAATGATGGAGTGTAACCTGATAAGTTCTTTTGTAGCAAAATTCTGTTCCATTCTTAGTTGTTTGTTTCTCAGGGCTTGTTGGAACATTTCAATAAACATTCCAACATTGAATCCACTATTTTTCAGCCCTGGCTGTGTAATAATTTGTCCTTAGTCTCTGACTGTGTATTGACTTGTGTCTTCTTAACTCCAGCTCTGCGGGGACTAGCTAAAGCAGCGAAAGAGGAAGGTCTGTTCACATTAGTTCTGATTGCCTCTGGGAAAGCTAGAGGTGGGTGGAGGGGTTGTACAGAGAAGGATGTTGCTTTCCTTGCTGTGCTTTTTGAGTCCTCCTTAACCACCTTTCTTTTCCCCTGTTCTCTCCTCAGTCATTTATCCAATGCCTCTGTCTGTCTTATTCTACAGAGTCATGTTTGAGAATTGTTAGCAATTATAGATCAAGACCACTGATGAAAACATTCTGACTGGGATGATAAAGTGGGGCCTGAGAATGAATGTCTATTAAGTAGCCAACAGTCCTGCCGGTGATTCAATTCATTGAATGAACATATTTTCTGTCACAAAATATAAATGCTACCTATCTGGTATGTTAATTTAGACTGCGAGATTAAATAAGTATTAAGATGTTGGGGAAAAACATATTGGATTAAAGATGCCCTAAAGACCTTTTGTGCATTTGAAAACTAAATGAATAAGTGGAGGAAAAGATGGGAGGCTTGAGGGATTCTTTTAATAAGCTAACAGATGTTTTGAATATGTAATGCTGTGTCTATATTCCTTCAGAATCTGAAAGTTCAAAGGAGCTGATTAAAAAAATTATTGAAAAAGAAAGAGAGAGAGAGATATCAGGTCTGTTCTGAGGCCGATGCCTCCTCTTTTGTTTCTTTCCTTCTTTTTCTCAATTTTTCTGCCTGGTAATTAACACCATCCTTCATGTGTTCTGCCATTTTGTGGAGGACTGGACTTTGACCCCTGGGTAGCGCCTCGATTGCTTTCTTGTTCTCTCGCTCTCTCTACACTTCTCTCTTCATCCATCTCTCATGCTACCACTCAAACTCAATATGTGATCAGCTATAGTACACAGCATATATAGATGCCATATTCCTTAACCCTTTACAGCTGTGGACGTTGCTGCTTCAGGATGCTTTTGTCTCATATCCTGGACAACTTCATTGAAACAGGTATGTACATACCAGAGTTGCACTGTAATTAGTCTGTAGTTATGGCCAGGATTGTATTGTAGTGTTCTGTAGACCATGTCCTGAACATAGAGACAAAGGAGCCATCATTCTGCCAATGTTCCCAATCTCATTTATTAATGAAGTACTGAAATGCAATCTGCTTCCTCACTGAACCACACAGATGAGCCAAATTTTCTTTACAATTACATTTTTTCTCTCTCCACCGCCTCGTGTTTTGTCTCCTTACAGGTAAGAAGAAGAGGTGGAAAGAGATCAGTGTTATATATTACTTCTTACATTTAACAAATGTCACACCTGACTTAACAATATTACTTTGTGTGGAAAGTAACACATTATATTAGTAGTTATTACTTTGCGTTACTTGTAAGGTGGGCGTAATGGCGGCAGAGAAGTCAGGCGCAGGAGAGCAAAGACTGTGTTACAACAGCGTAGTTTAATAATAAAAATCACCGTGAACAAAAACAAAATATACAATGGGACAAAACCCCGTCGCACAGACATAACGTGCACAAGCACTTACAATAAGCAATTCCGGACAAGGACATGGGGAAACAGAGGGTTAAATACACAACATGTAATTATGGAATTGGGACCAGGTGTGTGGGAAGACAAGACAAAACAAATCGAAAATGAAAGGTGGATCTGCGTTGGCTAGAAAGCCGCCGCCGCCGACCGCCAAACGCCGCCCGAACAAGGAGAGGGACCGACTTCGGCGGAAGTCGTGACATACTTTCATTACACTAATCTTGAAATCTCACCGTTTGTTTGACTGTCGGAGGGAGCAAGGCGAGCCGCGCCGCACTACCGAAGGTAGAAAGTAGCCTAGCTCAGGTTTGATCACAAGTTTCTCCTTTCATCTGTGTCGCTGTGCTCTACTGTGCTAGTCTACAAATTATGCGCTTATCATCACTCAGTGCCTGGGCTTACCTCCGCTGTACCCGCACTCCACCATACCCCTGTCTGCACATTATGCCCTGAATTTATTCTACCACGCCCAGAAATCTGCTCATTTTATTCTTTGTCCCCAACGCTCTAGGCGACCAGTTTTGATAGCCTTCAGCCGTACCCTCATCCTACTCCTCCTCTGTTTCTCGGGTGATGTGGAGGTAAACCCAGGCCCTGCGTGTCCCCAGGCACTCTCATTTGTTGCCACCAACAATTCTGAGATTTCCATACCCAGCTACAACATTTTCCGTCAAGATAGAACTGCCAAAGGGGGAGGAGTTGCAATCTACTGCAGAGATAGCCTGCAAAGTTCTGTCATACTCTCCAGGTCTATGCCCAAACAGTTTGAACTTCTAATTTTAAAATTAACCTCTCCAGAAATAAGTCTCTCACTGTTGCAGCCTGCTATCCACCCCCCTCCACTCCCAGCTGTGCCCTGGACACCATTTGAGAATTGATCGCCCCCCATCTAGCTTCAGAGTTCGTTCTGTTAGGTGACCTAAGCTGGGATATGCTTAACACCTCGGCAGTCCTACAATCTAAGCTAGATACCCTCAATCTCACACAAATCATCAAGGAACCCACCAGGTACAACCCAAAATCCGTAAACATGTGCACCCTCATAGACATTATCCTGATCAACTTGCCCTCCAAATACACCTCCGCTGTTTTCAATCAGGATCTCAGCGATCACTGCCTCATTGCCTGTATCCGCTATGGGTCCGCGGTCAAACGATCACCCCTCATCACTGTCAAACGCTCCCTAAAACACTTCTGCGAGCAGGCCTTTCTAATCGACCTGGCCCGGGTATCCTGGAAGGATATCGACCTCATCCCGTCAGTCGAGGATGCCTGGTCATTCTTTAAAAGTAATTTCCTCATCATCTTAGATAAGCATGCCCTAGTTCAAAAATGCAAAACTAAGAACAGACATAGCCCTTGGTTCACTCCAGACCTGACTGCCCTTGACCAGCACAAAAACATCCTGTGGTGGACTGCAATCGCATCGAATAGTCCCCACGATATGCAACTGTTCAGGGAAGTCAGGAACCAATACACGCAGTCAGTCAGGAAAGCAAAGGCTAGCTTTTTCAAGCAGAAATTCGCATCCTGTAGCTCTAACTCCAAAAAGTTTTGGGACACTGTAAAGTCCATGGAGAACAAGAGCACCTCCTCCCAGCTGCCCACTGCACTGAGGCTAGGTAACACGGTCACCACTGATAAATCCATGATAATCGAAAATTTCAATAAGCATTTCTCAATGGCTGGCCATGCCTTCCTCCTGGCTACCCCAACCCCGGCCAACAGCTCCACCTCCCCCGCAGATACTCGCCCAAGCCTCCCCAGCTTCTCCTTCACCCAAATCCAGACAGCAGATGTTCTGATAGAGCTGCAAAACCTGGACCCGTACAAATCAGCTGGGCTACACAATCTGGACCCTCTCTTTCTAAAACTATCCGCCGCCATTGTTGCAACCCCTATTACCAGCCTGTTCAACCTTTCTTTCGTATCGTCCGAGATCCCTAAAGATTGGAAAGCTGCCGCGGTCATCCCCCTCTTCAAAGGGGGTGACACACTAGACCCAAACTGTTACAGACCTATATCCATCCTGCCCTGCCTATCTAAAGTCTTCGAAAGCCAAGTTAATAAACAGATCACTGACCATTTCGAATCCCACCGTACCTTCTCCGCTGTGCAATCCGGCTTCCGAGGCGGTCACGGGTGCACCTCAGCCACGCTCAAGGTACTAGACGATATCATAACCGCCATCGATAAAAGACAGTACTGTGCAGCCGTCTTCATTGACCTGGCCAAGGCTTTCAACTCTGTCAATCACCGTATTCTTATCGGCAGACTCAATAGCCTTTTCTCATGACTGCCTCGCTGTTACGCACGCCTCTGAGAAGAGGGAACGCAACTCCCTGCTGCAACTCAACTCCCTGTGAAGTGTAAGAGGTATGGACTGTAGGCGTGAGTAAGGACGACGAAGGCAGATTTTACCGTTTCTAGGATTTATTTCCTTACGGTAATATGGGGAAAAGGGGCTGGACGGAACCAAAGCAAAGAAAGTAAATATCAAAACTTCCCCCTTTCCTATCTAACCTGCCTACCCACTACTTACCTATCTTAGCACCACCTGGTGCCCTTAACCAAAATACAGGGGGTGGTCCGCCCCGGTCTTACCTAGTGTGCCTAGACAATGAATATACTACGGGTATATGTATGCCCGCGGGCCTCTTGCCTAAGCACTCCCAAAGTGCCTTCTCCTTCTCCCCTGGGAACAAATGAAACAGAACAATTATTAACAAACAATTTCAATAATCAAAACAGTGCGTCCTATAACACATAAGACATAACCAATCAGCTCCCTCAGCAACAACTTATATAGTACATACCAAATCTCTGAGAAACAACCAACACTTTATCACAATCAAATTCTCAAGCAAGGATCTCTCTCTCCAATCTTTCCAAAATCTTCTCTCTCTAATGATTTCTCTCCCTCCACAAAAAGATCCCTTTTCCTGAACAGAACACTGGCTTTTATATTCCTCAGGTGGCAAAGGTAATTAGTGTCAGCTGCTTCTTGACGAGGGGGCGTGGTCAGCTCTCCAATTATCAATTAGCCATGGAGAACTCAGGAAGCTATCTCCTGAAACACACACTCAAATACATACCACAACACAGAAAACTGGGGAACGTAACACTCGCCTGGTTCACCAACTACTTTGCAGACAGATTTCAGTGTGTCAAATCGGAGGGCATGTTGTCCGGACCTCTGGCAGTCTCTATGGGGGTACCACAGGGTTCAATTCTCGGGCCAATTCTTTTCTCTGTATTTATCAATGATGTCGCTCTTGCTGCGGGCGATTCCCTGATCGACGACACCATTCTGTATACTTCTGGCCCTTCCTTGGAAACTGTGCTAACTAACCTCCAAACGAGCTTCAATGGCATACAACACTCCTTCCGTGGCCTCCAACTGCTCTTAAACGCTAGTAAAACCAAATGTATGTTTTTCAACCGTTTGCTGCCCACACCCGCCCGCCCGACTAGCATCACCACCCTGGACGGTTCCGACCTAGAATATGTGGACAACTATAAATACTTAGGTGTCTGGCTAGACTCTCCTTCCAGACTCATATTAAACATCTCCAATCCAAAATCAAATCTAGAATCGGCTTTCTATTTCGCAACAAAGCCTCCTTCACTCACGCCGCCAAACTTACCATAGTAAAATTGACTATCCTACCGATCCTCGACTTCGGCGATGTCATCTACAAAATAGCTTCCAACACTCTACTCAGCAAACTGGATGCAGTCTATCACAGTGCCATCCGTTTTGTTACCAAATCACCTTATACCACCCACCAAATCGACCTGTATGCTCTGGCGGCTGGCCCTCGCTACATATTCGTCGCCAGACCCACTGGCTCCAGGTCATCTATAAGTCTATGCTAGGTAAAGTTCTGTCTTATCTCAGTTCACTGGTCACGATAACAACACCCACCCATAGCACACGTTCCAGCAGGTATATCTCACTGATCATCCACAAAGCCAACACCTCATTTGGCCGCCTTTCCTTCCAGTTCTCTGCTACCAGTGACTGGAACGAATTGCAAAAATCGCTGAAGTTGGAGACGTTTATTTCCCTCACCAACTTTAAACTTCAACTATCTGAGCAGCTTACCGATCGCTGCAGCTGTACATAGTCCATCTGTAAATAGCCCACCCAATCTACCTACCTCATCCCCATACTGTTTTTATTTTATTTACTTTTCTGCTCTTTTGCACACCAGTATCTCTACATTTACATTTACATTTAAGTCATTTAGCAGACGCTCTTATCCAGAGCGACTTACAAGTTGGTGCATTCACCTTATGATGTCCAGTGGAACAACCACTTTACAATAGTGCATCTAACTCTAAGGGGGGGGGGGGGGATTAGAAGGATTACTTTATCCTATCCTAGGTATTCCTTAAAGAGGTGGGGTTTCAGGTGTCTCCGGAAGGTGGTGATTGATTCCGCTGACCTGGCGTCGTGGGGGAGTTTGTTCCACCATTGGGGTGCCAGAGCAGCGAACAGTTTTGACTGGGCTGAGCGGGAGCTGTACTTCCTCAGAGGTAGGGAGGCGAGCAGGCCAGAGGTGGATGAACGCAGTGCCCTTGTTTGGGTGTAGGGCCTGATCAGAGCCTGAAGGTACGGAGGTGCCGTTCCCCTCACAGCTCCGTAGGCAAGCACCATGGTCTTGTAGCGGATGCGAGCTTCAACTGGAAGCCAGTGGAGAGAGCGGAGGAGCGGGGTGACGTGAGAGAACTTGGGAAGGTTGAACACCAGACGGGCTGCGGCGTTCTGGATGAGTTGTAGGGGTTTAATCGCACAGGCAGGGAGCCCAGCCAACAGCGAGTTGCAGTAATCCAGACGGGAGATGACAAGTGCCTGGATTAGGACCTGCGCCGCTTCCTGTGTGAGGCAGGGTCGTACTCTGCGAATGTTGTAGAGCATGAACCTACAGGAACGGGTCACCGCCTTGATGTTGGTTGAGAACGACAGGGTGTTGTCCAGGATCACGCCAAGGTTCTTAGCGCTCTGGGAGGAGGACACAATGGAGTTGTCAAGCGTGATGGCAAGATCATGGAACGGGCAGTCCTTCCCCGGGAGGAAGAGCAGCTCCGTCTTGCCGAGGTTCAGCTTGAGGTGGTGATCCGTCATCCACACTGATATGTCTGCCAGACATGCAGAGATGCGATTCGCCACCTGGTTATCAGAAGGGGGAAAGGAGAAGATTAATTGTGTGTCGTCTGCATAGCAATGATAGGAGAGACCATGTGAGGATATGACAGAGCCAAGTGACTTGGTGTATAGCGAGAATAGGAGAGGGCCTAGAACAGAGCCCTGGGGGACACCAGTGGTGAGAGCACGTGGTGCGGAGACAGATTCTCGCCACGCCACCTGGTAGGAGCGACCTGTCAGGTAGGACGCAATCCAAGCGTGGGCCGCGCCGGAGATGCCCAACTCGGAGAGGGTGGAGAGGAGGATCTGATGGTTCACAGTATCAAAGGCAGCCGATAGGTCCTCATCTGCTCATTTATCACTCCAGTGTTAATCTGCTAAATTGTAATTATTCGCTCCTATGGCCTATTTATTGCCTACCTCCTCATGCCTTTTGCACACACTGTATATAGACTTTCTGTTTTCTACTGTGTCATTGACTTGTTTATTGTGTTATTGGCTTGTTTATTGTATGTGTAACTCTGTGTTGTTGTCTGTGTCACACTGCTTTGCTTTATCTTGGCCAGGTCGCAGTTGCAAATGAGCTAGCCTACTTGGTTAAATAAAGGTGAAATAAAAATAAATAAAAATAAAATATATGGGCTGCTTAATTTGCCATAAATACTGTAAATCAAACATCTGCACAGATTTCAGATTTCAAAATCTTTCTCCTCGAGCCACCAGTTCTGGTTAACACATTACCCTCAACACTGGAAGAGATAGACTCCTGGTCCAAGTCCGTCCACAGGAAGTGCATGGCTAAGCAGAGGAAGTTGACTTTTTTGACTGAAAGCTAATGAGAGATTTGTTTTAATAAATAAGGCTTATTTATTTCACATTATGATTCAAAATGCGTTGAAATACTGCCCATCTCTGGGTGGAGATATACTTTTGTGAAAATGTAAAAGTTGATTCTTCTTTCATCTAATGAAAAAGGACTTTGATTCGACGTAGCGACTACTCTGTATGCACACTTAGTGAGTCCATCTGGTTCTGCCAATTTATGGTCTCTAATCTAAAGCATACTGAACACTTCACTTCCCTCCACGTTAGACAGCACAGACAACTTTACATTTGGAAGACTGCCAACACAGCGAACGACACATAAAAGGTCAAATGAAAGGTAGAATAAAAAATAAAGTGATGATAAAAGATTTTAAGGTGAAGGGAGTGTTTTTATGTTTTACTCCCCTCGGAATTAAATACAAAAAATAACAGGTTCCAAACCCATAGTAAGTAAAAGTAGCCCGAAGTGGTTTGTCATTTGGTTGTGTCTGTAAGACCTTGAACTAAAGCATTAAGATAAAAGCAATACCACACACTGGAGTGTACATGGAGTGCTTGTCTGACTGATGCCATAAGCCTTTATGAGTCATTCAGTAGGAGGAAGCGCTCTACTGTGGACTAATGGGCTTCTTGGAAATGCTACAGTACAACTAACGGTTTACTGAAATGATGTCAGATATGAGGAGTGTCCCTGAGTACTGTACTTCTTACCAGTCTATTGCAGCGTATGGGTCAGTCCATATAGATGCAAATGATTTAGAATGTTACAGAACATATACAGTGTATTCAGACTCCTTGACTTTTTCCATATTTTGTTACATTACAGCCTTATTCTAAAACGTATTAAATAAATACAAATCCTCATCAATCTACACACAATACCCCATAATTACAAAGTGAAAACAAGATTTTAAAATGTTTTCAAATTTATAAAAAACTAAACAGAAATACCTTCTTTGCATAGGTATTTAGACCTTTAGCTATGAGACTCGAAATTGAGCTCATTCTGTTTCCATTGATCATCCTTGAGATGTTTCTACAACTTGATTAGAATCGAGCGGTGGTAAATTCAATTGATTGGACATGATTTGGAAAGGCACACACCTGTCTATATAAGTTCCCACACTTGACAGTGCATGTCAAAGCAAAAATCGAGCCATGAGGTCGAAGGAATTGTCCGTAGAGCTCCGAGACAGGATTGTGTCTTGGCACAGATCTGGGGAAGGGTACCAAAAACATGCTGCAACATTGAAGGTCCCCAAGAACAGTGGCCTCCATAATTCTTAGATAGAAGAAATTTGGAACCACCAAGACTCTTCCTAGACCTATCCGCCCGGCCAAACTGAGCAATCTCGATGGTCACCCTGACAGAGCTTCAGAGTTCCTCTGTGGAAATGGGTGAACCTTCCAGAAGGACAACCATCTCTGCAGCACTCCACCAATCAGGTCTTTATGGTAGAGTGGCCAGACAGAAGCCACTCCTCAGTAAAAGACACACGACAGCCCGCTTGGAATTTGCCAAAAGGCACCTAAAGAAACCAAGAATGAACTCTTTGGCCTGAATGCCAAGTATCACATCTGGAATAAACCTGGCACTATCCCTACGGTGAAGCATGGTGGTGGCAGCATCATACTGTGGGGATGTTTTTCTGTGGCAGGGACTGGGAGACTAGTCAAGATCGAGTGAAAGATGAACGAAACAAAGTACAGAGAGATCCTTGATGAAAACCTGCTCCAGAGCGCCCAGGACCTCAGACTGGGGCGAAGGTTCACCTTTCAAGAGGGCAACAACCCTAAGCACACAGCCAAGACAACGCAGGAGTGGCTTCGGGACTAGTCCCTAAATGTCCTTGAGTGGCCCAGCCAGAGCCCAATAGAACATCTCTGGAGAGACCTGAAAATAGCTGTGCAGGGACGCCTCACAACGAACCTGACAGAGCTTGAGAGGATCTGCAGAGAAGAATTGGACAAGCTCCACAAATACAGGTGTGTGAAGCTTGTAGCGTCATACCCAAGAAGACTTGAGTCTGTAATCACTGCTTCAACAAAGTACTGAGTAAAGGGTCTGAATACTTAAATGTAAATGTAATATTTCCGGGGGTTTTTTATGTGAAAAAAAAATCTAAATACCTGTTTTGGCTTTATCGTTATGGGGTATTGTGTGTAGATGGATGAGGGGAAAAAACAATGTAATCCATTTTAGAATAAAGCTGTAACGTATCAAAATGTGGAAAAGGTCAGGTGGTCTAAATTCTTTCCGAATGCACTGTATATGTTACAATGCTACAGAGCTAGGCAGCAATTATGTCTTAGTGGAGCATATCGGTGTGTGTGTGACTTTGTTTCTTTATATTTATTATACAGGCCCTCAAGGATTTCAGTTTATACAGATATAGTTTGATCACCCTGTTGCAGGAAATGTAAAACTTGAAGATTTTTTGAGGTTAAAAAGGCTTCTGAAGTTGATTATTTCCTCTTACAATTAGGGACTTGAGATTCCCTTACAATAAATGTATCAACCCTTACAAAAATGTCCATTATTTATAATCCACATAATAATTCACATTTCCTGTTGCGGCAGGATTAATTTCCTGCTGTAGCAAACAGGCTCAAATTTAGATCCTACATCTGTATGTCACAAAACGGTCACGGTTCCCTCTCCTGAGAAACACACATAGAGAGAAATCAGCCACCCAGTCTATTCACTCTGACTTCTGATAGTTTGTTCTTATTCCACTCTTATTCTCCACTTCCTTGTTATCTGCAACACTTTCTTCCTCCAGACCCCTCCAGTGCTTGAGTTTCACAGAAACTTGTATCTCTCTCTCTCTCTATCTCGACAACTCAGGGTGCTTCAGGCTAGCTTGTTCTCATTTCCAACCCGCTCAGTCCTTCAAGCTAGGCAGGAAACACTGAGAGCCACACTTCAATGCAATCTCCTCTCGCATATTTCCCACCCATTACTGCTGCTGTGAGAAGAAATGGGAGAGGCACTTCCTTTTAACTTCCACCCATCACAACATTAGGGCAACAGATGGAGGCTCCTTTTAAATTCGAAATTCAAGCAGTTCACATCGACAGAGCATGCACAAACTCTCTCAAATACACACACACACAAACACACACACACACACACACACACATATTGTAACGTCCTGACCAGAGTTCTTATGTGTTTTGCTTGTTTAGTGTTGGTCAGGACGTGAGCTGGGTGGGAATTCTATGTTGTGTGTCTAGTTTGTCTGTTTCTGTGTCCAGCCTAATATGGTTCTCAATCAGAGGCAGCTGTCAATCGTTGTCCCTGATTGAGAATCATATATAGGAGGCTTGTTTTGTGTTGGGATTTTGTGGGTGATTGTTTCCTGTCTTCTGTCTTTGTGTTCTGCACCAGATAGTACTGTTGTCGGTTTTCACATTTATTGTTTTGTTGTTTGTAGTGTTCACATATTCTTTATTAAATTATGTTGAACACTAGCCGCGCTGCGTTTTGGTCCTCTCCTTCATCCCAGGAAGAAAACCGTGACAGAATCACCCACCAAACTCGGACCAAGCAGCGTGGCAACGGGCAGCAGCGACAGCATCAGAGAAAGGAGGAATGGACATGGGAGGACGAGCTGGACGGTAAAGGACCCTGGGCAGAGCCAGAGGAGTGTCGCCGCCCCAAAGCAGAGCTGGAGGCAGCAAAAGCGGAGAGGCGGCGTTTTGAGGAGCTAGCTCGGCAGCGGGAGCCGGATTTGGGTTACACCACTTGGGAGGAAATGAACAGGTAGTCGGTTGACCCAGGGAGAGTGCCGGAGCCCGCCTGGGATTCCATGGAGCAATGTGCAGAGGGATACCGGCGAATGAGGTTAGCACGACAGCGCGGTAGGAAGCCCGAGAAGAAACCCCAAACATTTCTTGGGGGGGGGGGGGGGGGGGCTAAAGGGTATTGTGGCGAAGTCAGGTAGGAAACCTGCGCCCACTTCCCATGCTTACCGTGGAGAGCGGGAGTACGGGCAGACACCGTGTTATGCGGAAGAGCGCACGGTGTCTCCTGTACGTGTACTTAGCCCGGTGCGGGTTATTCCACCTCCCCGCACTGGCCGGGCTAGATTGGGCATTGAGCCAGGTGTCATGAAGCCGGCTCAACGTATCTGGCCTCCAGTACGTCTCCTCGGGCCGGCATACATGGCACCAGCCTTACGCATGGTGTTCCCGGTTCGCCAACACAGCCCAGTGCGGGTTATTCCACCTCCCCGCACTG
This sequence comes from Salvelinus namaycush, assembly GCF_016432855.1. Classification (NCBI taxonomy): domain Eukaryota; kingdom Metazoa; phylum Chordata; class Actinopteri; order Salmoniformes; family Salmonidae; genus Salvelinus; species Salvelinus namaycush. The sequence continues at coordinate 34,783,264 of NC_052340.1, read as the reverse complement.
GTCGGGCTACGGGGAGCATGCAACCAGGTAAGGTTGGGCAGGCTCGGTGCTCAAGGGAGCAAGTACGCCTGCACGGTCCGGTATATACGGCGCCACCTTCCCGCCCCAGCCCAGTACCATCAGTGCCGACACCACGCACCAGGCTTCCAGTGCGTCTCCAGAGCCCTGTTCCTCCTCCACGCACTCTCCCTATGGTGCGTGTCTCCAGCCCAGTGCCTCCAGTTCCGGCACCACGCACCAAGCCTCCTGTGCGTCTCCAGAGCCCTGTACGCACTGTTCCTTCTCCCCGCACTCGCCCTGAGGTGCGTGCCCTCAGCCCGGTACCACCAGTGCCGGTACCACGCACCAGGCCTATAGTGCGCTTTGAGAGTCCAGTGTGCCCTGTTCCTGCTCCACGCACTCTTCCTATGGTGCGTGTCTCCAGCCCAGTACCTCCAGTTCCGGTACCACGCACCAGGCCTACTGTGCGCCTCAGCAGGTCAGAGTCGGCCGTCTGCCCAACGCCGCCTGCACTGCTCGTCTGCTCAACGCCGCCTGCACTGCTCATCTGCCCAGCGCCGTCTGAGCTGCCTGCCTGCCCAGCGCCGTCTGAGCTATCCGTCTGCCCAGTGCCGTCTGAGCCATCCGTCTGCCCAGTGCCGTCTGAGCCATCCGTCTGCCCAGTGCCGTCTGAGCCATCCGTCTGCCCAGTGCCGTCTGAGCCATCCGTCTGTCCCGAGCCATTAGAGCCGCCCGTCTGTCCCGAGCCGCTAGAGCCGTCCGTCAGTCAGGAGCCGCTAGAGCCGTCCGTCAGTCAGGAGCTGCCAGAGCCGCCAGCCAGTCAGGAGCTGCCAGAGCCGCCAGCCAGTCAGGAGCTGCCAGAGCCGCCAGCCAGTCAGGAGCTGCCAGAGCCGCCAGCCAGTCAGGAGCTGCCAGAGCCGCCAGCCAGTCAGGAGCTGCCAGAGCCGCCAGCCAGTCAGGAGCTGCCCTCCAGTCATGAGCTGCCCTCCAGTCATGAGCTGCCCTCCAGTCATGAGCTGCCCTCCAGTCATGAGCTGCCTTCCAGTCATGAGCTGCCCTCTAGTCATGAGCTGCCTTCCAGTCATGAGCTGCCTTCCAGTCATGAGCTGCCTTCCAGTCATGAGCTGCCTTCCAGTCATGAGCTGCCTTCCAGTCATGAGCTGCCTTCCAGTCATGAGCTGCCTTCCAGTCATGAGCTGCCTTCCAGTCATGAGCTGCCCTCCAGTCATGAGCTGCCACTCAGTCATGAGCTGCCACTCAGTCCGGAGCTGCCACTCAGTCCGGAGCTGCCTCTCTGTCCGGAGCTGCTTTTCAGTCTGGAGTTGCCCCTCTTTCGTGAGCTACCTCTCTGTCTTGAGCTACCTCTCTGTCTTGAGCTACCTCTCTGTCTTGAGCTACCTCTCTGTCTTGAGCTACCTCTCTGTCCTGAGCTACCTCTCTGTCCTGAGCTATCTCCTCTATCTAGGGGGGGCCTTGGTGAAGGTTCCTAGACCAAGGTCGGGGGCGAGGGTCGCCACTCAAAGGACTCTAAGGAAGGGGACAAAGACAGTGGTAGAGTGGTGTCCTCGTCCTGCGCCGGAGCTGCCACCGCGGACAGATGCCCACCCAGACCCTCCTCTTGAGTTTTAGGGGTGCGTTCGGAGTCCGCACCTCAGGAGGAGGGTACTGTAACGTCCTGACCAGAGTTCTTATGTGTTTTGCTTGTTTAGTGTTGGTCAGGACGTGAGCTGGGTGGGAATTCTATGTTGTGTGTCTAGTTTGTCTGTTTCTGTGTCCAGCCTAATATGGTTCTCAATCAGAGGCAGCTGTCAATCGTTGTCCCTGATTGAGAATCATATACAGGAGGCTTGTTTTGTGTTGGGATTTTGTGGGTGATTGTTTCCTGTCTTCTGTCTTTGTGTTCTGCACCAGATAGTACTGTTGTCGGTTTTCACATTTATTGTTTTGTTGTTTGTAGTGTTCACATATTCTTTATTAAATTATGTTGAACACTAGCCGCGTTGCGTTTTGGTCCTCTCCTTCATCCCAGGAAGAAAACCGTGACACATATTCACACATTCATACACACACACACATGCGAGCATGCAAGCACACGCACAGATGCACACAAATGCAGGTCAGGATACCACACTGCTCTCCCACACACTCCTTACTGACCACACGTAACTTGTATGTTCCATCTAAACACATTTTTTATTCATCTTTCTTATTCATCTCTCCATCCTTGAGCCACACTTACATGTACCTCCATAAACCGAAGCTCTCTAAAGATTTTCACTGCGCGAGAGGATGGAACACGCAGCTCTTACACCATCCTATAGAGAAATCAGTGTGCATTGTTAACTATACGGTTCACAGAACATAACATAGCATTGAGTGGGAGCACCATTCTGTTCTACATACAGATGTCTTAAAACTTCTTATGGCTGCAATCCCGTTAACAGGATGATATGACAACAGCCAGTGAAAGTGCAGGGCGCCAAATTCAAACAACAGAAATCTCATAATTAAAATTCCTCAAACATACAAGTATTTCACACCATTTTAAAGGTAATCTTGTTGTTAATCCCGCCAACATGTCCGATTTCAAATAGGCTTTACAGCGAAAGCACCACAAACGATTATGTTAGGTCACCGCAAAATCACAGAAAAACACTGTTATTTTTCCAGGCAAAGACAGGAGTCACAAAAAGCAGAAATAGAGAAATTAATCACTAACCTTTGATGATCTTCATCAGATGACACTCATAGATAGGACATGTTACACAATACATATATGTTTTGTTCGATAAAGTTCATATTATATCCAAAAACCTCAATTTACATTGGCGCCATGTTCAGAAATGCCTCCAAAATATCTGGAGAAATTGCAGAGAGCCACGTCAAATAACATAAATACTCATCATAAACTTTGATGAAAGATACATGTTTTACATAGAATTAAAGATACACTTGTTCTTAATGCAACCGCTGTGTCAGATTTCAAAAAGCTTTACGGCAAAAGCACAATATTCAATAATCTGAGAACAGCGTTGAGCCACAAAAGGAAGCCATACAGTTACCCGCCAAATTGTGCAGTCAACAAAACTCATAAAAAGCACTTCCCCAAGAAATGTTTGTTTTGTTCGGTAATGTTCATAATTTATGTCCAAATAGCTATTTTTGTTAGCGTGTTTGGTAAACAAATCCAAAGTCAGGAAGCGCGTTCACTAAAAGCAGACGAAATATCAAAAAGTTCCGTAACAGTCAGTAGAAACATGTCAAACGATGTATTGAATCAATCTTTAGAATGTTATTAACATAAATCTTCAGTAACGTTCCAACCGGAGAATTACATTGACTTCAGATGTGCGATGGAACAGAGCTCCCTCTCATGTGAACGTGGATGGTCAGAGCATGGTCAGGTCATGATAGACCTGACTAATTCCTGTCTCCTTCAGCCCCACTTCACAGTAGAGGCATCAGACAAGGTTCTACAGACTGTTGACATCTAGTGGAAGCCGTAGGAAGTGCAAACTCATCCATATCCCACTGTGTATTCAATAGGGGCTTGGTTGAAAATCGACCAATCTCAGATTTCCCACTTCCTGTTTGGATTTTTTCTCAGGTTTTTGCCTGAGTTCTGTTATATTCACAGACATCATTCAAAAAATGTTGTGTTTTCTATCCAATACTAATAATAATATGCATATATTAGCAACTGGGACTGAGGAGCAGGCAGTTTCTATGGGCACCTCTGGGCACCTTTCATCCAAGCTACTCAATACTGCCCCTGCAGCCATAAGAAGTTAATTGTCGAAGAGAATTTTCCTGCTCGGCAGGAAATGCAAACTTGTTGTGTATTTAAGGTTTAAACAGGCTTCTAAAGTTTGTAATTTCCACTTTAAAATTTCAAAATTGATTTGCCCTAACGAAAAATGTATCAACCCCTACAAAAATGGCTAAAATGTAGTATTGCTCTCACAGACAGTCACAGTTATTGGTATGGGTGATGTGGACTTCAGGCTCCTCTGTAGATGACATTTATATCTTATTACAAGCAATTATATACTGTAACTACCACAGTCCATGTATTCACTACCTCAGTTTGCGTATCCACTACCTCAGTCCGCGTATCCACTACCTCAGACCATGTATTGACTACCTTAGTCCGCATATCCACTACCTCAGTCAATGTAATCACTACCTTAGTCCATGTATCCACTACTTCAGTCCACGTATCCACTACTTCAGTCCACGTGTCCACTACCTCAGTTTGCGTATCCACTACCTCAGTCTGCGTATCCACTACCTCAGTCCATGTATTCACTACCTCAGCCCATGTATTCACTACCTCAGTATCCTCTACCTCAGTCTACGTATCCACTACCTCAGTCCATGTATTGACTACCTCAGTACGTGTATCCACTACCTCAGTCCACGTATCCACTACCTCAGTACATGTATCAAAATCAAATCAAATGTATTTGTCACATGCGCCAAATACAACAGGTGTAGAGCTTACTGTACAGTGAAATGCTTGTCAACGTGCGGGGGCACCATGTTAGTCGAGGTAATTGAGGTAATATGTACAAGCAGGTAGAGTTAAAGTGACTATGCATAAATAATAAACAGAGAATATCAGTAAAAGAGGGGGAGAGACAGTCTATGACTGGGTTGGCTGGAGTCTTTGACAATTTTTGGGCCTTCCTCTGACACCGCCTGCCATAGAGGTCCTGGATGGCAGGAAGCTAGGCCCCAGTGATGTACTGGGCCGTACGCACTACCCTCTGTAGTGCCTTGCGGTCAGAGGCCGAGCAGTTGCCATACCAGGCAGAGATGCAACCAGTCAGGATGCTCTCGATGGTGCACCTGTAGAACTTTTTGAGGATCTGAGGGCCCATGCCAAATCTTTTCAGTCTCCTGAGGGGGAGACCCATGCCAACGACTGTCTTGGTGTGCTTGGACCATGATAGTTTGTTGGTGATGTGGACACCAAAGAACTTGAAGCTCTCAAACTGCTCCACTACAGCCCCATCGATGAGAATGCGGGCGTGCTCCATTCTCCTTTTCCTGTAGTCCACAATCATCTCTTTTGTCTTGATTCTGTTGAGGGAGAGGTTGTTGTCCTGGCACCACACGGCCAGGTCTCTGACCTCCTCCCTATAGGCTGTCTCATCGTTGTCGGTGATCAGGCCTACCACTGTTGTGTCATCAGCAAACTTAACCCTTGTGTTGTATTAATGGTCAAAAATGACACGCCACTATGTTTACCAGCAGAGAAAACCCCCTAAATGATTTATTGTGCATGTGTAGCATCTCCCTCCACAACCCCACACATGACTCAAGTTCACAGACAAAATAAACAACATTTCAGCCAAAATAAAGATTTCTTGAAAGCATTGTTTACTAATGGGGAATGCAGTCAGAGGCTATAAAGGTGCTGCAGATGACAGTCCCCCCAGTTCTCTTTGCTGAAGCCATGAGTGCACGTTTCAGTGCCCAACAGGTCGTAGATCTGATTTTTTCAGATGTCCAGGAGGAACAAGAGAACAATGAGTTAGAAGAGGAGGAGGTATTTGAAGAATAAGATGGGGAAGAATACAACCCAGAGCACGATGCATCATCTTCAGATGAAGAAGAAATCCCCCAAGCTGAATGAGAGACATTTTTGTCAAAGAATAGCAAAATAACATGTTCCTTGTCACCATATGACAACCAGGGCAGGATGGCAGCACAACATGTCATAAGGATGACCCCAGGGCCCACAAGACATGCAGTTGCCCAGGACATCACCTCAACATTCTACATGTTCATCACACCAACCATCGAAAAAATCATCCTGGAGATGACAAATATGGAGGGTTTCCGTAAATATGGAGACAACTGGAAAAGGATGGATGAGATTGACCTGCATGCCTACATAGGGCTGCTAATCTTAGTGGGTGTGTATAGGTCCCGAGGCAAGGCTACATGTAGTCTCTGGGATGCAGAGAGTGGAAGGGTGATTTTCCGTGCCACGATGCCACTGAAAGTCGTTCACACTTTCTCAAGAATGATACGATTTGATAATTGTGAGTCAAGACCTGCAAGACGTGTGAGAGACAAACTGGCGGCCATAAGAGAGGTCTGGGAGAAGTGGATGGAGCATCTGCCATACCTCTACAACCCTGGGCCTGAAGTAACAGTGGATGAGCAACTGGTTCCATTCAGAGGTAAATGTTTATTTTCATATCTGTAATGTAAGTGATTTTCACTGTTCATTTTATTATGTATCGCTCTAATATCATTGATTTATGTGATTGTTTCCTGTGACACTGATACTAATTACTGATAGCAATCTCTTTGGTCAAAAGGTCACTGTCCTTTCCGGCAGTATAATCCCAGCAGGCCAGCAAAGTATGGAATCAAGATGGAGGTGGCCTGTGACACACAATCCAGCTACGCTTGGAAGATGCAAGTCTACACAGGGAAGCCGACCAGTGGAGGCCCGGAGAAGAACAAGTGGATGCGGCTTGTGCTTGATGTGACAGATGGACTGAGGGGGCACAACGTCACGCGTGACAATTTCTTCACCTCTTATGAACTCAGCCAGCAGCTTCTGAAGAGGAAGATCACCATGGTTGTCACAGTTAGAAACAACAAGCCCTGCACTCCTTGCAACAAGGGGGAGAGAGGCCTTCTCATCAAAGTTTGCCTTCGTCCCCACCACCACTCTAGTTTCTTACCTCCCAAAGAGGAACAAGAATGTGGTCCTCCTGAGCACACTGCACAAAACGGCTGAGATCAGTGATCGTGAGGACAGGAAGCCAGCCGTCATCCTGGACTACAACCACAACAAAGGAGGCGTGAACAACCTGGACAAGGTGATTGGAACTTACAGCTGCAGGAGGATGACTGCCTGCTGGCCCCTGGTCATCTTCCATAACATCATTGATGTGTCCTAGAGCTGGGGCAGGCAAAAGGAGGAGATGCCAATTCTGCCCCCCAAAGAAGGACTCTAAAACAAATACTGTGTGCTGCACATGTGAGAAATACATCTGCAAAGTCCATGCACATATGCTTGCATACTGTCCTACATGTGCTAATTAGAGTTGATTGATTTATGTTCTTCACATTTATGTTTTGTATCTATTATCTTATTTTATTCTTATTTATTGTTGTTGTTTATCTTCTTCGGGATTGATGTCACGTCCTTGCGACGATTGAGCTAACGTAGGCTAATGTGATTTGCATGAGGTTGTATGTAACAAGAACATTTCCCAGGGCATAGACATATCTGAGATTGGCAGAAAACTTAAATTATTGTTAATCTGCACTGTCCATTAATATAGCTATTACAGTGAAAGAATACTATGCTATTGTTTGAGGAGAGCGCACAATTTTGAACATGAAAAGTTATTAATAAACAAATTAGGCACATTTGGGCAGTCTTGATACAAAATTTTGAACAGGTATACAATGGTTCATTGGATCAGTCTAATACTTTGCACATACACTGCTGCCATCTGATGGACAAAATCTAAATTGGACCTGGGCTGGAATAATGCATTTTTGATGGTACAAAAAAATGTGTTATCAAAGTGTTATATTCTCCTACATTCCTTTCACATTTCCACAAACTTCAAAGTGTTTCCTTTCAAATGGTACCAATAATATGCATATCCTTGCTTCAGGACCTGAGCTACAGGCAGTTAGATTTGGGTATGTCGTTCTAAGCAAAAATTTGTATATAGGGGCAGATCTTTAAGATCTTGTGGGTGGGGGCAAAGGTTCAATAAATGGGAAAAGACTAGTATTATGTAGTTGAATTCCTCATTGTACAGAATATAGGAATATATCCCTATATTGCCACAAAAGTTCAAGACTGTTATTGTTTCCCTTCAATAAAATGCATTCAAAACTACTTTCTGCACATTTCTGCTACTGCTATACAAGTACTATCTCTTGCTAAATTATGTTTACACCTATGCAGTACCTTGAGCAATAATAATAAACCTCTACTTTAGTAAAGAAAACAATTATGACAGGTGTGTTGTAATAAAAACGAGTGGTGTCCACTGATTAAAAGCAGTCTTTCTGCATTGTGAAGAGGGAAAACCCAGATATTCCCAAAGTTTGTGATTAATGACAGGTTTTTTCTTCATGCAAAATAGATTTGTGGTTTAAAAATCAATTAGGCTGCTTTATTTTAGGAGTTTAGTGAAGGCGGGTCATTTTTAACCCTGAGGACAAAGGGATTATACAGAATGTTAAGACTACACAAGGGTTAATGATGGTGTTGGAGTCGTGCCTGGCCATGCAGTCATCAGTGAACAGGGAGTACAGGAGGGGACTGAGTACGCACCCCTGAGTGGCCCCCGTGTTGAGGATCAGCGTGGCGGGTGTGTTTTTACCTACCCTTACCATCTGGGGGCGGTCACTAACTCAGTCTGTGTATCCCTACCTCAGTCCACGTATTCAGTACCTCAGTCCATGTATTCACTACCTCAGTCCACGTATCCACTACCTCAGTCTATGTATCCACTACCTCAGTGCATGTATCTACTACTTCAGTCCACATATCCACTACCTCAGTCCATGTATCAACTACCTCAGTATCCACTACCTCAGTCCATGTATCCCAAATCAAATCAAATTTTATTGGTCACATACACATGGTTAGCAGATGTTAATGCGAGTGTAGCGAAATGCTTGTGCTTCTAGTTCCGACAGTGCAGTAATATCTAACAAGTTATCTAAGAAATTCACAATGACTACCTTATACACACAAATGTAAAGGGATGAATAAGAATATGTACATATACATTTATGGATGAGCGATGGCAGTGCGACATAGGCAAGATGCAATAGATGGTATAGAATACAGTATATACATATGAGATGAGTAATGTAGGATATATAGACATTATTAAAGTGGCGTTATTTAAAGTGACTAGTGATACATTTATTAAATACATTTTTTACATTTATTACGGTGGCGAGAGATTTGAGTCTGTATGTTGGCAGCAGCCACTCTATGTTAGTGATGGCTGTTTAACAGTCTGATGGCCTTGAGATAGAAGCTGTTTTTCAGTCTCTCGGTCCCAGCTTTGATGCACCTGTACTGACCTCGCCTTCTGGATGATAGCGGGGTGAACAGGCTGTGGCTCGGGTGGTTGATGTCCTTGATGATCTTTTTGGCCTTCCTGTGACATTGGGTGGTGTAGGTGTCCTGGAGGGCAGGTAGTTCACCCCCGGTGATGCGTTGTGCAGAACGCACTACCCTCTGGAGAGCCTTGTGGTTGTGGGCGGAGCAGTTGCCGTACCAGCCAGTGATACAGCCCGACAGGATGCTCTCGACTGTGCATCTGTAAACGTTTGAGTGTTTTAGGTGACAAGCCAAATTTCTTCAGCCTCCTGAGGTTGAAGAGGAGCTGTTGCACCTTCTTCACCACGCTGTCTGTGTGGATGGACCATTTCAGTTTGTCTGTGATGTGTATGCTGAGGAACTTAAAACTTTCCACCTTCTCCACTACTGTCCCATCGGTGTGGATGGGGGGGATGCTCCATCTGCTGTTTCCTGAAGTCCACGGTCATCTCATATGTTTTGTTGACTTTGAGTGAGAGGTTATTTTCCTGACACCACACTCTGAGTGCCCTCACCTCCTCCCTGTAGGCCGTTTTGTTGTTGTTCGTAATAAAGCCTACCACTGTAGTGTCGTCTGCAAACTTGATGATTGAGTTAGAGGCGTGCATGGCCACGCAATCGTGGGTGAACAAGGAGTACAGGAGAGGGCTGAGGACGCACCCTTGTGGAGACCCAGTGTTGAGGATCAGCGGGGTGGAGGTATTGTTTCCTACCCTTACCACCTGGGGGCGGCCCGTCAGAAAGTCCAGGACCCAGTTGCACAGTGCGGGGTTGAGACCCAGGGTCTCGAGCTTAATGACGAGTTTGGAGGGTACTATGGTGTTAAATGCTGAGCTGAAGTCAACGAACAGCATTCTTACATAGGAATTCCTCTTTTTCAGATGGGATAGAGCAGTGTGCAGTGTGATGGCGATTGCGTCGTCTGTGGACCTATTGGGTCGGTAAGCAAATTGGAGTGGGTCTAGGGTATCAGGTATGGTGGAGGTGATATGATTCTTGACTAGTCTCTCAAAGCACTTCATGATGACAGATGTGAGTGCTACAGGGCGATAGTCATTTAGTTCAGTTATCTTAGCTTTCTTGGGAACAGGAACAATGGTGGCCATCTTGAAGCATGTGGGCACAGCAGACTGGGATAGGGATTGATTGAATATGTCCATAAACACACCAGCCAGCTGGTTTGCGCATGCTCTGAGGACGCGGCAAGGAATGCCGTCTGGGCCGGCAGCTTTGCGAGGGTTAACACGTTTAAATATTTTACTCACGTTGGCCACAGTGAAGGAGAATCCACAGGCTTTGGTAGCGGGCCGTGTCAGTGGCACTGTATTGTCCTCAAAGCTAGCAAAGAAGTTGTTTAATTTGTCTGGGAGCAAGACGTCGATGTCTGCGACGGGACTGGTTTTCTTTTTGTAATCCGTGATTGACTTTAGACTCTGCCACATACATCTCGTGTTTGAGCCGTTGAATTGCGACTCTACTTTGTCTCTATACTGACGCTTTGCTTGTTTGATTGCCTTGCGGAAGGAATGCTACTCTGTTTGTATTAGGTCATGTGAACAAGCACATGTGAACAAGCACCAAACCAGCGTGCATGAGTGCAGAGTTGGATGGTGAGCCGTGCATTGCATGACGTGCAATTTTGTGCTGTTCTTATCAGAATAAATCTCCATGACTGGTGCTACACGTTGGAGTTCGTGTCGGTGATTGATTGTACACAACGCAAGCAGAGTACTGTTACAGTGGTGTTTGTGTTTGGTGTTCCAGTCGCCTTGCCATGACTAAAAATGGTGGTTCACGTTTTCAGTTTTGCGCGAATGCTGCCATCAGTCCACGGTTTCTGTTTAGGGAAAGTTTTAATAGTCACAGTGGGTAAAACGTCACTGATGCACTTCCTAATAAACTCGCTCACTGAGTCAGCGTATACGTCAATGTTGTTGTCTGAGGCTACCCGGAACATATCCCAGTCCACGTAATCGAAGCAATCTTGAAGCGTGGAATTCGATGGGTCAGACCAGCTTTGGTTAGACCTGAGCACGGGCATTTCCTGTTTTAGTTTCTGTCTTTAGGCTGGGAGCAACAAAATTGAGTCATGGTCAGATTTGCCGTAGGGAGGGCCAGAATGCTACTAGCGCATGTCGCGCATTTGATATGCTGATAGAATTTAGGAAGCCTTGTTCTCAGATTAGCTTTGTTAAAATCCACAGCTACAATAAATGCTGCCTCAGGATATATGGTTTCCAATTTACATAGAGTCCAGTGAAGTTCTTAAAGGTCCGTCGAGGTATCTGCTTGGGGGTGGGGGGTATACATGGCTGTGATTATAATTTAAGAGAATTCTCTTGGTAGATAATGTGGTCGACATTTGATTGTAAGGAATTCTAGGTCAGGTGAACAAAGGATTTGAGTTCCTGTATGTTGTTATGATTACACTATGAGTTGTTAATCATAAGGCATACACCCCCGCCCTTCTTCTTACCAGAGAGATGTTTGTTTCTGTTGGCGCGATGTGTGAAGAAACCGGGTGGCTGTACCGACTCTGACAACATATCCTGAGTGAGCCATGTGTCCATGAAACAGAGAATGTTAAAATCTCTGATGTCTCTCTGGAAGGCAACTCGTGCCCTAATTTCGTCCACCTTGTTGTCTAGAGATTAGACATTGGCGAGTAAATATGCTCGGAAGCGGTGGATGGTGTGCATGCCTCCGAAGTCTGACTCCCTCTGCCTCTCCTGCGGCGACCGTGTTGTTTTGGGTCGGCCTCTGGGATAAGATCCCATGTCCAGGGTGGGGGTCTGAACAAGGAATCCTCTTCAGGAAAGACGTATTCCTGTTCATAATGATGGTAAGTTGACGTTGCTTTTATATCCAATAGTTCTTCCGGGGTCTATGTAATAACACTGTCATAACAGGATGACTCTGAATCACTGGCCATGTCATAACAGCATGACTGACTCACTGGGCATGTCATAACAGCATGACTGACTCACTGGGCATGTCATAAGAGCATGACTGACTCACTGGGCATGTCATAACAGCATGACTGACTCACTGGGCATGTCATAACAGCATGACTGACTCACTGGGCATGTCATAAGAGCATGACTGACTCACTGGGCATGTCATAACAGCATCACTCTGAATCACTGGGCATGACTCTAAATTACCTGAGATCAGGTATGATGTGACAGTGGACCACAGCAGATAAAGGAAACATGCTATGTGTATTTGATGGGTGAGATATGTTTAGGTAAACGGTAATTACATATAGGTTAGAGTGATAGGAAAATGCAATTAAGAATGGTGATATATGGTGAAGTGTGATTATTTATCTAGCTTTGATGGTGATGTAGCTATGCTCATTGTAAGTGTTTTGGATAAAAGGTCCGTGGCATTAGTCTCAATTGATGGAGGATTAAGTTAAAGATTAAGTTAAACACTGTAGACCTTTTACCAGCACACAAATATAATGAAAAGGCGCTGGCTTCGCTTCTGTGAAAAGCACAGCTTCACTTTCCGTTAATGTTACTAACACATGGATCAGAAGGCTAGATGCTGTCCTTCTGTTATAATTTGGGGGGTACTTTATTTGTCCCGTTACACACAAGTGTGTCATGGAAATGTGTTTCTTGCATATCCTGACTCCCCCTGAGATACCCACAGGGGGTGGGGTCACAGCCAGGGTCACCGCTGTCAAGTACTCCTGGAGCAAGTGCTCAAGAGCACAGCTCAAGGGCACAGCAACATATTTTTTCACCTTGTCAGCATCAGGATTCAAACCAGAGACCATTCGGTTACTGGCCCAACGCTCTAACCTCAAGGCTGCCTGCTGCCCTTAGACACCAAATACTTGAGACCAGAGAGAGAAAAAACATGTCTGGGGCAGATGAGGATGGTGTATGAGACTTAACGTCCTTCACAGAAGCAGCACTAGATTAAGGAGAGCGTACCTTAGTTTAACTCAGTGCCGTTAACATTTAAAGGTAGCTAGTGACTGTCAGAGAGAGACAGAGTCCAGAGGGAAAGGGACAGGTAGATTCAGGAGATTCAGACTGAGAGACAGTTATGGAGGAGAGGGTGAGGGAGAGAAGGAAAGGGGTGGAGAGGAGAGACAGAGAGATGGAGGAGAGGGTGAGGGAGAGAAGGAAAGGGGTGGAGAGGAGAGACAGAGAGATGGACAGAGATAGAAACAGAGAGAGCAGTGTAGGCCTCTGAGGGGAGGACGGCTCATAATTATGTCTGGAATGGAGAAAATGGAATGTTTGATGTGATACCATTCCACCTATTCCGCTCCAGCCATTACCACAAGCCCTTACTCCCCAATTAAGATGCCATCAACCTCCTGTGTGAGAGCGAGAGACTTCCCTTTTAGATTTTGTTGTATCCTCTTACCTCTATCCCTTCCCCCTCTCCCTCTCCCCCTGCCCCTTTTTTCCCTGTCTGTCTCTGAGCCAAGGGCGAGAGCAGCGTCTAACTCGTGTGAAGGTGTATGTCGCTAGAGGGATTGAGGGCAGACCCTGAGCACCTGCAGCCTGGCATGATGTGTCTGTAAAGATGTGTGTGGAATGAGCTGTGATTTCTCCATTCATATTTAAAACCTCTCTGCCTCTCTGCCTCTGCCTCTGCCTCTCTGCCTCTCTGCCTCTGCCTCTCTGCCTCTGCCTCCCTCATCACTGCTTCTGCATTGTCTCTGTTGCTGTCAGTTTCTACTTTGTAGTCCACCGCAGGCATCCAAAACGCTCTGATGAGGAGTGTAATCACTCTGTAATCAGTGTGATGATAATAAGATCGATATGCAGGTGACTAGAGCTCTAGTGCGTCACGATGTCTTATGCAGTAGTTGTGTTGTGTGAATCCCTTGTGTGATGAGCTTATTCAACATTAAATGACGCAATCTCTGTGAGAAAATGTGTTGCGTAATTCAGATGCAGGCCTCTCATCTCTAAGTAATTCATGAGCCCTGAGCTTACTGAAGTTTGGATACTGAAGTTTGACTTCGTACAAAAAGTGGCATAGTGTAATCTGGCTTACTATAAATCTAATTTCCACCTACAACCATGGTTCTGAAAGTTCTGACATGTTTTGCCTTGAGTGAATCATCCAAATGATGAAAGGAGGATGGTAAACAGGTAATGAAAGAGATAATACAGACATCATATTGGTTCAGACTCCTGGACTGAAAGAGATAGTGATTTTTTTTTTACTAAACAACAACTCTTCAACTCTGAATTGCTCCAGATAAACAGACAATGGACTGCCTTTGTCGTAAGTAACAGCATTGTTTTCATTGACTTGGACCTAATTCTGGGTCAGTGGAAACACAGACGCTCACGCTGTGATTGATGTGACCCTTTTATGTGGCCAGGGCCACTGTCGTCATAAAACGACCCCTCCCATTGATGTAAGCCGAGACAGGTCGGTCCTCGGGCTGATGTCACTCTGTGAAATGCTGGCACACTCTAGACTAAAATGCCTGTCATAAAAAGCCTTAACTGACACTTCGATGACATGGGGCCATTTAGCGATATTGAGGTTCTGTCGGAGAGTGCCAGAGGGACATTAACACATGAGGGTGGATTGCACTCACTCAAAAGGGGCCTTGTCCCGAGGTTTGGTCTCTAAAGAGCCTGAGGGAAAAAATAGGTCCTATCTCCAGATTACTGTAGCTCCTCATCTCACCCTGCAGAAAGAGGTCCTATCTCCAGACTAGCTTCCCTTCTCGCCCTGTAGAAAGAGGTCCTATCTCCAGACTAGCTTCCTTTCTCGCCCTGTAGAAAGAGGTCCTATCTCCAGACTAGCTACCCTTCTCACCCTGTAGAAAGAGGTCCTATCTCCAGACTAGCCTCCCATCTCACCCTGTAGGAAGAGGTCTTATCTCCAGACTAGCTTCCCTTCTCGCTCTGTAGAAAGAGGTCCTATCTCCAAACTAGCTTCCCTTCTCACCCTGTAGAAAAAGGTCCTATCTCCAGACTAGCTTCCCATCTCACGCTGTAGAAAGAGGTCCTATCTCCAGACTAGCTTCCCTTCTCGCCCTGTAGAAAGAGGTCCTATCTCCAAACTAGCATCCCTTCTCACCCTGTAGAAAGAAGTCCTATCTCCAGACTAGCTTCCCTTCTCGCCCTGTAGAAAGAGGTCCTATCTCCAGACTAGCTTCCCTTCTCGCCCTGTAGAAAGAGGTCATATCTCCAGACTAGCTTCCCATCTCACCCTGTAGAAAGAGGTCCTATCTCTAGACTAGTTTCCCATCCCACCCTGCAGAAAGAGGTCCTATCTCCAGATTACTGTAGCTCCCCATCTCGCCCCGTAGAAAGAGGTTCTATCTCCAGACTAGCTTCCCATCCCGCCATGCAGAAAGAGGTCCTATCTCTAGACTAGCTTCCCATCTCGCCCTGCAGAAAGAGATCTTATCTCCCTGCTAGCTCCCCATCTCGCCCTGTAGAAAGAGGTCCTATCTCCAGACTAGCTTCCCTTCTCACCCTGTAGAAAGAGGTCCTATCTCCAGACTAGCTTCCCATCTCGTCCTGCAGAAAGAGATCTTATCTCCCTGCTAGCTCCCCATCTCGCCCTGTAGAAAGAGGTCCTATCTCCAGACTAGCTTCCCTTCTCACCCTGTAGAAAGAGGTCCTATCTCCAGACTAGCTTCCCATCTCACGCTATAGAAAGAGGTCCTATCTCTAGACTAGTTTCCCATCCCACCGTGCAGAAAGAGGTCCTATCTCCAGATTACTGTAGCTCCCCATCTCGCCCTGTAGAAAGAGGTCCTATCTCGAGACTAGCTTCCCATCTCGCCCTGCAGAAAGAGATCTTATCTCCCTGCTAGCTCCCCATCTCGCCCTGTAGAAAGAGGTCCTATCTCCAGACTAGCTTCCCATCTCGCCCTGCAGAAGGAGATCTTATCTCCCTGCTAGCTCCCCATCTCGCCCTGTAGAAAGAGGTTCTATCTCCAGACTAGCTTCCCATCCCGCCATGCAGAAAGAGGTCCTATCTCTAGACTAGCTTCCCATCTCTCCCTGCAGAAGAGATCTTATCTCCCTGCTAGCTCCCCATCTCGCCCTGAAGAAAGAGGTCCTATCTCCAGACTAGCTTCCCATCTCGCCCTGCAGAAAGAGATCTTATCTCCCTGCTAGCTCCCCATCTCGCCCTGCAGAAAGAGGTCCTATCTCCAGACTAACTTCCCATCCCACCCTGCAGAAAGAGGTCCTATCTCCAGACTAGCTCCTCATCTTGCCCTGTAGAAAGAGGTCCTATCTCTAGACTAGCTTCCCATCTCGGCCTGCAGATAGAGGTCCTATCTCCAGACTAGTTTCCCATTTCACCCTGCAGAAAGCAGAATAATTTATAGGAAGGTGCCCACCTTGCTCAGTAATAATCAAGTGTCTGAGTGTTTTATCTGCTGTGTTTAATCACAGTCTGGCTTTTAACTATCTTCTCACCACTTCTGGGCTCTGTTCCCCAAATAAAATGGATCTCTCGTTTTCAGGAGTCATCTTGCGATTGCCCAGAGTTGATTTTCTTGTCGTCTTTTTGCTTGTCAATTTTATTTTGGTTTGTAAAACTGAATGCATTTGCAATGCATTACAGTATAACTCTACCCCAGTGGGCAACAACTTGTACACACAAGTTAGGTTGGTCTCTTCCACTGTCCTTTCAATTGACCCTTGGGATCATCGGAGTACACTAAGTCCTGGCTAGAAATAGGGGGAGTGCATGTGCTTTGCATTATTGACAGGCAGGGATGAGAGACTGTAACAGCAACATTAAATATGTGTCAGGCACAGGACATCATCCTGCCCATCAGCATTATGGGAGTTTATTAGAGTGTCACAATGCCTCTCTCAGGGTACGTCTGTGTTGTATTTATCCTGTCCTCTGTATGTTCATCTCTATGCTGCTGGTTCATCCCTGTCATTCTCCCATTGCCTGATCCCCTTTCACATCCTGACAGTAACAAGCGGACTAAAGAATAACTGAAAGTGCTGGTGCTTCACCGCACCGCGTAGTCTTTCACTGGCGCTGTCATATTTCATTCAAATGAAAGGCAGGGACAGGGACAGGGAAAGTACAAAGAGCAGAAGGGGAGAAAATGGAAAGAGATGGGAAAAAAGAAGAAGAGAGAAGGTGAGTGGTTTGGGCATTTATCATCTGCTGTTTGAAACACGGGAAGCAGTGATGAGTCGGTGTTATAAAAAAGACAAAGGAAGTGATGAATGTGTCCAACAGGAAGTGATAAATGTGTCCAGTGTGTAAACTTTAATGGTTGAGCCTTGGCCTGGAGCGATCTGCTGATATTTAGTTAACTGTAATGTGATCAATCAGAGAGTAAAGGAAGGTACTGTACTAGTGGGGCTCAACGCCAAACAGACAGGTACTATAACTCATTAGACAGGAGAGGACTCAAAGGAAAATCAACAATCAACAAATGAGCCGGGGATGTTCTTCGCTGGATGGGGCTGGACCCAATAACAACATCTAAAGCCAGTCACTAGTAGCTCCTGTGGTAGCCAGACTAAGACCCAATCCTAACATCTAAAACCAGTCACTAGTAGCTCCTGTGGTAGCCAGACTAAGACCCAATCCTAACATCTAAACCCAGTCACTAGTAGCTGCTGTGGTAGCCAGACTAAGACCCAATGATAACATCTAAACCCAGTCACTAGTAGCTCCTGTGGTAGCCAGACTAAGACCCAATAACAACATCTAAACCCAGTCACCTGTAGCTCCTGTGGTAGCCAGACTAAGACCCAATCCTAACATCTAAACCCAGTTACTAGTAGCTCCTGTGGTAGCCAGACTAAGACCCAATAACAACATCTAAACCCAGTCACTAGTAGCTCCTGTGGTAGCCAGACTACGACCCAATAACAACATCTAAACCCAGTCACTAGTAGCTCCTGTGGTAGCCAGACTAAGACCCAATAACAACATCTAAACCCAGTCACTAGTAGCTCCTGTGATAGCCAGACTAAGACCCAATAACAACATCTAAACCCAGTTACTAGTAGCTCCTGTGGTAGCCAGACTAAGACCCAATAACAACATCTAAACCCAGTCACTAGTAGCTGCTGTGGTAGCCAGACTAAGACCCAATAACAACATCTAAACCCAGTCACTAGTAGCTGCTGTGGTAGCCAGACTTAGACCCAATAACAACATCTAAACCCAGTCACTAGTAGCACCTGTGGTAGCCAGACTAAGACCCAATAACAACATCTAAACCCAGTCACTAGTAGCTCCTGTGGTAGCCAGACTAAGACCCAATAACAACATCTAAACCCAGTCACTAGCAGCTCCTGTGGTAGCCAGACTAAGACCCAATAACAACATCTAAACCCAGTCACTAGTAGCTCCTGTGGTAGCCAGACTAAGACCCAATGATAACATCTAAACCCAGTCACTAGTAGCTCCTGTGGTAGCCAGACTAAGACCCAATGATAACATCTAAACCCAGTCACTAGTAGCTGCTGTGGTAGCCAGACTAAGACCCAATAACAACATCTAAACCCAGTCACTAGTAGCTCCTGTGGTAGCCAGACTAAGACCCAATCCTAACATCTAAATCCAGTCACTAGCAGCTCCTGTGGTAGCCAGACTAAGACCCAATGATAACATCTAAACCCAGTCACTAGTAGCTCCTGTGGTAGCCAGACTAAGACCCAATAACAACATCTAAACCCAGTCACTAGTAGCTCCTGTGGTAGCCAGACTGAGACCCAATCCTAACATCTAAACCCAGTCACTAGTAGCTCCTGTGGTAGCCAGACTAAGACCCAATAACAACATCTAAACCCAGTCACTAGTAGCTCCTGTGGTAGCCAGACTAAGACCCAATAACAACATCTAAACCCAGTCACTAGTAGCTCCTGTGGTAGCCAGACTAAGACCCAATAACAACATCTAAACCCAGTCACTAGTAGCTCCTGTGGTAGCCAGACTAAGACCCAATAACAACATCTAAACCCAGTCACTAGTAGCTGCTGTGGTAGCCAGACTAAGACCCAATAACAACATCTAAACCCAGTCACTAGTAGCTCCTGTGATAGCCAGACTAAGACCCAATAACAACATCTAAACCCAGTTACTAGTAGCTCCTGTGGTAGCCAGACTAAGACCCAATCCTAACATCTAAACCCAGTCACTAGTAGCTGCTGTGGTAGCCAGACTAAGACCCAATAACAACATCTAAACACAGTCACTAGTAGCTGCTGTGGTAGCCAGACTAAGACCCAATAACAACATCTAAACCCAGTCACTAGTAGCTCCTGTGGTAGCCAGACTAAGACCCAATGATAACATCTAATCCCAATCACTCACTTGTGCTTCTAGTTCTGACAGTGCAGTAATATCTAACAGTAATCTAACAATTCAACAACTACCTAATACACACAAATCTAAGAAAAGGGATGGAATAACAATATATACAAATAAATATACTGTATGGATGAGCGATGACCGACTGGCATAGGCAAGATGCAATAAATAGTATAAAATACAGTATATACATATGGGATGAGTAATGCAAGATATTAAGTAAACATTATTAAAGTGGCATAATTCAAGTGACTAGTGATCCATTTATTAAACAGGCCAATAATATCACGTCTGTATATAGGCAGCAGCCTCTCTGTGTTAGGGATGGCTGTTTAACAGTCTGATGGCCTTGAGATAGAAGCTGTTTTTCAGTTTCTCGGTCCCAGCTTTGATGCACCTGTACTGACCTGGCCTTCTGGATGGTAGCGGGGTGAAAAGGCAGTGGCTCGGGTGGTTGTTGTCCTTGATGATCTTTTTGGCCTTCCGGTGACATCGGTTGCTGTAGGTACCCTGGAGGGCAGGTAGTTTGAACCCGGTGATGCATTGTGCAGACCGCACCACCATCTCAATTGTGCATCTGTAAAACGTTGTGAGGGATTTAGGTGACAAGCCAAATGTCTTCAGCCTCCTGAGGTTGTTGCATCTTCTTCACAGCACTGTCTGTGTGGGTGGACCATTTCAGTTTGTCTGTGATGTGCACTCTGAGGAACTTAAAACTTTCCACCTTCTCCACTGCTGTCCCGTCGATGTGGATAGGGGGGTGCTCCATCTGCTGTTTCCTGAAGTCCACGATCATCTCCTTTCTTTTGTTGTGGTTGAGTGAGAGGTTATTTTCCTGAAACCACACTCACGAGTGCCCTCACCTCCTCCCTGTAGGCTGCCTCGTCGTTGTTGGTAATCAAGCCCACTGCCGTTGTGTCGTCCGCAAGCTTCATGATTGAGTTGGAGTTGTGCATGGTCACGCAGTCATGGGTGAACATGGAGTACAGGCGGGGGCTGAGAATGCACCCTTGTGGGATCAGCAAAGTGGAGATGTTGTTTCTTACCTTCACCATCTGGGTGCGGCCCGCAGGAAGTCCAGGACCCAATGGCACAGGGTGGGTTTGAGACCCAGGGCCTCAAGCTTAATGATGAGCTTGGAGGGTACTATGGTGTTGAATGCTGAGCTGTAGTCAATGAACAGCATTCTTACATAGGTATTCCTCTTGTCCAGATGGGATAGGGCAGTGTGATGGCGATTGCATCGTCTGTGGACCTATTGGTACGGTATGCAAATTGAAGGGGGTCTAGGATGGCAGTTATGGTGGAGGTGATATGATCCTTGACTAGTCTCTCAAAGCTCTTCATAATGACAGAAGTGAGTGCTACGGGGCGATAGTCATTTAGTTCAGGTACAGAAACAATGGTGGCCATGTTGAAGCATGTGTGGACAGCAGACTGGGATAGGGAGAGATTGAATATGTCTGTGAACACACCAGCCAGCTGGTCTGCACATGCTCTGAGGACGCGGCTAGGGATGCCGTCTGAGCCGGCAGCTTTGCGAGGGTTAACAAGTTTAAATGTCTTACTCACACTGGCCACAGAGAAGGAGATGGAGGGCCCACAGTCCTTGGTAGCGGGCCGCGTCGGTGGCACTGTATTATCCTCAAAGCGGGTAAAGAAGATGTTTAGTTTCTCTGGAAGCAAGACGTCGGTGTCCGTGACGTTTCCTGGTTTTCTTTTTGTAGTCCGTGAGTGGCCGTAGCCCCTGCCACATACGTTTTGTGTCTGAGCCATTGAATTGCGACTCCACTTTGTCCCTATACCGACGTTTCGCTTGTTTGATTGCCTTGCGGAGGGAATAACTACACTGTTTGTATTCAGACATGTTCCCACTCATCTTTCCATCGTTAAATGCGGTGGTTCACGCTTTCAGTTTTGCATGAATGCCGCCATCTATCCACGGTTTCTGGTTAGGGTAGGTTTTAATAGTCACAGTGGGTACATCATCTCAAACACACATCCTTATGAACTCACTAATCAAATCAGCGTACAACTCGCTATTATTCTCTGATTTAATTTGATTAGATTTTATTTGGATCTCTTTTAGTCCCCAGTTGGACTAATCTTCCAAGAGTCCTTAAACTTTAAAATACAATTTATAATACGAACACATTTCCACATATAACACACTATTACAAACATACATAATATACTAACATAATGACCCAATAAATACTCAATCTAAAAAAATATTGATTCTTCATCTACTATAGTCCCACAACATTTCTATATATTATATTTAAATTGTTTTAAAATAATGTTTAAATGTATATATTGAAAGGTTTCTGGTATGCTCAGTTAATTTATTCAATTTCTTTATTGCTCTAAATCGAAATGTTCTTTTGCTATTATTCTCTGAGGCTGCCTGGAACATTTCCCAGTCCGCGTGATCAAAACAATCTAGAAGCGTGGATTCCGATTGGTCATACCAGCGTTGAATAGTTCTCGTCCCGGGTACATCCTGTTTGAGTTTCTGCCTATAGGTCGGGGGAAGCAAAATTAAGTTATGGTCAGATTTACGAAAGGGAGGGTGGGGGAGGGCCTTGTATGCATCGCAGAAGTTAGAGTAGCAGTGATCCAGTGTATTGTTCACACGAGTGCTACAATCAATATGCTGATAGAATTTAGGTAGGCTTGTTCTCAAATTTGCTTAGTTAAAATCCCCAGCTACAATAAATGCAGCCTCAGGATATATGGTTTCCAGTTTGCGTAGAGTCCAGTGAAGTTCCTTGAAGGCCGCCGTGGTATCGGCTTGAGGGGGGATATACACGGTGGTGACAATAACCGGCAAGAAATCTCTTGGGAGATAATATGGTCGGCATTTGATATTGAGTAATTCTAGGTCAGGTGAACAAAGGACTTGAGTTCCTGTATGTTGTTACGATTACACCATGAGTCGTTAATCATGAAGCACGTTTATTTCTGTAGGCACGCCGCATAAAGAATCCCGGTGGCTGTACCGTCTCCGAAAACATATCCCGAGAGAGCCATGTTTCCGTGAAATAGAGTATGTTACTATCCCTGATGTCTCTCTGGAAGGCAACCCTTGCCCTAATTTTGTCTACCATGTTATCTAGAGACTGGACATTGGGGAGTAATATACTCGGAAGCGTCCGGTGTTGTGCATGCCACCGAATTCTGACCAAGAGGCCGTTCCATCTACCTCTTCTGCAGCGACGTTGTTTTGGGTCGGCCTCTGAGATCAGATCAAATGCCCTTAGTGGTGGTGCGAACAAAGGATCCGCTTCGGGAAAGTCGCATTCCTGGTCGTAATGTTGGTAAGTTGACGTCGCTCTGATATCCAATGGTTCCTCCCAGCTGTATGTAATAACACTTAAGATTTTCTGTGTTATGAAAGAAATAATAGATTAAAAAACTAAGTACTGTATAGTTTCTTAAGGACTAAAAAGGAGGTGACCCTATCTGTCTGCGCCATCTTGCTATTGAGCCAGACTAAGACCCAATCCTAACATCTAAAGCCAATCACTAGTAGCTCTTGTGGTAGCCAAACTAAGACCCAATCAAAACATCTAAAGCCAATCACTAGTCATCTCACTACTGCTGAATGTAAGGCTCTAGAATCCTACCCAGCTTTTCTCCATCCCTCCATCCATGACTCTCTTTAGTCATCTCTTCATTTGCCTAATGGCTAGTGGTATTTTAAGATGAGGTTGACTTGAGTTCACTTTCAGTTCTCCTGAAAGACCTTTACCCGGTCCGTCTCTGTTCTGTTTCCCTACATCATACATCCCTCAGCCTTTAGTCTCCTCTCCCTTACTCCGTTACCCTTCCTGTGCTCACACAATCCACCCTGTCGTCATTCTCTAATTTCTGTAACAGAAGCCTTGACCTCTTCCATTGCTTCCATTGCCTGTTCTGACTGAGCTCAGCAGCCAATAAGAGGCTTGCTAAACCCTGCACGCTGCCAACCCTGGAGATGACCAACTTTTTAAACTCACTGACACTTGGATTCAAGAATTTGTTCTCATCTGCTCAAGATGCTGCAACTTTCTATTCTAACGTTACGTGACTCGTGTATATATTAATGATTAATTTATAAACCCAGCAAGTATTTAGGCCTTTTTTTATGAAGTATGTCAGTGGTAACCCAAAACAACCCTTGGCTCAAGGAGAGCTTTAAAGTGACACGTCTCTCTTTATTTTGTACCCCCTCCCCCCAGAATGCTACCACTAGAATAAACTCTAGAGACAAAATCTGACCTTGCCTTGAAGAGAAATTCTGAATAAATGTTACAGATGTAATTTATTCCCTTCAGGCAAGCCCACTACCTGTACCATATGTAAATCTCACACATTGCTGTGTCTTAAAGTGCATGTACTGTAGTCCCTTTGCACTTATATAAAACATATTCAGAAATCATCCACCACTTCTACTGTAAGACAAGATCACATTGTTTTAGCTGTTCAGCTCCATTTCCTGTCTGACCGTCATTGTGAAACACAGAATAAACTCCTTCTTTCCTCTGGTTACTTATCATCTGTCACAGAGGAGCAGGAGAGACAGAGAGGTGAAAAACCTGGGATGAAAATATATGAATTGGCTCATAAAAGTGAGCCTGATTAAATTAAGAAGATAATTGGATTTGTCTAAGTGTGAGTGTAATAAAAAAAAAGTCTGATTCGCTGTGATGAAATGGCCTGATTTAGATGTAGTCGTTTGGCTTGGCAGATTTGATGTGATTGGGAGGATGGGGGATAGGGTGGGAGGGGTGTTGGTTCAGTGAAATTATAAAGTCTACGGAAATGGAACACTTGCACATGGCAAACCAGTGGTGACACATTACAGCTCAGTGAGTTTCATCTTCACACTCGGTTTCGCTACCTGGGCAGAATGCTCTAGGTGTTGATCTGTCACATGTATTAACAGTATGTCTGCTCTGAGGTCTTCATTAAAGAGCCGTCTCACTGTGGTGTTGAATATGCTTTTGAGGACCAATTCAATTAATTTCAAGGGGCTTTATTGGCATGGGAAACATGTGTTAACATTGCCAAAGCAAGTGAGGTAGATAATATACAAAAGTGAAATAAACAATAAAAATTAACAGTAAACATTACACATAAGAAGTTTCAAAACAATAAAGCCATTACAAATGTCATATTATGTATATATAAAGTGTTGTAACAATGTACAAATGGTTAAAGTACACAAGGGAAAATAAATAAGCATAAATATGGGTTGTATTTACAATGGTGTTTGTTCTTCACTGGTTGCCCTTTTCTTGTGGCAACAGGTCACAAATCTTGCTGCTGTGATGGCACACTGTGGAATTTTGGTTTGTTTTCAAATTCTTTGTGGATCTGTGTATTCTGAGGGAAATATGTGTCTCTAATATGGTCATACATTGGGCAGGAGGATAGGAAGTGCAGCTCAGTTTCCACCTCATTTTGTGGGCAGCGTGCACATAGCCTGTCTTTTCTTGAAAGCCATGTCTGCCTACGGCAGCCTTTCTCAATAGCCATGAGTCTGTACATAGTCAAAGCTTTCCTTAAGTTTGGGTCAGTCACAGTGGTCAGGTATTCTGCCACTCTCTGTTTAGGGCCAAATAGCATTCTAGTTTGCTTTGTTAATTCTTTTCAATGTGCCAAGTAATTATCTTTTTGTTTTCTCATGATTTGCTTGGGTCTAATTGTGCTGCTGTCATTGGTCTCTCTGGGGTGTGTTTGTGTTTGTGAACAGAGTCCCAGGACCAGCTTGCTTAGGGGAATCTTCTCCAGGTTAATCTCTCTGTAGGTGATGGCTTTGTTATGGAAGGTTTGGGAATCGCTTCCTTTTAGGTGGTTGTAGAATTTAACGGCTATTTTCTGGATTTTGATAATTAGTGGGTATCGGCCTAATTCTGCTCTGCATGCATTATTTGGTGTTCTACATTTTACACGGAGGATATTTTTGCAGAATTCTGCATGCAGAGTCTCAATTTGGTGTTTGTCCCATTTTGTGAAATCGTGGTTGGTGAGTGGACCCCAGACCTCACAACCATAAAGGGCAATGGGTTCAAAGTATTTTTAGCCAGATCCTAATTGATATGTTGAATTTTATATTCCTTTTGATGGCATAGAATGCCCTTATTGCCTTGTCTCTCATATCGTTCACAGCTTTGTGGAAGTTACTTGTGGCGCTGATGTTTAGGCCAAGGTATGTATAGTTTTTTGTGTGCTCTAGGGCAACGGTGTCTAGATGGAATTTGTATTTGTGGTCCTGGCGACTGGACCTTTTTTGGAACTCCATTATTTTGGTCTTCCTGAGATGTACTGTCAGGGCCCAGGTCTGGCAGAATCTGTGTAGCATATCTAGGTGCTGCTGTAGGCCCTCCTTGGTTGGTGACAGAAGCACCAGATCATCAGCAAACAGTAGACATTTGACTTCAGATTCTAGTAGGGTGCTGCAGAGTTTTCTAGTGCCTGCGCCAATTTGTTGATATATATGTTGAAGAGGGTGGGGCTTAAGCTGTGTGTTATTTGCCAATTTTATCCGCACACTTGTTGTTTGTGTACATGGATTTTATAATGTTGTATGTTTTACCCCCAACACCACTTTCCATCAATTTGTAAAGCAGACCCTCATGCCAAAATGAGTCGAAGGCTTTTTTGAAATCAACAAAGCATGAGAAGACTTTGCCTTTGTTTTGGTTTGTTTGGTTGTCAATTAGGGTGTGCAGGGTGAATACATGGTCTGTTGTACGGTAATTTGGTAAAAAGCCAATTTGACATTTGCTCAGGACATTGTTTTCATTGCGGAAATGTACGAGTCTGCTGTTAATGATAATGCAGAGGATTTTCCCATGGTTGCTGTTGACGCATATCCCACGGTAGTTATTGGGGTCAAAATTGTCTCCACTTTTGTGGATTGGGGTGATCAGTCCTTTGTTCCAAATATTGGGGAAGATGCCAGACCTAAGGATGATGTTAAAACTTCTTATGGCTGAGATCCCGTTAACGGGATCGACTTGACAACAGCCAGTGAAAGTGCAGGGCGCCAAATTCAAACAGCAGAAATCTCATACTTAAATTTCCTCAAACATACAAGTATTTTACACCATTTTAAAGATACACTTGTTGTAAATCCAGCCACAGTATCCGATTTCAAAAAGGCTTTACGACGAAAGCACACCAAACGATTATGTTAGGTCAGTACCTAGTCACAGAAAAACACAGCCATTTTTCCAGCCAAAGAGAGGAGTCACAAAAAGCAGAAAGAGAGATAAAATTAATCACTAACCTTTGATGATCTTCTTCAGATGACACTCATAGGACTTCATGTTACACAATACATGTATGTTAGATAAAGTTCATATTTATATCCAAAAATCTTAGTTTACTTTGGCGCGTTATGTTCAGTAATGTTTTGCCTCCATAACATCCGGTGATTTTGCAGAGAGCCACATCAATTTACAGAAATACTCATAATAAACATTGATAAAAGATACAAGTATTATACATGGAACTTTTGATAAACTTCTCCTTAATGCAACCGCTGTGTCAGATTTCCCAAAAACTTTACGGAAAAAGCAAGCCATGCTATAATCTGAGTACAGCGCTCAGAGCCCAAACAAGCCATACAGATATCCGCCATGTTATGGAGTCAACAGAAGTCAGAAACAGTATTATAAATATTCACTTACCTTTGATGATCTTCATCAGAATGCACTCCCAGGAATCCCAGTTCCACAATAAATGTTTGTTTTGTTCGATAACGTCCATAATTTATGTCCAAATACCTCCTTTTTGTTCGCGCGTTTAGTTCCAAAATCCAAATT
Organism: Salvelinus namaycush; assembly: GCF_016432855.1. NCBI lineage: Eukaryota > Metazoa > Chordata > Actinopteri > Salmoniformes > Salmonidae > Salvelinus > Salvelinus namaycush. Next base: position 34,756,033 of record NC_052340.1, on the reverse strand, counting down.
GATGACGCGCAGGTCAGACGAAAAGTAAAAAAATTCCATTACAGTTCGTAGAAACATGTCAAACGATGTATAGAATCAATCTTTAGGATGGTTTTTAACATAAATCTTCAATAATGTTTCAACCGGAGAATTCCTTTGTCTTCAGAAATGCGATGGAACGCAGGTCGCAATCACGGGAGCGCGTGTGGTCAGCTCATGCCAGACACCTGACTCAAAGAGCTCTCCTTCCCTGATTCTTCACAGTAGAAGCATCAAACAAGGTTGTAAAGACTATTGACATCTAGTGGAAGCCTTAGGAAGTGTAATATGACCCCAAAGACACTGTATATTGGATAGGCAAACCAACAAACCTCAGATTTTCCACTTCCTTGTTGGGTTTTTTCTCAGGTTTTTGCCTGCCATATGAGTTTTGCTATACTCACAGACATCATTCAAACAGTTTTAGAAACTTCAGAGTGTTTTCTATCCAAATCTACTAATAATATGCATATCTAAGCTTCTGGGCTTGAGTAGCAGGCAGTTTACTCTGGGCACCTTATTCAACCAAGCTACTCAATACTGCCCCCAGCCATAAGAAGTTAAAGAGTTTTAGTATAGCCAATTGGAATTTGTTGTCTATTGGGGTTCCAAGTATTGGGGAAGATGCCAGAGCTAAGAATGATGTTAAAGAGTTTTAGTATAGCTAATTGGAATTTGTTCTCTCTCTCTCTCTCTCTCTCTCTCTCTCTCTCTCTCTCTCGTTCTCTCGTTGATAATGAAGATGATGATAATCAATGTGAGGTATGATCTTGGTGGTCTTTTTATTTATCTATCCAGCCATATATCCATCCAATTTGCATAGCAAGTTGGTGTGTTCTAATGTGGTAGATTTTAATGTGGTTTAGTTTAAGTCCTGTGTGGCTCAGTTGGTACAGCATGGCGCTTGCAACGGCAAGGTTGTGGGATTGATTCACACGGGGGACCAGTGTAAAAAAACGATGAAAATGTACATAGGTGTTCCTTTTGTCCAGGTGTGTAAGGGCAGTGTGGAGTGCAATAGAGATTGCATCATCTGTGGATCTGTTGGTGTGGTATGCAAATTGGAGTGGGTCCAGGGTTTCTGGGATAATGGTGTTGATGTGAGCAATGACCAGCCTTTCAAAGCATTTCCTGGCTACAGAAGTGAGTACTACGGGTCGGTAGTCCTTTAGGCAGGTTACCTTAGTGTTCTTGGGTACAGGGACTACGGTGGTCTGCTTGAAACTGTATGCTGTCGCTCTGGATAAGTGAGTTTGTAAAATTTATTTGAGGAGGGACTTGATTGATTATTCTCTTGCCTCATTTTAATGTGGATGGGACAGTTACGTACAATATGTTGATGTGTGTTACTGCTTATTGTAGAGATTTCCCCAGAAGGCAGATGAGGGTCTAGGCTGGATGAGTACCTCTTCATGTAGCAGTTGTATAGTGTTGACTTGGAGCTCTAGGGCCTTTCTATCACTCATTCATCACACCCTGGGGCCTGGCTATCTCTACTTCAACCTCACCCTGGGGCCTGGCTATCACTCATTCATCACACCCTGGGGCCTGGCTATCTCTACTTCAACCTCACCCTGGGGCCTGGCTATCTCTACTTCAACCTCACCCTGGGGCCTGGCTATCACTCATTCATCACACCCTGGGGCCTGGCTATCTCTACTTCAACCTCACCCTGGGGCCTGGCTATCACTCATTCATCACACCCTGGGGCCTGGCTATCTCTACTTCAACCTCACCCTGGGGCCTGGCTATCACTCATTCATCACACCCTGGGGCCTGGCGATCTCTACTTCAACCTCACCCTGGGGCCTGGCTATCACTCCTTCATCACACCCTGGGGCCTGGCTATCACTCCTTCATCACATCATGGGGCCTGGCTATCTCTCATTCATCACACCCTGGGGCCTGGCTATCTCTACTTCAACCTCACCCTGGGGCCTGGCTATCACTCATTCATCACACCCTGGGGCCTGGCTATCTCTACTTCAACCTCACCCTGGGGCCTGGCTATCACTTATTCATCACACCCTGGGGCCTGGCTATCTCTACTTCAACCTCACCCTGGGGCCTGGCTATCACTCATTCATCACACCCTGGGGCCTGGCTATCTCTACTTCAACCTCACCCTGGGGCCTGGCTATCACTCCTTCATCACACCCTGGGGCCTGGCTATCACTCCTTCATCACATCCTGGGGCCTGGCTATCTCTCATTCATCACACCCTGGGGCCTGGCTATCTCTACTTCAACCTCACCCTGGGGCCTGGCTATCACTCCTTCATCTCACCATGGGGCCTGGATATCACTCCTTCATCACATCCTGGGGCCTGGCTATCTCTCATTCATCACACCATGGGGCTTGGCTATCACTCCTTCATCTCACCATGGGGCCTGGCTATCTCTACTTCATCTCACCCTGGGGCCTGGCTATCACTCCTTCATCTCACCCTGGGGCCTGGCTATCACTCCTTCATCTCACCCTGGGGCCTGGCTATCACTCCTTCATCTCACCCTGGGGCCTGGCTACTACTCCTTCATCTCACCCTGGGGCCTGGCTATCACTCCTTCATCTCACCCTGGGGCCTGACTATCACTCCTTCATCTCACCCTGGGGCCTGGCTATCACTCCTTCATCTCACCCTGGGGCCTGGCTATCACTCCTTCATCTCACCCTGGGGCCTGGCTATCACTCCTTCATCTCACCCTGGGGCCTGGCTACTACTCCTTCATCTCACCCTGGGGCCTGGCTACCACTCCTTCATCTCACCCTGGGGCCTGACTATCACTCCTTCATCTCACCCTGGGGCCTGGCTATCACTCCTTCATCTCACCCTGGGGCCTGGCTATCACTCCTTCATCTCACCCTGGGGCCTGGCTATCACTCCTTCATCTCACCCTGGGGCCTGACTATCACTCCTTCATCTCACCCTGGGGCCTGACTATCACTCCTTCATCTCACCCTGGGGCCTGGCTATTACTCCTTCATCTCACCCTGGGGCCTGGCTATCACTCCTTCATCTCACCCTGGGGCCTGGCTATCACTCCTTCATCTCACCCTGGGGCCTGGCTATCACTCCTTCATCTCACCCTGGGGCCTGGCTACTACTCCTTCATCTCACCCTGGGGCCTGGCTATCACTCCTTCATCTCACCCTGGGGCCTGACTATCACTCCTTCATCTCACCCTGGGGCCTGGCTATCACTCCTTCATCTCACCCTGGGGCCTGGCTATCACTCCTTCATCTCACCCTGGGGCCTGGCTATTACTCCTTCATCTCACCCTGGGGCCTGGCTATCACTCCTTCAAGGGTGTAATGACCCAATACAGGGTCTCCACACATAGACACGCATTCACTTACACACACACTCATGTACGCACACACACATACACACACACACACACACACACCTCAACCCCCGCCCTCTACAAAGACACACCTCAACCCCCACCCTCCACATATACACCTCAACCACCACCTCCAGTCAGACACACCTCCACCCCCCACCTCCACACACACACCTCAACCCCCACCCTCCACATACACACCTCAACCCCCCCCTACACGCCGACAAACCTCAACCCCCACCCTCCAGACAGACACTTCAACCCCCACCTCCACACACACACCTCAGCCCCCACCCTCCAGACAGATACACCTCAACCCCCCCCTCCACGCCGACACACCTCAACCCCCACCCTCCAGACAGACACACCTCAACCCCCACCTCCAGACAGACACACCTCCACCCCCCACCTCGACACAGACACACCTCAACCCCCAACCTCTAGACAGACACACCTCAACCCCCCCCCTCCACACACACACCTCAACCCCCACCCTCCAGACAGACATACCTTAACCCCCCCCCTCCCCACAGACACACCTCAACCCCCAACCTCTAGACAGACACACCTCCACCCCCCACCTCGACACAGACACACCTCAACCCCCACCCTCCAGACAGAAACACCTCAACCCCCACCCTCCAGACAGACATACCTTAACCCCCCCCTTCCCACAGACACACCTCAACCCCCAACCTCTAGACAGACACACCTCCACCCCCCACTCCCCACAGACACACCTCAACCCCCACCCTCCAGACAGACACACCTCAACCCCCACCCTCCAGACAGACACACCTTAACCCCCCCACCCTCCAAACAGACACACCTCATCCCCCCCTCCAGACAGACACACCTCAACCCCCTCCCTCCACACAGACACACCTCAACCCCCCCAGGGGACCAGGTGTTAATTACAGGCTAATCCATACAGCACACTAAATGATGGCCCTATGGTGTGACTGTAGCTTATGGTCATTACAGCCCAGTGATAGATGTGATAAATGCTTTAGCCATCCCAGCTTTTTTACCACATGTGGGTCTCCTGTCTCTTTACGACAGACAGACAGACAGACAGACAGACAGACAGACAGACAGACAGACAGACAGACAGACAGACAGACAGACAGACAGACAGACAGACAGACAGACAGACAGACAGACAGACAGACAGACAGACAGACAGACAGACAGACAGACAGACAGACAGACAGACAGACAGACAGACAGACAGACAGAGACAGACAGACAGACAGCTGACCTGGCAGTGTAGCTATGTTGTGAAGAGTTTAATTACCAGACAGGTGAGCTTTGCAGAGCAGGCATAGCTTTAACTTCATTATCATCATCCTCATCATGTTTGCAGTGTGTGTGTCAGCTTGCCTATGTGTGTGTATGCATGTGTGTGTTTCCTCCTCTTTCCTCTGCCGTGTGTGAGAAACTGGGAGTACTTTGGCCTGTAATTGTAATCTCCAGGGGTGAGGAGGGTCTGCATCTCTGAAGTCTATCCCCTCTGGTATTAAAGGCACTCTTTACAGGGACACACATTCTCCCATTAATCACTTCACACCAAGTCAATTAAATTTACACAACAGCACTCTTCTCTCTCTCTCTCTCTCTCTCTCTCTCTCTCTCTCTCTCTCTCTCTCTCCCTTTCTCTCTCTCTCTCTCTCTGCTCCCAATGGGTCGTTAAAAACGACCATGTATATAATGAAGATTGGAAAATCACTAACTGTGTACTGTAGCTGTTAGGGGGTGTGCTTGATACTGGAAAAAAGAGATGGAGAGAAAGGAGAAGTGGAGGTGGAGGATTTACTGTTGAAGAAATAACCATGTTAAAAAGGTTTTGTAATTTTGTGGATGAAATGCGTCATTTAACTTGAAACAAATTTGTCCACAGTTCTGTGGTGTTGTAATTAGAATGGGGTGGTGGAGCTTTTGATGAAAGAGGGGTGTTAGGCTGAGCAAATATCCGCTTTACTCTCTGCAGCACTTGCTACAGCCCACACTTTATCACTTTGAGCAGCAATAACAACAACAGAGCAACAAAAAAAACATAAACATTTTAGCCCAGTACCATAGACGTGTTCAGCCCCATTTGTTACGTTCAGAGAGGTTGAAGTTGGTAGAATGCAGACTGAATTTCATTGGCAGTTGACTTTGTAGCTCCTCAGCTGTTGACTCTTGTGTTAAGAAGCATTTGGAGTCAGCCAGAGATGACTGGCAGGATGTGAGCAGTCAATAAGATAGAAAGTGTTGGTTTTATTTGTGTCATGGGAGTGTTGCAGCTGTGAGAATTACACTTCATCTAACACCTCACACTGTCAGTAAACACTTCCATTTCACTGTGAAACCTTCCATGATGATTGATAGCGAGGTTCAAGAACAGTCTCAGAGGAGAAGAGGTGTAGAAAGCAGGAAGGAGATCAATAGGAAAGAGATATGAGTGAAAAGACAATCAGAGAGTACATATCTGGGTTCTTCTCTGAAGGGAACACTTTCTGCTGTCTATGCGAGGAGTGTGTATGATGGTGTGTGTTTGTGTTTGTGTTTGTGTGCATGTGTGTATGTGCTACTCCTAATGGCCTTTTAGAACCCAGAGACCCATTTTCCCCAGGGCACCTCACCTCTCTCCCTCCATAACTCCATGTGTGTGACAGTCGTTGTTCTGGAGTCGTCAATCACAAAAATCCCACTGCTCGAAGCACTGCTGAGTCACTACTCACCCCAAGAAACCCACTTCCACGGGTTACTCCTTTGTCCCATATGACATCATCAACCATGTATGAAGTGCTTTGACAAGTCTGTGTGTCTATGTGTGTGTACACCTGGGTGTTTGCTTTCACATTGCACTTCAAGAAAAGTGTCCTGTCTAAAGCTCCTCCAGCGACTGCTGCTCTGCACTTAACCTCGCTTAGCCTTCAGTCTCATACAGAGAGTACACTGCATCCTTCATGGTCTGCTGTCACTCTGTCTTCATCATTTTCAATGGCTGAGCCTATTGCTGTGAACAAGATGAACACAGGAAAAACATTGTCGGATGAAAATATGTTTCAAATAACTTTTTCTTTCAAAAGCTGAGGCTCGAAAACAAGTCATTGGTGATGGATCTACATCATGTATCTGCTTTTGGAATACAAATTCAGCCCAATAATTTATAATTCAAGTTTGTCATTCTCATAACACATTTTACCTAATTTTCTATCTCCCTCATTCTCATTCTCTCCTTACTCTCTGTCTTGTTTCACAGAAATCCCTCTTTCTATTCAGCAGGCGCTCACATTCCAGAATTGGTTAAAGAAGAACATGACTGTTTCCCGGCAGTCAAATTTCTACTACCTCCCTGGGGAGAGAGAGAGGTAGAGGCAGGGAGAGAGAGGGGTAGAGGCAGGGAGAGAGAGAGGTAGAGGCAGGGAGAGAGAGGGGTAGAGAAAGGGAGAGAGAGGGGTAGAGGCAGGGAGAGAGAGGGGTAGAGGCAGGGAGAGAGAGAGGTAGAGGCAGGGAGAGAGAGAGGTAGAGGCAGGGAGAGAGAGAGGTAGAGGCAGGGAGAGAGAGAGGTAGAGGAAGGGAGAGAGAGAGGTCAAGCCAGGGAGAGAGAGAGGTAGAGGCAGGGAGAGAGAGGGGTAGAGGCAGGGAGAGAGAGAAGTAGAGACAGGGAGAGAGAGAGGTAGAGGCAGGGAGAGAGAGAGGTAGAGGCAGGGAGAGAGAGAGGTCGAGGCAGGGAGAGAGAGGGGTAGAGGCAGGGAGAGAGAGAGGTCGAGGCAGGGAGAGAGAGAGGTAGAGGCGGGGAGAGAGAGAGGTAGAGGCAGGGAGAGAGAGAGGTAGAGGCAGGGAGAGAGAGAGGTAGAGGCAGGGAGAGAGAGGGGTAGAGGCAGGGAGAGAGAAGGGCAGAGGCAGGGAGAGAGAGAGGTAGAGGCAGGGAGAGAGAGGGGTAGAGGCAGGGAGAGAGAGGGGTAGAGGCAGGGAGAGAGAGAGGTCGAGGCAGGGAGAGAGAGATAGAGGCAGGGAGAGAGAGAGGTAGAGGCAGGGAGAGAGAGGTAGAGGCAGGGAGAGAGAGAGGTAGAGGCAGGGAGAGAGAGAGGTAGAGGCAGGGAGAGAGAGAGGTAGAGGCAGGGAGAGAGAGAGAGAGAGGGGTAGAGGCAGGGAGAGAGAGAGAGGGGTAGAGGCAGGGAGAGAGAGGGGTAGAGGCAGGGAGAGAGAGAGGTTGAGGCAGGGAGAGAGAGAGGTCGAGGCAGGGAGAGAGAGAGGTAGAGGCAGGGAGAGAGAGAGAGAGGTAGAGGCAGGGAGAGAGATGGGTAGAGGCAGGGAGAGAGAGGGGTAGAGGCAGGGAGAGAGAGAGGTAGAGGCAGGGAGAGAGAGAGGTAGAGGCAGGGAGAGAGAGGGGTAGAGGCAGGGAGAGAGAGGGGTAGATGCAGGGAGAGAGAGGGGTAGAGGCAGGGAGAGAGAGGGGTAGAGGCAGGGAGAGAGAGGGGTAGAGGCAGGGAGAGAGAGGGGTCGAGGCAGGGAGAGAGAGAGGTCGAGGCAGGGAGAGAGAGAGGTCGAGGCAGGGAGAGAGAGAGGTCGAGGCAGGGAGAGAGAGAGGTAGAGGCAGGGAGAGAGAGAGGTCGAGGCAGGGAGAGAGAGAGGTAGAGGCAGGGAGAGAGAGGGGTCGAGGCAGGGAGAGAGAGAGGTCGAGGCAGGGAGAGAGAGAGGTAGAGGCAGGGAGAGAGAGAGGTAGAGGCAGGGAGAGAGAGAGGTAGAGGCAGGGAGAGAGAGAGGTCGAGGCAGGGAGAGAGAGGTCGAGGCAGGGAGAGAGAGAGGTCGAGGCAGGGAGAGAGAGAGGTAGAGGCAGGGAGAGAGAGAGGTAGAGGCAGGGAGAGAGAGGGGTAGAGAGATGAAAGAGAGGGATATAAAGAAGCAAATAAGATCATAAATGTCCCATCATTCACTCTGTTGAATGTTGGCTGACTGTATCTCTTTTCTAGTTTGAACTCTCTTCCTCTGTGGTTTCTATGTTACGGTGGATGTGAAATGGATGTGAAATGGATGAGAAGACTTAGGGTGCTTCATTGGGTGTTTGATTTAGGCTGTGTGGTTTAAGTGCATTTGATTTGGTCTGTTCCTTTCATTTAGACTGTTTGATTTGGTCTGCTCCTTTCATTTAGACTGTTTGATTTGGTCTGCTCCTTTCATTTAGACTGTTTGATTTGGTCTGCTCCTTTCATTTAGACTGTTTGATTTGGTCTGTTCCTTTCATTTAGACTGTTTGATTTGGTCTGCTCCTTTCATTTAGACTGTTTGATTTGGTCTGCTCCTTTCATTTAGACTGTTTGATTTGGTCTGCTCCTTTCATTTAGACTGTTTGATTTGGTCTGCTCCTTTCATTTAGACTGTTTGATTTGGTCTGCTCCTTTCATTTAGACTGTTTGATTTGGTCTGTATCTCTCTCTCTGTCTCTCTCTCTCTCTCAATTCAATTCAATTCAAGGGGCTTTATTGGCATGGGAAACATGTGTTAACATTGCCAAAGCAAGTGTCTCTCTCTGTCTCTCGCTCTCTCTGTCTCTCTCTCTCTCTCTCTCTCTCTGTCTCTCTCTCTCCGTCTCTCTCTCTCTGTCTCTCGCTCTCTCTCTCTCTGTCTCTCTGTCTCTCGCTCTCTCTCTTTCTCTCGCTCTCTCTCTTTCTCTCTCTCGTCTCGCTCTCTCTGTGCATAGCCACTTACCTCTTGACATATGACAAGCTTGGCAGATTCTCCTCAAATGGACTCTCGGATGTTACATTTGTGATTGCAGGGAATGACACAATTAAAATTGAACTGAAATAAAATAATGTAATTAATCATATGGTAAGAAGCTGGTGGTTAATTGTAATATTGACAAATTAACTGCTGCAGCTGCTTCTGCTCAGAACAATGTCGGCTAATTAGCCACTGCTCATTAGATACATGTTGATTGGGCGAGGGGCTGGGAGAGCTCTAATGTGATTGGTTAAGGGGCTGAGTGTGATCTAGTGGGATGTCACTGGATCTGTTGAGGAGATATAGGAATTTCATTGCTCCAGGAAAGAAGTTGCCCTTTGGCAAAGATTTAGCATCAGCTTAATCACCCCAAATCATAACCTTAACCATTGCATGGGGAATGTCAAAACTGATCTTTGATTAGTGTCTAGGGGCAGTTTCAGGACATGGCTGGGAGATTTCCTGGTATCCTGCAAGGCATCAGAGATCAGATCAAATCATGGGAATGAGATGAAAGTAAATGAAGTTAAAGAAGGTCAGTGATAAGTCTCCTGTTCTCATTCTCTAATAATGTAATAAAGACAGTCAGAGAAAGAGAGAGAGAGAGAGAGAGAGAGGAGGGTTTTATTATATTCCCAGCACTGTCTTTCTCTCTCTTTCTATCTTCCTCTCTCTCTCTCCCTCCCTCTCTCTCCCTCCCTCTCTCTCTCTCTCTCTCTCTCTCAGACCCTTTCCCTTCCCCTCATAGCTCATCCACATGGTCGTTTAAGAAGCGGCTTAGTCAGTATTACTGTATAGAGGTGACACATTCCTCCATCTTCATTTCAGTGGTGAACGAGAGTTCAGTCCCCATGCGCCTCTGACTTCCTGTTAATGGAACCAAAACCACCCTGGCTCTCATACAGAAAGGAAGGCAAGCATGCAGGGAGATGGGTTAGCCTTTGTGAACCGGCCTAGTATTGTCATATTGAAATTGAAGTGTAATATATTTCAAGGACAGTGGGATATACTGTATGGTGTGTAGCCAAAAGGAGAGCTGAACCAGGACTTGACAGACAATGACTCCATAAGGGGAAAGATGCTGATGCAGCTGGGTGCAGTCTTCCATGTTCCTGTCTCATCTTGTAATATATACACACACACAGTCTTGTTTCACTAACCTTGTGGGGACACACAATTGATTTCCATTCAAAATCCTATTTTCCCTAACCCCTAACCCTAAACCTAATCCTAACACACACAAAAGCACACACACTTGCAAGTCCACACCCCCTAAACATGGACAGAACACACACACATACAATTATGTATACACCCACACGCACAAAACAACCGTTATAAATCAGGCATCAACTAGGCTACACCAAGACTGTACTGTATGTAGCATCAGTACGAGTGGTGAGCAGTAAATCCCTCTGTACTGTATGTAGCACCAGTACGAGTGGTGAACAGTAAATCCCTCTGTACTGTATGTAGCATCAGTACGAGTGGTGAGCAGTAAATCCCTCTGTACTGTATGTAGCATCAGTACGAGTGGTGAGCAGTAAATCCCTCTGTACTGTATGTAGCATCAGTACGAGTGGTGAACAGTAAATCCCTCTGTACCGTATGTAGCATCAATACGAGTGGTGAACAGTAAATCCCTCTGTACTGTATGTAGCATCAGTACGAGTGGTGAACAGTAAATCCCTCTGTACTGTATGTAGCATCAGTACGAGTGGTGAACAGTAAATCCCTCTGTACTGTATGTAGCATCAGTACGAGTGGTGAGCAGTAAATCCCTCTGTACTGTATGTAGCATCAGTACGAGTGGTGAACAGTAAATCCCTCTGTACTGTATGTAGCATCAGTACGAGTGGTGAACAGTAAATCCCTCTGTACTGTATGTAGCATCAGTACGAGTGGTGAACAGTAAATCCCTCTGTACTGTATGTAGCATCAGTACGAGTGGTGAGCAGTAAATCCCTCTGTACTGTATGTAGCATCAGTACGAGTGGTGAACAGTAAATCCCTCTGTACTGTATGTAGCATCAATACGAGTGGTGAGCAGTAAATCCCTCTGTACTGTATGTAGCATCAGTACGAGTGGTGAACAGTAAATCCCTCTGTACTGTATGTAGCATCAGTACGAGTGGTGAACAGTAAATCCCTCTGTACTGTATGTAGCATCAGTACGAGTGGTGAACAGTAAATCCCTCTGTACTGTATGTAGCATCAATACGAGTGGTGAACAGTAAATCCCTCTGTACTGTATGTAGCATCAGTACGAGTGGTGAGCAGTAAATCCCTCTGTACTGTATGTAGCATCAGTACGAGTGGTGAACAGTAAATCCCTCTGTACTGTATGTAGCATCAGTACGAGTGGTGAACAGTAAATCCCTCTGTACTGTATGTAGCATCAGTACGAGTGGTGAGCAGTAAATCCCTCTGTACTGTATGTAGCATCAGTACGAGTGGTGAACAGTAAATCCCTCTGTACTGTATGTAGCATCAATACGAGTGGTGAACAGTAAATCCCTCTGTACTGTATGTAGCATCAGTACGAGTGGTGAACAGTAAATCCCTCTGTACTGTATGTAGCATCAATACGAGTGGTGAACAGTAAATCCCTCTGTACTGTATGTAGCATCAGTACGAGTGGTGAACAGTAAATCCCTCTGTAATGTATGTAGCATCAGTACGAGTGGTGAACAGTAAATCCCTCTGTACTGTATGTAGCATCAGTACGAGTGGTGAGCAGTAAATCCCTCTGTACTGTATGTAGCATCAGTACGAGTGGTGAACAGTAAATCCCTCTGTACTGTATGTAGCATCAGTACGAGTGGTGAGCAGTAAATCCCTCTGTACTGTATGTAGCATCAATACGAGTGGTGAACAGTAAATCCCTCTGTACTGTATGTAGCATCAGTACGAGTGGTGAGCAGTAAATCCCTCTGTACTGTATGTAGCATCAGTACGAGTGGTGAGCAGTAAATCCCTCTGTACTGTATGTAGCATCAGTACGAGTGGTGAGCAGTAAATCCCTCTGTACTGTATGTAGCATCAGTACGAGTGGTGAGCAGTAAATCCCTCTGTACTGTATGTAGCATCAGTACGAGTGGTGAGCAGTAAATCCCTCTGTACTGTATGTAGCATCAGTACGAGTGGTGAGCAGTAAATCCCTCTGTACTGTATGTAGCATCAGTACGAGTGGTGAGCAGTAAATCCCTCTGTACTGTATGTAGCATCAGTACGAGTGGTGAGCAGTAAATCCCTCTGTACTGTATGTAGCATCAGTACGAGTGGTGAACAGTAAATCCCTCTGTACTGTATGTAGCATCAATACGAGTGGTGAACAGTAAATCCCTCTGTACTGTATGTAGCATCAGTACGAGTGGTGAACAGTAAATCCCTCTTTACTGTATGTAGCATCAGTACGAGTGGTGAGCAGTAAATCCCTCTGTACTGTATGTAGCATCAATACGAGTGGTGAACAGTAAATCCCTCTGTACTGTATGTAGCATCAGTACGAGTGGTGAGCAGTAAATCCCTCTGTACTGTATGTAGCATCAGTACGAGTGGTGAGCAGTAAATCCCTCTGTACTGTATGTAGCATCAGTACGAGTGGTGAGCAGTAAATCCCTCTGTACTGTATGTAGCATCAGTACGAGTGGTGAACAGTAAATCCCTCTGTACTGTATGTAGCATCAGTACGAGTGGTGAACAGTAAATCCCTCTGTACTGTATGTAGCATCAGTACGAGTGGTGAGCAGTAAATCCCTCTGTACTGTATGTAGCATCAGTACGAGTGGTGAACAGTAAATCCCTCTGTACTGTATGTAGCATCAGTACGAGTGGTGAACAGTAAATCCCTCTGTACTGTATGTAGCATCAGTACGAGTGGTGAACAGTAAATCCCTCTTTACTGTATGTAGCATCAGTACGAGTGGTGAACAGTAAATCCCTCTGTACTGTATGTAGCACCAGTACGAGTGGTGAACAGTAAATCCCTCTGTACTGTATGTAGCATCAGTACGAGTGGTGAACAGTAAATCCCTCTGTACCGTATGTAGCATCAGTACGAGTGGTGAACAGTAAATCCCTCTGTACTGTATGTAGCATCAGTACGAGTGGTGAGCAGTAAATCCCTCTGTACTGTATGTAGCATCAGTACGAGTGGTGAACAGTAAATCCCAGTCAGCTCAGCCATCCCCATTGAGACTGTGTCTGTGCCTCGACCTAGGTTGGGCAAAACTAAACATGGCTGTGTTCGCCTTAGCAATCTCATTAGGATAAAGACCTCCTCCATTCCTGCCATTATTGAAAGAGATCGTGATACCTCACATCTCAAAATAGGGTTACTTAATGTTTGATCCCTCACTTCAAAGGCAGTTATAGTCAATGAACTAATCACTGATCATAATCTTGATGTGATTGGCCTGACTGAAACATGGCTTAAGCCTGATGAATTTACTGTGTTAAATGAGGCCTCACCTCCTGGTTACACTAGTGACCATATCCCCCGTGCATCCCGCAAAGGCGGAGGTGTTGCTAACATTTACGATAGCAAATTTCAATTTACAAAAAAAAAATGACGTTTTCGTCTTTTGAGCTTCTAGTCATGAAATCTATGCAGCCTACTCAATCACTTTTTATAGCTACTGTTTACAGGCCTCCTGGGCCATATACAGCGTTCCTCTCTGAGTTCCCTGAATTCCTATCGGACCTTGTAGTCATAGCAGATAATATTCTAATTTTTGGTGATTTTAATATTCATATGGAAAAGTCCACAGACCCACTCCAAAAGGCTTTCGGAGCCATCATCGACTCAGTGGGTTTTGTCCAACATGTCTCTGGACCTACTCACTGTCACAGTCATACTCTGGACCTAGTTTTGTCCCATGGAATAAATGTTGTAGATCTTAATGTTTTTCCTCATAATCCTGGACTATCGGACCACCATTTTATTACGTTTGCAATCGCAACAAATAATCTGCTCAGACCCCAACCAAGGAGCATCAAAAGTTGTGCTATAAATTCTCAGACAACACAAAAGTTCCTTGATGCCCTTCCAGACTCCTTCTGCCTACCCAAGGACGTCAGAGGACAAAAATCAGTTAACCACCTAACTGAGGAACTCAATTTAACCTTGCGCAATACCCTAGATGCAGTTGTACCCCTAAAAACGAAAAACATTTGTCATAAGAAACTAGTTCCCTGGTATACAGAAAATACCCGAGCTTTGAAGCAAGCTTCCAGAAAATTGGAACGGAAATGGCGCCACACCAAACTGGAAGTCTTCCGACTAGCTTGGAAAGACAGTACCGTGCAGTATCGAAGAGCCCTCACTGCTGCTCGATCATCCTACTTTTCCAACTTAATTGAGGAAAATAAGAACAATCCAAAATTTCTTTTTGATACTGTTGCAAAGCTAACTAAAAAGCAGCATTCCCCAAGAGAGGATGGCTTTCACTTCAGCAGTAATAAATTCATGAACTTCTTTGAGGAAAAGATCATGATCATTAGAAAGCAAATTAGAAAGCCCTAGGACCATACGTCAGGAATACCGGGCATGAGGACTCCTTGCTGTCCCCAGTCCACCTGGCCTTGCTGCTGTTCCAGTTTCAACTGTTCTGCCTGCGGTTATGGAACCCCTACCTGTCCTAGACCTGCTGTTTTCAACTCTTAATGATCGGCTATGAAAAGCCAACTGACATTTATTCCTGATTATTATTTGACCATGCTTGTCATTTATGAACATTTTGAACATCTTGGCCATGTTCTGTTATAATCTCCACCAGGCACAGCCAGAAGAGGACAGGCCACCCCTCATAGCCTGGTTCCTCTCTAGGTTTCTTCCTAGGTTTTGGCCTTTCTAGGGAGTTTTTCCTAGCCACCGTGCTTCTACACCTGCATTGCTTGCTGTTTGGGGTTTTAGGCTGGGTTTCTGTACAGCACTTCGAGATATTAGCTGATGTACGAAGGGCTATATAAAATAAACTTGATTGATTGATTGATAGGGGTTAGGGAAAATAGGATTTTGAATGGAAATCAATTGTGTGTCCCCACAAGGTTAGTGAAACAAGACTGTGTGTGTGTATATAATACAAGATGAGACAGGAACATGGAAGACTGCACCCAGCTCCATCAGCATCTTTCCCCTTATGGAGTCATTGTCTGTCAAGTCCTGGTTCAGCTCTCCTTTTGGCTATACACCATATAGTATATCCCACTGTCCTTGAAATATATTACACTTCAATTTCAATATGACAATACTAGGCCGGTTCACAAAGGCTAACCCATCTCCCTGCATGCTTGCCTTCCTTTCTGTATGAGAGCCAGGGTGGTTTTGGTTCCATTAACAGGAAGTCAGAGGCGCATGGGGACTGAACTCTCGTTCACCACTGAAATGAAGATGGAGGAATGTGTCACCTCTATACAGTAATACTGACTAAGCCGCTTCTTAAACGACCATGTGGATGAGCTATGAGGGGAAGGGAAAGGGTCTGAGAGAGAGAGAGAGAGAGAGAGGGAGAGAGAGAGAGAGGGGGGGAGAGAGAGAGAGAACGGGAGAGAGGGGGAGCGAGGGAGATAGATAGAGAGAGAAAGACAGTGCTGGGAATATAATAAAATCCCTCCTCTCTCTCTCTCTCTCTCTCTCTGACTATCTTTATTACATTATTAGAGAATGAGATCTGGAGACTTATCACTGACCTTCTTTAACTTCATTTACTTTCATCTCATTCCCATGATTTGATCTGATCTCTGATGCCTTGCAGGATACCAGGAAATCTCCCAGCCATGTCCTGAAACTGCCCCTAGACACTAATCAAAGATCAGTTTTGACATTCCCCATGCAATGGTTAAGGTTATGATTTGGGGTGATTAAGCTGATCCTAAATCTTTGCCAAAGGGCAACTTCTTTCCTGGAGCAATGAAATTCCTATATCTCCTCAACAGATCCAGTGACATCCCACTAGATCACACTCAGCCCCTTAACCAATCACATTAGAGCTCTCCCAGCCCCTCGCCCAATCAACATGTATCTAATGAGCAGTGGCTAATTAGCCGACATTGTTCTGAGCAGAAGCAGCTGCAGCAGTTAATTTGTCAATATTACAATTAACCACCAGCTTCTTACCATATGATTAATTACATTATTTTATTTCAGTTCAATTTTAATTGTGTCATTCCCTGCAATCACAAATGTAACATCCGAGAGTCCATTTAAGGAGAATCTGCCAAGCTTGTCATATGTCAAGAGGTAAGTGGCTATGCACAGAGAGAGCGAGACGAGAGAGAGAAAGAGAGAGAGAGAGAGCGAGAGACAGAGAGAGAGAGTGAGAGCAAGAGTGAGAGTGAGAGAGAGAGAGAGACAGAGAGAGAGAGAGACCGAGAGACAGAGAGAGCGAGAGACCGAGAGACAGAGAGAGAGAGAGAGCGAGAGACACAGAGAGAAAGAGAGAGAGCGCAGATACAGCGAGGGAGATATGCTTACATAGAGATATAGATGAT